>NC_010128.1:0-457013 GCF_000091205.1 Cyanidioschyzon merolae strain 10D | reverse complement strand
CCCCCCATTCCCCACATTCCCCCCATATCCTTCAACCCCTACAAGTCGCGATGCTGATTCTTGTCGTTGATTAATTTAATGTCCCGCAGTCTCGTTGGCGTTGCTTTCTCGATGTTTTTCTTTTCTGGGTTTATTTTTTGTTAGTTGTTAGCGCATTCTTGCAATCCAGTTACTTTGGAGCTGTATTCGATAGGCAACAGTGGTCACTTGGAATCAACGCTTACCTTTGTTTGTACGCGACCCTAAATTTCGTAGCGAGCCCGCAAACAAAGCTCTAGCTTACTTGCGCCTTTGCCGTTACTACCCACAAAGTATTTATTTTGTGCAACTCCAACATGTCTCAGTTGCCTCACGATAACCACGCTTGATTCTGTTTTCTTACGCCTTTCGTATCTCTTGTTCTCTTTTCTTGGGCGTTTTTGTTTACGATTGGTTATCTAGCCTTTCTTGTACTCCCGTTCGGTGATATGTCCTTGTGCTGATTTTCATCGAGGCTCTACGTATCCTTACCCATGGGCTACGGCTCGTCACTAATTTTCTTCGATTAGGGTGCTGTGGAGCGATTGGTTTCGGTCTGTGTCATTTTTCTTTTCTTTTAATGTCATTGCCTGGTGTGAGCCCTGTTTTAATTCCGGGGCTGCGATGCCAAAGACAGCATTTGGCTTGTACGTTTTGGTTTATCTGTTGGCTTGCACCAAGCACGCTTTGGGGCCCGCCTGGGGAGCCCAGGCTCCTCCGAGCACTCCCATGCTTTACGGTTTTGATGACTTTTTTTCCTATGACAATGCGTTATCTGGAGCTGGCGATCTCTTTGTTCGGTGCTTCAGTACACTTTTGTCTTTGCTCGTTTTTGCGACCAAAATTTTTTTGCAGCACTAAACATATGCATTTTTCTGTTGCGGATCATATCAAGCATGTCGTACGTTCCGCGGCGTATATTCAGTATAGAACGTCTTCTCATATTCATCATGGACTCCAACGCATTGCGCTCTCTTTAATGTTTCTGCGCAACAGTGTACGATTGCAGTGCTCTGCGGAACGATACTGCACTCGCGTGTACTACTTTGTTGTCCATTGGCTGCTATTGGAACTTTTACGTATGTCGCACTAGTGCAGGTATTGCATCGACTGCCATCGACTCACCGATGATCCATATTGCTTGTGTTCCGCTTTCCACATAATCTCCATCGTAGGCCTCTGGAATCTGCAAGGGGGACAAACTGTACCACCAGGTATCTTTTGCCTTTCGGGCTTCAGATGCCAATCTCTGGAATAGATATCGAATGCTTCGTGGGCTCCTACTCTATTTGAGACTGGATATACTCGTTAACATACTGTGTCACCCTTTCCATGGGCAGGATAACGCACACTACCATACCGCTTAGGAAAATGCGTGGCAGCAAATATGGGCGCCCAAATTCACAAATGAACATTCAGTACAGGCGTATACTTTCATTCGCTTGTCATGAAAGCCTTCATCACCATCGTTGGATCTGCCTCCCTGGCCGCCGCTTCTCGAGAATCCGGAATCCTCGCTCCGATTCCGGTATCCTCTTCCTGGGATACCTCGATATCTGCTGTCGAACTGGATCATCACCAGAACCTCCTTTACATCGCCAGACTGCAAGCTGTTATCCAAGTTTTTGTGTTTGTGCTCGATGGCAGGCTGCTATCGCTGCACAAGATGCCTGGTCATTCATTTTCTAGTGGCGTACCCCTATCGATCCAAAATCACGATTCCAACCATCATTATGCAGACAGACAAGCTCTTTCGACCACTTTCAATATGCCAAGTCTATTGACTATGACAAGCTACTGCGTTAGCGATCCATTCGCCACATCTGCAAGCACCTACTTCATGGCCGCCACGAATGAAGCGTAAATTTGCTGCTCCGCCCGTCCACAGCTGGTACTATCATTCGGCTATCATCATTACACTTCTGGTACCCTTTCTGCCTAGGGTTGCATCTTAGATCCGTCGCACCGGTGCTCGCAAGCGTGCCAGAGCACAACGCACGCCGTCTCTTTCGACATATACGACCCAAGCCAACCAACGAAGACACCGTCAACAACCAAGAGCCCCGATTGCGCCGGCTATTCTTGCCTTCCGTCTACACTCAAAGCGATCCTGGTCGGCACTGCAGGGTCTCGCTAGTTCAGGTCAGCATCCAGGTTGGCGTCGCTTATTAAGATGGTTTCCGCGAAAAGCACCTCAATCGTTTACACTATTAGTTGGTGGCCGCCCTGCTAAAATATTGCTGCGATAGCCTTCATGGCACAAAAGAAGCCGCGTCTATGTCAATCGTGAAGCTTGAGACCTTTTTTAGTCGATACATCATATTGTGTATCTTGGTCTCTTCCTTAGCCGGAGGACAAGCCTCCATTCATCAGCAGTAGATTCAATCTTAGGGCATCTCGCAACGACCTTGCACATAATCGATAGGTACGGTTACAGAAAGAGAGCTCTCAGGTTGCCTTCAATTCTAGTCGCCGTGCTGTGGTAACTCTCACTTTGGCTATATTCGCCCCCTGGATCTCGCTGTGCGCTCTATCTTGCCTCTACGATTTAGCACGCTTGCGACATGTCCATGGTCTTATAGCGTACTTGCGCCCTCTGCTTGGAGTCATTTTCTCGAGAACAAGCCCAAATCGGGGACTTGATCCCAACAGTGCGCTACAGTCGATTTTGGACACTTTTTGTATAACAGACAGCAGGCAAGAGTCTGAGAACTTCTGAGACGACCCGTCCGCATTTGGAGCAGGCAACATGCACTTTCAATTCTAGAGCTTTACGAGCGCTGTGAGGCTAGTACCTCCGAAACATTCTTACCCAGCGACGCTGCAGCAGATGAAATGGATTCACTGATATATACGCTTACCCTAGGGATACCGTATGCTGGTGAAATGTTCAGTTGCACGGATCGAACCGCACTTGCTCTGGAACTTCTAGTCGTGGACAGATTGCAAGCTAGTACATCGATCCTACAATGCTTACATCCGTTTGCGTCGTCGCAGCAAAACTCGCTAGTCGCAACCTGTGCACCGGGTTTCCAGGGCAACGAAGGCAAAGGTTTGCAACTCAGCGACGTGGCCGTAAAAGCGATATTCATAGGCGCGCTCGTGCCCATAGGTAATCATTCCTTTACGTTCCGAGAGAGAATTCCTGCCCCGTCGTTCCGTGTGTATAGCCTCTGAATCACGGCTCGTGGGCAGGATTTCAGAGCGCTCTTCGCGCACATCTGTAGCCGCATTCATTCATTCGTTCGTTCGTTCATTCATTCGTATTCACCGATCTTGTGTACATGTCTGGAACATTGTCCTTACAGAGGATCAGCATAGACGTAATATAGACCTTAATTGACGTGATCGTCAACGAGCATACTCAAGCAGACACTGAAGCTGAACCCGAAACCGATGCTGACGCTCTCGCAGACATCGTCGCAGACACTGCCGCAGAAGCTGTCGTAGACACCGTCGCAGACACCGCCGCAGACACCGTCGCAGAGGGTGTCGCTGTCACAGCCACGGGACTCGGAGTCGGTGTTGGACTAATCACCACACACTGGTTGTTGATGCACTCCTCGTCAGCGCGGCAGCAACGCACCTTGTTCACAAGGTTATCCGAAGGGATCAGGTACGTCCCGCACTGCTTCGTAGGGTCCTTGCACACACAGAACGACGGCAGCAGCACCTGTTGTTGCTGCTGTTGTTGCAATTGCTGCTGCTGCTGCTGGTTGTTGTTGTTGCTGAAGGGGTTGTACGTACAGTTCTGCGTCTCGGCGTTGCAGCACTCAGGGCCGCAAGCAATATAGCTCGAGTTCGACGCGTTGCCGGTCGTGCCGCTCAGCGAGTTCGAGACGTACCCGTAGGTCTGGCACACGTACTCGGTCATCGGCTGGAAGCACTCGTTACCGAGCCCCAGGCAGCAACCAGCCTCCAGACACTGCTGCGGCGAGTAGCTCGTGCGCTGCGTCCCGTGCTGCTCCCCGTACAGAAGCGTGTTCAGCAGACGCACAAACTGGTTATTGTTGATGTTATTGTTCAGCTGCTGGTTCTGATTCACCGCGTTCGTGCACGGCTGGCGCTCAAACTCGCCCACAGCGCACGTCTTCTCGGGCTGGAAGCAGTACGGGTTCGACGCAAAGTCGCTCTGCTGCTTGCCGTTCTGCACCCACTGGTTCTGCGCCTGCGAGTCGTAGCAGCAGCCCTGGGCATAGCACGTAAACTGGTTGATACCCGCGTTGCCGCACGGCTGGCGATGCGCTCCCGGTGATGGGCAGACGGGCACCGGTGCCTGCACCTCCTGCAGCGCTACAGAAGCCTGCGGTGCATGGTCGATGTCGTAGTAGCACCAGGGCGCGAGGATGCCGTTCGCTGTGGGCTGCCAGCAGCATCCCGGAATCGCAGTGCACTCGTCGGGGTAGATGTAGCTCCAGCCGCAGGGGACGCGCTGCGTCACTGGAACAGCGCTGCAGGCCGCTGAGACGCTCTTCAGGGTGCACGCGTTCGTCTCGGGATTGAAGCAGCATCCGACTTGCTCGCAAGCGTCCTGGTTCGTGTACTGTCCCGGGGAACCGCAGATCTCATTGGTGCACACGGGAGTAGATGTAGGCGTTGGCGTCAGTGTGAACGTCGAGGTCACGGTTGCTGTTATCGTAGATGTAGCCGTAGATGAAGCGGTTACCGAGGATGTTGCGGTCGATGTCGGAGTTGGCGTTGATGTTGGCGTAGGCGTAGAGGTAGGCGTAAAGAACGTTTCACTCAGTGCGAAAACATCATTGAGATAGCCAGGTCCGCTAGTGTTTGAGTATCCAAATCCGCCAAACATGACCGGATCTGTTCCACTGGTGTTCCATAAGGCTGGTCCTTCACGTCCGCCTGGTACAACACTCGAGCCGGTCTCGTTCAAAACTCCATATACTGCTAAAGAATCAACCGCTGAACTTCCGTTGATCCACGCCCATTGACCAATTTTGATATTGAACACCCACAGATCGTTCAAAAGGACGTAGTTGCCATTCGTAGTGTTGAATATTTCACCGCCAAACAGTTGCAGATTACCAAATGAATCTACGAAACTCACGCCTGAGTCTCTTGCACCAGGGTAACTGGTTGGCGAGAAATCACCGAGACTTCCATATGATCCAGGTACATAGATGGTTGTATTCCCTGCGATAAAAATCCATACGGATTGACTTATATTGTAGACCCAGAGATCATTCAAGTCCCCTTGCCCTAGTGCTGTGCTGTTTCCGTAGCCATAGCCACCGAACAACCAGAGATTTCCTTCAAAATCTGTCCACGTATGCGAGAAGCCGCGCGCACCTGGAGCATTTGAGTTGCTCGCCACGCCAGGTGCACTATAGTTACCAGGCTGGTTAGCAAGTTGTGATCCGCCTCTGTATGCCCATTCGAATGTAACAGGGTTGAATGACCAGAGATCTGACAAATAATCCAGCCCATTATTTCTCTCACCACCAAACAACCAAAAAAGACCATCCGCGCCCAGCCAGAATGCCGCGCTATCTCGGCCTCCGGGGTTGTAAATTTGACTGTAGATATCCTTCGGTCCATAGACTGGATCGGCGTTAATAGTATCATTCCCACTGAACCACGTCCAGATTCCCGTTTCAGTATCGTACCGCCACATGTCGTTCAGGTCTCCCACATTACCGTTCACATCAAAGCCGTAGCCACCAAACAACCAGAAATGCTGCTCGTCCGTCTGCCAATACGCACTTCCGTAACGGCCGCCGGGTATACTATTTGGGCTGCCTGTGCCGACTGTGCCATATACTCCTACATTGTTGATGTCTAAGGAGCCTCCAATCCACGTCCATTCATGTGAGGTCAAGTTGAAGGTCCATAGATCATTAAAGTAGCTCGGAAATGGGTTTCCATACCCAACCCCGCAAAACAAGTATACCAAGCTTGGACTTCCGACCCAGGCTGCAGAATAGTAACGGCCTCCTGGAACACTATCTGCTGAAGTCTGGTTCAGCGTTCCATAATTACCAGGATTATCGATACCCGTCTCTCCACCTATCCAGGTCCAGCTAACCGTACTCACAGGCGACAACGCAGCCACAACCGACACGGAAAACGTCGCCGCCAACAATAGACAAACAGCTACTCCCAGGGCACGTACCAGAGAGCGAGCACGAAACATCTCGTTCGACGCTCTCTCAGTCCAATAAATACGGATATTTGTTCTTTCTTGCGTGAATATATCTTCACTATTGTTTTTTCGTTATGGCCAACACGAACGTAACCGCCGTGTGTTGTGAAAGCCAGAACAACAACGCACAACGTGATAGCGCCAAAAACGCGAAACGCGCGCGCATTGCAGAGGAATTTGAATTGGGGTCATCATGATGCGATGAAGAATTCACGTTGATGTCGAGACTGTACCACAACGGACGTAGGGAATTCGGGGCCCATAGCCCGAAATATCCAAGTTGGGAGAGGTACTAAAAACTATATATGGGCTGGTGGGATTTCATTCGAATGAGTAACTCCCGAGTACCGCTCCTTCCAAGTGCGAGTCAGCAGGGTTCAGCAGGTCACGGCTCTGGGTAAGAAGGATAGCGAATAACGAACTGTCAGTTGCTGAGGTTCGTCTTCCACCTGAAAGGCAGATGTATTCCTAAAGCGATTCATCTATCTTAAGTTTTCGCAAGACGATTGTGGTGGAAGTATTCCGTTTTACTGTTTGTGTTTAGCAGTCCTTTTCTGGTGGAGACAGCCAGGCGGAGTACATGGGAGGTTTGTCTTCCTCTGTACCATTGGTGTTTATTTTATACAGAAAACATCGAATAATGAGCTCCTGCGTCTCTATTGCGAGGAAAACTAAGAAATATTTCTCGCGTGGGAAGTGGTCTCTCTTTAGGGACAGGCCGTCATCGTTCGAAGTGGAACGCATATACGCGTACCCATGCTTCGACCTTCAACCTACGAAGCGAGAATTCGTAGGTGTTTTCTTCATCTAACCTCGTTCGGCCTAAGCTTGGAGACGTGTGTGTCAACCGCTTCTGGCAAGCCGGACACCAACAAGCATTTTCAAGGCTCGCGCAGACCGGTGGTCCGCGGAAGATGCTAGCCCAATCGGAGACTTTATAACGTTTCATCAAGTTTTCCAACAAACGCTCCGTGGCGTCTGTTTTTACATCTGCGACCTGCAATCATTTTTCTGGTGCTACAAATAACTCTATCTATTTGAGTGTCAGCCTCACGGTATCGCGCCTACCCCGTGGTTTCTCGGTACAGAACAATACCTAGTCTCGCATCTCGGAGTGGGAACTTATATGGACTTCGGAAAGGCATTGGTCTGAATTGGTCTTTTGACAGCAGCCAAGAAAACGCCCGAAAGTCTGCGGATTCGTTAATCGAGATCGGATCACTCGTAACTGCTTGGTCGGAGTCGCATAATATGCAACAGCTTTTCCATGACGGTGCCTAGTACCATCAAAAATGATATTCCCGGTGGCGTCGTTCCGTAACGATTTTGGCGAGTAGCGGGCAATTTAGAGGTACCATATATACCTTTGGACACCCAACAGTTTCCCCAGCAAGATCGAGGAAAGTCTCCGCATAGTTATCGAATTAACAGCAAGACAGAGCGACCAAGTCGACAGACCAATTCTATCTCGAATTTCCGCCTCGCTCAGGAATTTATGCCAGCACTTGTCTCGCAGTGTGCTTTTCATAAAGCACGTTCCCCGGAACGCATCCTATTTTCTTGAACTCTCTACCCAGATACCTCGCCCTGGATTCCTTGTTCTCTTTTATCGAAGTACTCGCGCGAGGTTCGCTCACCGGCTCTGTCAGTGAGCGGAGCCATGATCCATTCCTTGGGCCTCTCACACTGATCTGTGTCCGATGGCACGCTGCTACCGCTTCATCAGAGGTTATTTGGTGCTTCTCGCATGTGAAGGCGCATTTGGGAATCAAGAGCTTCTTCATGGTACGATTCAGCCTCTGGAATATTATTAGCAATCTAACCAGCAGACTGCTTGAGTGGTTCAGCTGCTTGCCCTGCTGTATTCTGTGTGGAACGAAAACAGAATCTCAGTCCGTTCTTGCACCATGATCTTCGCAAGTTGTCCCCGGCAGTAGATGATGAATGCCTGAAACATCCTTTTATTTAACAATTTACCTTCTCGGGAGAGTCTGCCTCGATCCATTTTAATCTGTAGAGATGGTGCACCCTGCTTCCTCGTCATAATGGCGGTGTTCAAGCACGACCCACGTTGCTCTTCTTCAGCACTGCTTCCACTGTACGCACGGGGAGGGCGCCGACGGACTTCATGGCACCTTCGTAGTCCAGCTCCTTCTTTCTCGACGCTCGGTTGCTGTCGTTCGGCTTTTGCAATCTACTGATATATCCTGAAACAGCGTCCGGATGCTAAGACGCACTGGTGCAAAACAATAGACTACTCCGGAACTCGTAGTACCTGTCAATACTCGGAAGTTGCCACTCATTTTTTCCATTGTACCCATGCAGCCATTTCTTTCCCCGGAAACTCTGGTGCGATACATCCGTCCTACGCCCGGGAAGGATCTCCAAATGCATGTCATATTATGCACCAAATCCCAAAATAAGCTCCAACAATAGATATCCCCAATTCTGAAAACTTTATTCTGTATTCCAGGACAAATGCGCTCTCTGCAGTTGCAGCAAACGCGCTCTACTCCGATGACGACCGCTTTCAGCATTCTCTGGTGCATTCAGTGGGTAGCAGTTCATAGCTATCACTAGATTAATCACTATTGCATCACGCATTATGACTTGCGAAGCATTGTTCGCTCTTCACATCAGGAGGAGCGCCATCTCACTCGTTCAATATCCGATCGGAACTGCCGCAGGCCACCTCCTTGGTCACCGTTGCTCCCACATCTGTCCTTGAAGCGGCGGTGTGCGCACCAAAGGCGCCTCTCATCTTCGAAGCCAACACACTTTATTCAGGAACAAGAGATCCGACTTGAGGCCACGCCGCCGCAACATCTGGTCTATATCGTCAAAACTCAGTTCGTAAAGCTGATCTGCCTTGTCGATTACGTAAGTTGGTTCAATAACCTGCGGTTTCGTCTTCTCTCGACCTTCCATATATTAGCCACGCCACTGATAATACGAGCCCGAGTCCGAGAACTGTCCCTGGGTCGCCACTTCGGCTATACGGCGGCCGGCCTCATCATTCGGAACGTATTGCCGAGTGATATACTTCTGAAGAATCGGGAAGAATACGTAGCGGAACCAGCCAAGCTTTTCGCGGTAGAGGTTGCTATCGGCGACACATCCCGGGAAAATCGTCACAGAGGTCACCCCATCGCGGCCGTATCGATCACTAAGCGCCTTCATTGTCAACACGCTAGCGGCTTTGGCGACTTTGTAGGCTTTTGTGGGCTCAAACGGACCACTGCCTACCATGCCAGTCGTCTGCGGATCAAGCCCCGCGGCTAGACCAGACAAATCGCCGAGGCGAGCCCGCGGGGGGATCCTTCCCGGCAGCGAATTCGTCGAATGGGTCTGAGTTGTCAGAAACACAATGCGCCCGCGCGATATTTTCAGCTTCGGCAACAGCTCCCGGCATAGAAGCAAATGGCTCAGATGGCATACCTGCATGGTTTCCTCGATGCCGTCCACCGTGAAACGCGGTTTCTTGTCCCGCGGATGCCAGATTGCGGCATTGCAGATCAGGGTATCTAGGTGATCGATGCGCGCCACACTCGATAGCTCTCTCACAAACTTTAGTACAAAGGCAAAATCAGCCGGACTACAATGCAGCACGGTATAGGCGTCCTTTAGAAGGTTCACGCTGTTTGCTGCGCGTTCCGCCCGGTCGATGTCACGACATGCGATGACGACGTGCAAGTTGCCCTTGTTGATCAGAGCGCGAGCTGCATACAGACCGACCCCAGAGGACGCGCCAGTGATCACGGCGATCTGCGACTGTTTCGGGCCCATATGAAGATGCAGCATACGATGCCGGCGCGCTACAGGCGAACGCTGCACCACAAAGGGCAGCGGATGCTGACAATGTTGACAATGTCCAGCTGCGAAGCACCCATCACGTGCAGTACGCAGCGGGAACGGTGCTCGAATTGCAGCGCGCGCGCGAACAATGTGTCTTTCCTGGTACAACGGGACAGACACGAAAAGAGCTTGCATTTTCTCGGTTAGATTTTCTCCGGTGCAAAGCTGTCGATCACGTCACCGGCTAGAGTCTTTCGCGTAGGTGTGCATATCCAGTCGAAAACATCTTTTGCGTTGCTGCACGTGTGATCGCCCGTCCATTGGTGCTGATGCCGACCTCAATCTCCCCTGGACTGTCCAACTTTGAGCACAACCCGCACAAGCGCTGAAAGTATTTCTCAGAAACTAGGCAAAACTCGCTGTTTTCCGAGCAACAATCTCGTCAGTACTGGTCGGTCAGCGCTCCGCGATGCTGAGTTCAGAGATCACAATTATCGTGAAGACACGTCGCAGCAGCTCACTGACGAATAACGTAGAGGAGGTGTAAAGGAATTTCCTCCGGCGCTACGTTATTTTGGAAGCGTCTGCACGTCAGTTGGACACGTCATGTCTGGGGCGGGTCACTCGCCACTACTCTGCACGGCCGGCGAAAAAGTTTTTCTTTTCAAAGGCATTTGTTGTTGGCTATGTCGCTTCCGGGCTCGATGTACGGGTTAGGCTCTTGAAACCAATCTTATAGAGTAGATCAGAACACAATATGTGCTATTGCCGGATGCCTCGATCGTGCCAGGCGAGATGCAAGGCTCAAACGTCGTGGCAGATATGGACGCCACATATGTGGTATGCCTCTGCCGAGACCACCGGATCCGGGGGACGTAGCGGGCATCATAACTTGGACAACGACGATAGCATGGAAATGACTTGAACTATCATCGGTTCTAGCCCATGACGCGGGATAGAAGCAAAATTCAGGTCAGGTCCTTATTCCAGCGTCCGTGCGGCATGCATAACAAGCATAGGAATTAAACGTATGTCCGTGTTCAGGAATCCTACCGTCCCTTGTTTGTTTACGATCAATAAAACTAACGAAACTCTTCAAGGCTAGAGTGATGCGTACCTTATCCAGACAAGCGTAAGCCGCAGAGAACGCTACGCTTTTGATAGAAGCGTCGAGGGGTATCGTGCCAGGCCCCTACATCTCCATGTATGTCAAGGCGGTACTGCGATGGGCAGTAGCTTCGGCACCAGCGACAGAGCCTATAGCAAGAGATTACTCTACGTGAGTTTCCAATCTACGATACTTTACTTCAGCTGCAGCGCGATACAAACACGCATATGCCAAGGCGGGGTGTCGGACACGTGTCCTTCATCGATCGATGAGGCGTCTCGCGCAGCGCATGCATCGCGCTCGATGAGCGTACCTGAGAGTTGGGGCAGATATGAGACACGACGCGCGCGCCGCCGTTGAAGGGAAACGTGATCTTGATCTTTAGCGTCTAGCTCTCGTGTAAAAGTTGTATTTTCGTTAATTTCATAGGCAAGTATAGTTTTTAGTTCGATTGTGTTTCAACCCTCAAGTGAAAATATTCGATTGATTTTTCGCAGTATATAACAGAAGCGTTCACAGAGGGTTCATTTAAAAAAACTAGAAAAGAAAAGTTATGAAAAGGAAGTCGACGATCCTGGAGGCCCAGGGTCGCAGGCTGCCAGAAAAAACAAAAAACAGTGCCGAGTCCAGGAGAAAAGGAAGAGAAGAAGACCCAAAAGGGGAAGGTCCTGCGTCGAAGGCTGCAAGAAAGACGACTGTACAACGAGATGGTTGTGAATACCTCTCTTCTTGGACATGTCAAGGATCCCTGCAGAGAAAATTTGCGAGACGCTATCAGAAACCGTGTCGATTCGGACTCCAAGAGTATTATAGAGGCGTCGTCAGGACTGATGCATTTAGCGAGGGAGATGTATCGCGACGTGACGCACATGGAAACGGTCGAGATTCCGGACGAGTTTTTCGAAAAGACCTTTTTTCGTTACCTCATCTTTGGTACAGCGGAAGCGCGGAAGGAAAATGTGCTAGTGGACGGCCTCCACGAAAACTTCGCGGAATTCCGCTTCGAGGGTAATCGATACAAGGGTGGCCAGGGTATTTACACATACGGAGCGATGAAGTACCTCACGAATCTGAAGAACCATTTGACAGTGATCCTCGAATGTTTCATAGTACGCGCCGCGGTTGCACTCTACCCAGGTATCTCTCGCAAAGGAATATGGGCGATGATCAATGGCATCACGAGAGATCGCAAGCATCAAGGTGAGGTCGAATTTGTCGACAAGTAGACGTCAAAAGGGAGCACGAATGAAGCTTCTGTAACCCGTGCGGCTATACAAGAGCACCGTGCAGTCTTGGGGCTGGTGAATCCAACAGAAAAGGTATCAGAGTTGAAAATAGATAAGGAAAAATACTATCGCCTCTCCCTGCGGTATCTTGTGTTTTTGGACCGTGAACTCGAACGCGAAGCGGAGATGAAGCTGAGTGAAGAGACAAATGAAGAGTGGGAGAGACGGAAGTCTGTCCTAATGGGTAAGCGCTTCAACGTGGTTCCAATGTGCAAGATCGAGTCACATTTTGTGACTATCAACTCCGGCGTCCTTCATGGCATCATGAAGGAGATCAGTCCAGAGTCCAATGTTAGCACAGAGGAATTCTCTGGTAAAAACCGGGAGACGTACAGGAAGAGCATCTTCGATTTCAAACCTCTGAGAGTGAGCAAGCAGAAGTTGTTCAGCGGGATGATTGAAACCGATGGAGTAGCCTTGTGTATACACTATCGGCCGTTGAAGGGAGATCGGCCAGTTGCGCCCTCGGCTGCGCCCGTGACAAAGGATGAAGAAAAGGAGGAGGCTGGTCCTGCGACATAGGAAGTGGAGGATAATGACCTCGTCCTTGACGTGGCGAAGGATGAAGAAAACAAAGAGGAGGATCCTGCGACGCAGGAGGTGCGGATAACGACCTTGTCGTTGACGTGACGAAGGATGAAGAAAAGGAGGAGGCTGGTCCTGCGATGCAGGAGGTGGAGGATGACAACCTTGTCGCTGGCCTGTCTGAGCATGAAGAAAACAACAAGGCGCGTTCTGAGAAGCAGATAGTGCAAGATAACGACTTTGTCGTTAACGTGACCAAGGGTGAACACGAGAAGGAGGCGGATCCTGTGATGCAGGAGGTGTAGGATAACGCCTTTATGGTTGGCGCGGCGAAGCATGTAGAAAACAAGAAGGCGGGCCCTCGGACACAGAAAGTGCAGGATAACGACTTTGTCGTTGGCGCGGACCCTGGGAACACGAATATCATAACCATCGCAGCACCAAAGCGTGCGGAAGATGGCATTGACGGTAACTTGCGTCAGAAAGACATGCGTCTTTTGGGGTTCTCGAGAGCGAGATACTATCGAGAATTGGGAATGATGAATGCGAGGAAGAAAATCGAGACTTGGAATTCAGGAATGAAGGATCACCTGGGAGCTTTGAGCGAGGTGACGAGCCGAGGAGCGGACTTTGAAGCTTTTCGGAAATTCATGGAAATTCGTGTTGCTCATTGGGATGCGCTGTGGGAGGAGGATACCAAGCCCCGGTGGGCTCGTTTGCGAATGAATCTATACGGCGGGAAACAGCGGGCGTTTGCCAACTTTTTCAATCAGTTGGTCGCCTTGAAGGAGGATGAGAGTCAGAGGCTCGTAGTAGCGTATGGGGCAGGGCGCTGGGCGCCCAAGAAAGAGAATACGTCTTCTCCAACGACGAGGGTGTACAAAGAGTGTGCACGACGTTTCGTTACAATATCCGTAGATGAGTTCCGAACATCGTATACGCACCATGAACTGGGGTGTAGACTTCAGAGGGTCGAGATGGAAAAGTGCCAGTGGAGCCCTGAGGAAATCGCAAAGTACGGACCGCTGACAGACGAGCAAATGGAAAGGATGGCAAAAGTTCGAGGACTACTTGCACTAGTAAGTACAACCAATGATGGCAAGAAACGTATGGAATTTGTTAACAGAGACTTTAACGCCGCTATCAATATAAGGAGATGTGCGGTGCTGGAGAAAAGACCTCCAGAGTAGACAACAAGGTCCTTTGTAGGACAACCCCTCAAAATCGAACTATATGAGAAAAAGTGGGAACCAGTAGTGCGTGGCCGGTCGAAAAAGACGGGGAGGCGTCTGCACATCAGTTGGAGACGATTTGTCTAAGGCCCGTTTGCCGCCACTACGCTATACCGTCGGCGACGTCGTTCGACTTTCGAAAGGCGGTGGTGTCATGGTCGCGAGGTTTTCCTCTCTGCCTCTCTAGTGAGCCGCAAGAAGTACTTCTGTGCATGGGTGCGAACCTGCGTTGCGTTTCGAGTACCAACATACTCGCTGATCGCTCTCACGTTCCGGGTTCCGAATTTTTCCAGAGCTTCCAGGAAACGTTGGTGTTCCTCCTGAGTCCAGTACCGTGGCTGCGGGGTTCCGGTCTCCGGTGCCGACCCCACTGATGAGGCTCTTCCACGTCGTTTCGAGGATGATTGAGATCGTCTACGTTCTCCAATACGAAGACTGCTTCCACTGCTGCTGCTGTAACCCCCAGTTCCGTATTCATCCGCGTGGCTGTTATGGCTGTCTTTGCTGATGGAACCTAGAGAATCGTGTCGGGCGAGCATGCTCTTTGCGGCGAGCCCCGGCCGCGCATGACTACTACCAGGTCCAGCAGAGGAAAACGGTTGGTTTGGCACAGATGCCGCGCGCCCAGATGCAGTAGTAGCGCTGGTGCTGAGGCCGCTGCCAAACTGGGCGGGTGGTGGAGACGGCGAAAACCGATCTGGTCGCCAGGCTGGCAAATTCAGTGGACTCGAGCTATGCGGCATTGACATGCAGGGCATCACTCGATTGTTAGAGTACAGCGCGCCAACACCAGAAGCCGGTATCGCAGCTGATCCTCCAAACGGAACTGCAGTTGCTACGTGCAAGGGCGGCGGCGCAGTCAGCACTGGCCCAGAGCCCAAAGCGACCGCAGTGCTGCTGCCTGGCGCCTTGCCCTGACCAGCGCTCGCCGGAGCTGGAGGTGTTGATGCTCTTTCAGTCGGGGAACGGACGCCACAGCTGGCAACCCCCAGGTGCATCTCCAGCTCGTAAATACGATTCCGTAGTGCCTGTATTTCCGACTGCGCCCGGTTTAGTTCCGAGTGGAGGTATGCGTTTTGTGCGAGAATCTCTGCGGCACCCAACGGGGCAGCCCCAGAGCTCAGGTTAGGGACGCTGCCTCCGATACCGCTTCCATACCCGACGGCGAACGGTGGTGCCGCTACGAACGAACCCCACGAAAAGCTATGACGAAGACCGCTGCCACCACTGCCGCTTAAACTTCTCTGTTGCTGCTGATAATGCTGCTGTTGTGCAATAAAGTCAGAATACGAAGCAGTCACCGCGGATGGCACACCAGGCGCCGCTGCGCGATAGAGCTCATTGCCCGCACTTGCGATCCGAGGCAACACCTTCCGTGACTCGGCCGACACCGCCCCGCTCTGCTCAGAAACGGACTCACGTGAACTTGGTGCTGTAGGCGTTTCTGACTGCGTCTCAGTTTCCATGGGCTCAGTCTGCTTCATTCAGGACCAAGCAAGCCAGAAGGTTCGCTCTGCCTCGCGACACGCGCAGCGCTGCTCACGCCTCGTGACGCTTCCGTTCCAGTGAACGTTGTCACCAAGTCCACTGCACCAGAGCAGAGCGCCAACACAACTCGCGCACGCAACCACAGTGAACTAAGACTTTTGCAAATAGAGCAAGAGTGTTCGAGAACAGCCCTGAAAAGGCTGCCCCAAAGCGCGCTCCAGGCGAAACCTAAACCTCGTACCTGCCTCCCTACGGTACCGAGCCGCTCTGGATCAACCCGTCGGGAGATTCCAAGGCGGCGGCGGCGGCGGCAGCAGCTGCGGCGGCGGCGGCGATGATGCGCAAAGGCCTCTAGCGATCGTGCGCTATAAGCGAGGATGCTACGACTGCTACGAGTACTGGAGGTCTTGGATCCTATGCTGTTAGCGATGTTGTTGATGTTGATGGTGATATCGTCAACATTAATGATGATCATGATCATCGTTAAGATGCCGTTGGTGCTTTTTGGCCGCCTTTGCCATAGAGCGCACGAATGCTTCTTCGTAGCGCCAGATCGAATCGCTGCATCATCTGGCGGCGGCGCGCAACCACGCGGTGCACGATCGCGCGTAGAAGCAGCTTCGAGCAGACACAGCGTATGCGGGGACGTTCTATTCTTGGTGTAAGTCAGCTTGCTCTAACTTGTTGTTGGAGACGCGAGATTTGGACAATATGAGTATTTGTCAGGTTGGAGTCGTCTGAATCTGTTTCGTAGGTAATGTCAAGGGTTTGGGACGTCCTGAGGAGTTGGCGGCCTGAGGCTGCGTGCGCGCTACTGGGAGTGCTGCCCCCAGCTGGTCTATTCAGGTAACTTGCGCACACATGTTCACGATGCCTGCGCTCAGGAATTAGACGAAGAGGTGGGTGCATGCATGTCCATGGACCCATGGAGCGTTTGTCCTTATTGTACGTGGATGTTTCAGGCAGCACCCTCTTCTAGACTCGACTGATTTTGACATGGAAAAATGATGAGCGTGCTCTGTTGCTGCCTGGCGATGTATTTCGAAACTTGCTTTTGATGTACAGGCCCTGAATACGAGGTGCTGTAATCAGCCCTTATGGATTCATAGCAAAAATTGGGATTCTTGGTTGTCTTGTTGGAGTAGTTTCTTTGATGCTTTGCCGCTGGATCTCGTTATGCCACTGGATTCAAGAGGACGCGCAACGCCTTCGCACTCAGATTCGCATCAAGTAACCGATATCATAACGAATTTTATATGCACAACACGTCCATCTTTTGGTTTGGTACACCTGGTATACTGACAATAGGTTTTCTTCAAGTTCTTTATCTTTTCGAATCCAGGCAACTCGTGGGCGGAGCGATTCGCGTCACTGGAATGTTGAGGAACAGTACAGGACGTCGTCCGTCGACGACATGCTCTTACGATCACGTCGAGCGGTTCAACGAAGTTGTAAAATCAACCCATCGATTCCGCTCGAAAGATAAATCCTCCCGTCAACGTGATCATCCACGAAACGCCATTCGACAGCAGCGTGGTATGCGCTGCTGATTATGTTCCTAGACGTTACCGTCTTTTCTTTATGCATGAGAAGCGGGTCTTAAACGTTGACCAGAGTCATTGCAACGATCCCCTACCGTGGAGAATTCGACATCTCTTTGCATGAACGGAGCCTAGATGGATAGAGTTTTTCCATCTTGGATCCTCCTTGCGGCAGTTATTTCATCGGGAAGAAACATCTCGTTCAACAAATCCTCCGTAGCGTGGATCAGTGTGCTCTTGTATGTGCGGTAGACAGAGTACTTTCCGATCGGATTTCCCAGACGAAGCCCGTAATTCCGGGCTACGACGCCGGGCAACGGAACGAAAGAGGGCATGGTGCGAAGCTTTCTGTAGGTTTCAGTAGAGTGTATCGAGCGATGAGGCGAGCGTTCACGCGCGACAGGGTAGCGCTCGGAGGAAAACTAAATTTGGCGGACATTTGGGAATATCTGACCACGGTAGACAGCACGGGTGGTAACTGATCCGCCCCGAGTCCTGTCGGGCGCTGCTGCTGCTGCTGCGGGCTCGTCACAGCGACTGGTGCTAAGCAGTTGTAATAAGCGCCACCGCGAGCGCAAGCTCCGCATCTCAGGTTCCACGACTCGCATGAACTTGTTGGGCGTCGTCAATCTCATCGAACTGGCGCGCTCGATAGGAACAGCACTTGATTAGCTCCAAACATCGTTCCAGTGGAGAAAGATGGCGTCGTCGAGCGTCGTGCCCCCGGCTGCTGCCATCGCCAAGTGGAATCCGCCCCTGTTCGGCGTTTGAATCGTGCAGCCGCGTTCAATCGCTCAAACCAAGTTCGAACCAAGAGACGCTAGCGTGAATGAGCATAAGCACTGGGCGTACCTCTGCGGAGAAGACCAGCGCGGAATCACTGTGAGGCTCCATGGACTGTGCAGATCCCATCTCTACGCTCCTTGTTTTCAAGCACTGCAAGCACAGGATCGACACCATCGTCGAGGACAGGTCCCATAAAGCCGCTGTTCCGAACGACTGCATCCGTGTGACGAGGACGTTCATGCTCACGAACCATTTGGCAGCGTCGCTCAGAGTCACCATATTACGAGGTAAGTGGTTCACGAGTTGCATCGCTACCACCGACGGAACCGCAAATTCCATGAGCCTGTCATTCGTTTCTCATGAAACGGCCCACAGATCCTGATCAAGTCGCAGCATCAACCAGCGCTCACCTGCATGAAAAGCAGATTGTGATTGCGCTTCTGTACCGCGCTACGTCGGGAACCGTACCCAAGCGGATCCGCAACACCGCGCTGCACAGCACTGCAGTGCAGCCGGGTGCTTCACCAGAGAAGACAACGCGCTCGCGCATAGGCAGCTCTTCGGAATGCGCCCCAGTTATTAGCGCATAGCATCCTCGAAGCTGGTTTCTCTATCCATTGTTTAGATACCACGCTAGCCGCTGTGAAATTCTGCACAAGTTTCCCTAACAGTAGTACCCACGCTACTTCTGACGCGTGGGCTTGCTCGGCTCTAGAATCTGCATCGCAAGCGGCTCAAGACGAAGCACGTAACCGGTGCCCTGTAAACGCAACCTCTTCTGGGCGCCCGACGCTTCCCGCTCACCGTCTGGAACCGCAAAAGTGCCAGCATCTCGCAGGAGATCGCTGCAGACCAAGTCGGTTGCGGTGTTGGTCCCTAAATAAGCCCCTAGCTGCCACGACGGTGTAACCATCTCGACCTCGCTATCACTAAGATTCGCTGCACACAACAATGGACCGTCCCGTGAGCCATGATGCCGAATAAACGCGATAATCTCCGCACGACCGGTATCAATCGGTTGAATGCTTCCCGAACGCAAACTGGGCCGCGCCGAGCGCAGCGCATTCAGTTGTCGAAGAATCGCCACACCGAACCCCAGCCTGGTCGGTACTTGATAGCCCTGGGCCTCGCTCTGCTCCAGAGCTTCCCAGAGAAGAGCCCGCGGGATCGGACCACGATGAAGGTCGCGAGGATCCATACAGGCGCCCTCTGCTACCAGCACGCCGCATTTCTTCAGTCGCTCGTAGCGTCTTTGCATCTGCAACCGCGCATAATCAAAGGAACTACTCATTCCAAGCTCCAGACCCTGGTAGAGGAACGGCGTGCCGACACCCACGAGCAAGATGAAAAACGCCAGGCCCAGGCGCCGCGGATCCCTCGCCAGCAGGTCGTACTCACTACACGCCGCCGAGATGCCGCCACGGTAGACGAGCCCGCCACATGTGCGTATCCACTGGACTGCGTCAGCACGCACCGATGGCTCAAAGAACCCCAGATAAATATCGTCGTGGTGCGCAAACGGAACGCACCAATCCGCGCCTGCCGGTAGTTTGGGAAGTTGCAGTACAACACGCCACCAGGGCGCCGTTCGACGGAACCAGAGCATCTCACGAAGCGCTGCCTGCAGCTCAAAGCAGAGGACAAGATCGCCCTCAGAGCTGCGCGTATTTCCGCAAAGCTCCGTTCCGATACCAGCGTATTGGCTGGCGATATGGTTGGGTCGTACGGCCTCGGGCATCAGCACTGCGCGTGGACACAGGTGATGAATGAATGACTTGAAGAGCGCCAGAAGAGTGTGGGTTTCAGGGAGTCCATCGCCGGGGGTTCCGGGACGCTTGACCCAGTGCGCCACTGCGTCTATACGCTTGCCGAGAATTCCCAACTGTAACTCTTCACCGAGGAGGTGGAAAAATTCCTGCAAAACATCTGGATTTTGGAGATTCAGATCGACCTGAAATGGAAGAAAAGTGCGATAGAACTGAACCGTCTCCGTGCTGGTTTCGTTCTTCTCCGACGCAACGGACCCGTTTTGTCTCTTAACCTGCACCCAAAGTCCATGCGTACGGTCAATATCAGGGAACAAACATATGCGTTCGGTGATGGTGCCGTCAGGGTCTCGATACCGACAGATGACTTCCCCGTTGCGCTCGTATTCCCCAATTTTCTCCCTTCCATCGCGCCGGAGATAGTAGCGAAGGTATCGCGACTCGCCGCGAAGTGCGCGTTGAAACCACTCGTGATCGGTTGCCGTATGACTGAATATAGCCTCCGTCATGAGGCGAAACCCGCGTTGCGTTGCCGCCGAGACGAACTCCTGGAACGCCTCGAGACCACCAAGCGCCGGATGAGGCCGATACGCACGAACGTCGTAACCCCCGTCAGCCCAGTCGCTGTCGTAATGAGGAAGCAGCGACAAATTCCGTATCCCGAGTGCCTCCCAGTAAGGTAAAAGATCGATCAGGTCACGAAAGCTGTGCACTTTGGCTAGGACATCATCCTGCTCCGTGCCCATGAACTGTGGGTAGAGGCAGTACCAAGGCTCGCGAAACCAGTCCTGCGGCAGGTCGGCATCGCGTTGGACAAGTGAAGACGGTCGTAACTCGCGGTAATACAGCACAGCTTGGTAGAACGATTCGAAAATGGCATCCCATTGAGGTCCATTCACTCGTTGGCACATATCACGGACGATCTGGGTGTCCCTGACCGTGGTGTAGCCTCGACGAAGGGCCTCAAACGCAATCACAAAGGGCTTTTCTGGTAGGATGAGCGCCAACGTTCGCTGAACGCTTTCTCTGTATGCCGCATACTCTGATCGCGTTCGTTCGAGCTCGGCTTTGGTAGCGGCGAGACGAGCAACCAAGGTTTCCGCCGACTGGTCAGGACTCTCGGAGACGTTCCGTGCTAGGACAGCCCGGCTACTGGGTAAAGCGTCCGCTCCACAACAAGTTGCAGCGCGTGATGCACTCGTGTTTCGCTCAGCTGAGCCGGCTACAGACGCTGTTGCGCTTTCTTCAGTGGATGCGCTTCCGTCGGTGCGACCAGTGGTGACATCCTTTGTTGGTTTCTGTTCCGCCTCCATGCAAAGCGAGACCCTAGCGCGGAGAGCGATCGTTCCCCGTTGAGACGCAAAGCCGAACCCAACGGAAACGTACAGCAGAGCTTCCACAGTAGCTCTCGGAGCCGGTACCCCGAGCGCCGTCCGGTTCAGAAAAGAACGTACAGCGCGGCACTGGAGGCCGCTCGTTTCCGCCCACAGGTACAACCGCTTGCCCTGTTCGGTCCGCTGGAGCTACAGCGGGCACCCGGCGTGCACCAGAAACACTTGCGACCGCCCAGCGTGTATAACCAAGAAACACTTGCCTGACTCGATGCAGCTGAACCTAGGGCGCCTCAAAGTGCAGTACTGCTTCTGTTCCCAGCTATGTTCAACGTTCGCTTTAAGCGGAGTCCTCGGGCTCCAAAACGGCTGACCGCCACGTGGTCGACTCGCGTTCTCTGGCGCTAGTTTGCGTGGATCTTAGTTCGTGAAGCCCGACTCGTCCTATCTGTCCTGAGAAGGAAGTCACTTTATACCTCTTGCGAAGCTTTCTGAACGAAATTAAACTTGGAAGCAACAGATCGCTGCAGTTTCTGTTGCTACCGCCGCCACCGCCACCGCCGCCGCAAGGCTCACCGTCCTGTTGTGTCTTCCCGGTTCTAAATGTCGCTAGCGGCCGCTTACTCTCCATAGCAATGCTTGTGTGTGCTTCCGTTTACTCGGGTGCGCCGACAGGCGCAAGATGCGACCCTCGGGATAAACATTCCGTGTTGCCGCGTTTATCTGCCTTATCACGAAGAAGGGCGCATTTACGCATCTCGATACCCGCTGCAGCTCTAATTTTGACACCCTTCATCCAGTATATGACCCTGCATTAGAGACGCTGGAGCATGACTCGGACGTCAATATCATGACTCTACGGACGACTCGGCCGCCGCAGCAGCATGGGGATTTTCCTGGCGCTGCGAGGGACGCGCCTGCGGGTACCACTACACCCTTCTCGGACAAAAATGGTACGGGTAAGTTTTGCTCACTCGGACGTAGACCTTCAAGCTCGAGCCTTTCCTGCTGTGATGAAAGCCGGCGTTGGCGTGCTGTCTCTGCGACTGGTTCCGGTTCCTTTCTGTTTCCGCCGGCTTTAAAAACTCAGGGATCTCTTGTACCCCCAAGCACTGTTATCAGCAGCGGAACGATGCAGATGAACGCGCAAGTCCCGATGTAGACACTTCTGGCTATTGTCAACGCTTTTCTTGCACTGGCGAAAGTCGCAATCTACGCTTCGCTTGCTATTTTCATCGTATTTGTATGGTGGCTTGGTGCGAGCCTCGCGGCGCTAGGACTTGGCAGTGCTCAAAGGTCCCCATATGTATACCATTGCTGCTCCTCTAAACGACTCTCTGTGGCGAGTAGACATTCGCTTCGTCGTTCAGTACATGCCCTTGGCGAGTTCAGAGGGCTCCTCCTGATACCCTTTCTCTTTTCTGCGCCGTGTGCCGCACCTGAAGATCACTCTCTCCTCCCGGCGATGCCCTCGGCGAGCACCGCGTCCACTGGACGCGCCAGTGCACATTTTTCCATTCGATAGGGGATCTCTGGAACGTGATATTGTTTATGATGAACCAAGCACCGGCAGGAGAATCCAGGATGGAGATCAAGTCGAGAAATTCCGATCTGTGTATGCGCCTTTCGCACGCATTGATGACAAACTATCTATTGCAGGCGATCGCTGCGATGACTCGAGTCCGAATCCAAGACCCTGCTCCGTGCAAATGGAAGAGACTGGAGCCTCTAGGAGCATATCAAGTGACGGGCATCATGCTTCTGTCGAATGCCATTTCGTCGCTGACCACAAAAAGTGGCGGATTTGTGCCTCTAACGAAATCGATTTTTCGGCGAGAAAAGTGCAGTGAGCGCTCAGCATGGCCTTGTGGACGACTCCTGAAGAGTCAATACCGTGTATGTTTCCCACGACAATCCAACGGCGGCAAGTGCTTTACCCATGATGTATCCCGAAACAGAATGATCGAGGACTTGAGACATGCGTCACGTCCGGAACGGAGAAGATTGGAGGCTTGTACATTTGAAATCGAAGTTGATTTCGGCTATTTTGCGAAAGTTTCATTCCGGGGGCGTTGGGAATCATCCTGATTCCGGTGACGTGACCAAATTCAGCATCAGATATTCGTATGAGCTATTCCAAAGAAGCAACCTCGAATCCAAAAAAATGCGTGTGAATCCGCAAGCCTTTATTGCTGCTCTTCGAATATCGAGGTTGAACATGCGAGAAAAGTTCTGAGAGAATCGAGCTACAGTTACCGGTCGCATAGTCCAATGCTCCATTCTATTTTGACTCGGATGTTACAGCACTCGCGCAGATCCTCAAGCTGCCTCGTGTGCCAGAACGGACATTGTCATGGCGACAGCGAACGTGCTCGTCGGTGCTCAGCGCTGAACAGTCCACTGCCTGTTTCCTCATGTCCATAGACATCATGGACTATTCTCGCTGCAGCGCCAATGACGCAAGCTGGACGCACAAGAGCAGAAGCTGGATGCCTCGCGCAATCGGTGCCCTCAGCGGCTTGGAAGAGCCTCGCCATCGACGCCATCGAATTCTCATTCATTTACGTATTCTAGAGGACGAGGCGGTCATTGCGATGCAGCGACGCTTCGTGTGTACCCCACGCATTTCAAATTTGTATATTTATAGATTTTGTAGAACAATCCAAACGTAGCCATGCAGCGACGCTCAGGGCATTCGCCCGCGCACATACCGGGAGAATCCCTGGTTCGATGCACCGATCCTAGACGATCGAAAAGAAATGCGGCCTTGCCGCACGGCCGGAGCAACGGGTCGCAGGACAATGCTCATCATCGTTACGCGAAAAGGCGCCAAACACTACCCCATGTTGGCGAACGAAACGCGTCCATTGGTGAGCGGCAATGGACTAGCGCATACGCTACAATCGTCATTACAGGCCGCATGCGATCGATACCCTATCGTCGAGGTAGAGCTCGCATTGTCCATTGCATGAATTTCTGACGATGAACATGTACTTGGCGGTCACGTGCTTAAGCACAATCCCTGGCCATACACCGAAATGCCACCGCGATGCCGCTTGCTCTGTCGCACGGCAGTGGTTGCAACGTTAGGCGCACGCCCCAGGCCTTCGTACATGCAGTCAGGACACTGGTGGTATCGGCAGCCGTTGCCATATGCGTTGCGCAAGTGGCGCTCACAGCTGTCCAAAACTGGGTTACTGGAGCAATAGATGTGGACATACCTCCTCGCAAAAGCTTTCAAGGATGCACAGAGCGGACACCGGGCAGATCCATGCAGCAGGCGCTATTTATGTCTCTAAACGTGCGTCCATTGCTTTGCACAGCACAGGCACGCCAAGCCGTCGAGAGCGTGCCGCATGTACGTAGCGGCAGCGACGTCTCGCAGGGCTTTCGCTTTCCGCTCAGTAGCGATATGCCGCTGATTTGTACGGCCCGTCGCTATCCACGCCAATATACTCAGCCTGCTCTGGTGTGAGCTTGGTAAGCTTCGCCCCAAGTTTTGCCAAATGGAGCCGAGCAACCTTCTCGTCCAGATGTTTCGGTAGTACGTACACCGAGTTCTGGTACTTGCCCGTGTTCCGATTCGCAGCAAGTTCAATCTGGGCCATTGTCTGGTTCGCAAACGAGCACGACATCACGAACGATGGATGGCCTGTGGCGCAGCCCAGGTTCACGAGTCGAGCCTCCGCGAGGATGATGACAGAGCCACCATGCGGCCAGATGAAACGGTCGACCTGCGGTTTGATGGTGACTCGTTCAATGCTCGGATCCGACACGAGTCCAGACCAGTCGATTTCGTTATCGAAATGCCCGATGTTGCAGATGATCGGCACCGACGGCGGCTGGTCGCCTCCTGGTCGCCGAGCATACGCCATCCGCTCCATGTGGTGCTTCATCACGATGTCACGGTTGCCGGTGGCAGTTACCACCACATCTGCAATGTCGAGAACATCTTCCAGGGTTGTCACCGTGTACCCTTGCATACATGCCTGCAAGGCGCAGATCGGATCGACTTCTGTGATGAATACCCGCGCTCCGGCGCCGCGCAGTGCCTCTGCACAGCCCTTGCCTACGTCGCCGAACCCGCAGACGACGCATACTTTGCCTGCAAGCATGACGTCCGTTGCACGGGCGATGCCATCTATGAGCGAGTGGCGACAGCCGTAGATGTTATCGAACTTGGATTTGGTGACTGAGTCGTTCACATTGATCGCTGGGAAAAGGAGCGTGCCTTCTTGTGCCATTCGCACGAGACGTTTCACACCGGTTGTCGTCTCCTCAGAGACACCAATGACTCGATTCGCGATTCGCTGGAAACGCGTCGGATCACGCTGGATTGATTCGCGAATAGTACGCAAAACGCACTTGAACTCTGCATTCGTCGTGGATTCCGGATCCGGCAACTTTCCAGTGCTCGAGTACTCCTTCTCTGCCTTGAAACCCTCGTGAATAAGCAGCGTCATATCGCCACCGTCGTCAACGATGAGATCGGGACCCTCTTGGTCGGCCCACGTGAGCGCTCGATCCGTGCACTCCCAGTACTCGTCTAAGGATTCCCCTTTCCAAGCGAAGACGTGCGCAGTACCTGCCGCCACAACAGCTGCAGCAGCATGATCTTGAGTACTAAAAATGTTGCAGGAACACCAACGGAGTTCCGCACCCAGCGCGCGTAACGTCTCGATCAACACAGCCGTTTGTACTGTCATGTGTAGGGAGCCGGCCACGCGCAAGCCCCGCAGTGGTTGCTGCGGAGCGTACTCACGCCGAAGCTCCATTAACCCAGGCATTTCATATTCAGAGAGCGAGATGTCGGCTCGACCCCAGGAGGCTAACTTCAGGTCCGCGATGCGGTAGTCACCGGAAGCCACAACAGGATTCAGCGTGCTTGCCGTTCCGTCTATTGCTTTTTTGTTCTCCAGCGTTTGCGTAACACTCCCCTCTTGCATGATTCAGAATACTAGACTTTCAGAAAAAATAATTGATCTATGCAGGCACCTCACGAAAAGCGTTCGCAGCGTGATATGAACCTGCCTCACGTTTCACACTGCGAAGCAGCAACGCCCCACAGCTGTAGGCGCGTCGATGTCGCGTCCGCATCGCACACCGCCGGTGCGATGCGCGCTGCGGCCGGCGTGCGTCATCGGCGACGGCGCGGTGGTGTTGCGATGGAGCTTCATCCGCTCCTGCCGGGTGCAGGTCAGTGCTGCGCAAGCGCACCCTTGCTGCTTGCCAGGCGTACGCAGGACATCGACTCGAAGCAGATCAGAAGCCGACGGAGCACAGAAGTGTTTGCTCTGCTCCTGTCTCGCGATTGTGATGCAGACTTTTATGGAGATGCATAGTTTCTATAGGCCAAGTACAATGATACGGGCGTACAAAGCGCATGCTCTGCTCCTGTCTCGCGATTGGGATGCAGACTTTTATCGAGATGCATAGTTTCTATAGGCCAAGTACAATGATACGGGCGTACAAAGCGCATGCTCTGCTCCTGTCTCGCGATTGGGATGCAGACTTTTATCGAGATGCATAGTTTCTATAGGCCAAGTACAATGATACGGGCGTACAAAGCGCATGCTCTGCTCCTGTCTCGCGATTGGGATGCAGACTTTTATCGAGATGCATAGTTTCTATAGGCCAAGTACAATGATACGGGC
Source organism: Cyanidioschyzon merolae strain 10D (assembly GCF_000091205.1). NCBI lineage: Eukaryota > Rhodophyta > Bangiophyceae > Cyanidiales > Cyanidiaceae > Cyanidioschyzon > Cyanidioschyzon merolae. The sequence continues at coordinate 430,323 of NC_010128.1, read as the reverse complement.
GTACAAAGCGCATGCTCTGCTCCTGTCTCGCGATTGGGATGCAGACTTTTATGGAGATGCATAGTTTCTATAGGCCAAGTACAATGATATGGGCGTACGGATGATATCGTCAATTTAGGATGCATGGTCGTCGTTCGGGAGAGACTATTTCGGCGCATCGTCCGTCGACTTTGTTACGATACAGGAACAAAGACGTTCCGTGACGTCCTGAGATAAGGTTTCGTAACCGAACCGATATCATTACCCAACCCATACGTAAAACGCATCACGATTCTGATTTCCTTACGTATAGCAGACTCAAATCATGCCTGCTTCAAACGGATGATCTTTCCGTTTCATGGCGACTCGAGGGCGCAGCTATCCGCGCTGCCGGGCTACCGAGGAAAGCGATACGCGGCATTGTCCGTTGGCGATTTGTTCAAAAGCTCATGCGAAAAGGTCACTGAACTTATCATGTCGCATAATTGAATCCCTTCGGAATTCAAATTATCCTCTATTTGTGGCAATCGACGAACGCATTCGGCAACAGCATTATAACTAGCAAGTGATATGCCTAGAGAAGATCTTGTATCTTATGTAAGCTAGGAAAACGTCGTAGACACGAACTAGAGTCATCGCAGCGGTCGGTTCCGGCGCAACGTGCGCCTCCACTTCGTACTACAAGAGTGCAGACGGTACGAAATTTCACGACTTGTTCTCCGGCCAGGATCTTCCTTTCAGTACCCGTTTCACCATGGACGACATCGCATCCGACAAGTATGCTATGGAATGGAACAGCGTGTGCAGCGGACAGCGTACTCGCCGAGGAATCGTTAAGGGGACGCTCGCGAGCATAGCGCCCAGCTCATGGCGCGGATACAGAGGGCGGTACCGAGGCTCGCCTTCTGTACTCGTCAAGGGCATGTTGCAAGCGATGAAGCAGCCGGTCACGCTTCACAGATCGACCTTCAGATGAGGAGGCCTGGTGGACATATGGGAATATCTGACCAAGGCAACGTGTCCGCGCAGCCGAGGGCTCACCGAAACTGTATACAGAGTCCATGAAATTGGCAAACGAAGCGTCCAACGCGAGTTGCGCCTGTGTATGCAAGTCATGGACAACAGACAGAAGCATTGGAATCGGGACTTGAACACAACCATAAATATCCCAAGACTGATGAAAGTGGAACTGGAGGTACCGGAGAAACCGACGTACGTAACGCCCAGTATATGAGGGAAGAAGAGAAAGCCGTCGCTGAAACAGCCCGCAAACACCGGCATCGATGATAGTGGGAGCAGACCCAAACTGTGCAGCGTACGCTCGAGTTAGGATAGTAGCGCTCTTCCGCGTATTGCATGACATGAGTGTCTGGCTGACTTATACGAAAACATGTGACACGAAAGCCCAGCTTATGATTCACCGTTCACGAACGGCTTTGCGCGTTCGCCCACGATGCACGAGCGTTCGCGGCGGCGGCGGCGGCGGCGGCCTCGAGTCGACGCGCATACAGGCAGCGCAGAACTGTTCAGTCGCGAATGATTGTCCACAACGGCAGCAGCAGCAGCAGCAGCAGCTCCGCAATCAGCGTTGCAGCGATTGTTTGCGGTGTGCTGGTTACCCTGCCCAAGATTTCTTGGCCATTACAGCGTAGATTCGTGATAGGAAGACTGATCTGGACTGTGATTTACGCAGAAACGTATATAGAGGCATTGAATTCTCTTCCTTGCTCAAATACGTCAATTGGGTATGCAGGAAAACATCACACGATTCGCTGATACTGTATCACGAAATATTCAGCAATGCTGCACGCGCCCTTCATTGGTGCTTTCGGGGTCGCTGGATCCCATCCAGCTTCTGTTCCCTACAGGAACACGGCTCTAAGACCGACAGGCAGCAGGCTCATGTGAGTATGAACAGTGGAGGCTTCTCTACCAGCCGAGATCCTTCACGTATCCGAGGAACTCGGGTTCAATACATGAATCCGAAGAAACTGCAAGATCCGCAGGTGATAAGCGCGCCCGAGCCCCGAATCGCCCGTCCGATGAGCGCATTTCCAGCAAGGCGCAGCGGTTCGTGCGCGCGTGCGCGTCTGCAATGCCGTACTAGGGTCAGCAGCTGCGTCTGAAACCCGTTGGCACACCCGTTGACGGAGCGTTGCTCGAGTTGGGTTCCAGCGTTGGATTGTTAACGACTCCGAGCTCCATGAATGTGTCCCGGTCGGAGCGCCGTCTGCGGTGTGTGGCCACCGAAGACTGGATCGCCCTTGGGCTGGTTGATGCAGCTACACCGGCCGTAGTCGAGTGCTTGCTCGTATGGGATCGACTCCAGGGGCACCTGCTGGGGCCGAACCGAGCTGCTGACGGCGTTAACACCGGAACGAGCCATCCTGCTTTAGGTCAGAGGCTTCTCCAAACAGCACCACAAGATGCGGAGTACGCGAAAGTGCTATTTGACGTATGGGCTGAGTGCCTTGTTGGCGTGGCGAAACTCTGCGTGAACGAGTACCTGGTATTCGTCGCGGAAAGCGTCAGCGTCGGGAAGCTGTTTGGTGAGCGAGCCACGATGTCGCTCTGTCCGATTTGCGTGCAACGCGTGCGCAAGTTCAGCGTGTTACCGATACGGAACTTGTCCAAGTCGCGAGAACTTATAACGCCAGTCGCCCGGTGCATCGAAGATTCTTTGCGGAGGCTGCTCGATCGAGCGCTCAGACTCGAAAACTTTTATTATTCGCCACAATGGGATATCACCCAGCGTCTACAGGAGACCTGTTTCAAATGGGACAAACCGCACCGGTCCATGCATCGACCCACAGACCTGCGTGAGTCGAGTGCCCCGGGGAACGCCTTCACGTGGAACGCTTCCTTGCTGCGAAATCTGCTCGATGACACTCGAGTTGCAGGCATCACGAAGACCCAAGTGCAAGCGCTCGTACGTCCACTGTTGTTCGGCTTTGTGGAGATGATTCCCGTGCGATGCCGCAAGCCGGACGGTTCCGTTCACCAGGCCCAATACGCACTGATATCCCGCTGCAGTCGCGTGCGTGCCGGCGTGCGGTACTTTCGGCGGGGTGCAGATCGTGACGGCTATGTCGCGAACTTTGTCGAAATAGAATCTGTCGTATGTAGCGGCGATTATCTAACTTCTTATGTACAGATCCGGGGTAGCATACCTTTACCCTGGGTACAGACCCCCAATTTACAGTACAAGCCGCGGATCCGCGTTGGTCATGATGACGCGGCGACGGGACTAGCCTTTGGTCGACATTTCGAGCGGCTTTCTGCGCGGTACGGTGAGCCTGTTGTGGTTGTGGATCTCGTCAATCAGCACGGGAGTGAACACACCCTCCAGAGTCGCTATGAGATGGAGGCGTCCCGATTCCACATTCCGTATATCGCATGGGATTTTCACCGGGAATGCCGGGGCATGCGCTACGAACGCGTTCATGAGCTTGTAGCGCAGCTCGAAGGCGTTTTTGCCCTCCAGGGTGTCTTCACTGCAGACGTGCTGCGCCGTTGCATCATTCAACGCCAACGCGGCGTCATTCGAACGAACTGTATCGACTGTTTAGACCGAACCAATGTTGTCCAGAGCGCGATCGCGCAACGAATGATTAGAGATCAAATCCGCGCGCTGGGATTCATTGATTTGGATGAGGGCGCCGAGTTTGCACGGCGTTTCAATGGCCTGTGGGCTGACCATGCAGACGCGATGGCTTACTACTACGCGGGCAGTGCGGCTCTGAAGACCGACTTTACACGCACGGGCCGTCGAACGATGAGCGGCGTGTTCCGAGACGGCTATAGCGCGGCGCTTCGCTATATCATCAATAACGCGTATGATGGGCTTCGGCAGGACGCAGTGGATGTCTTGCTGCAGAATTTCAATCGGAGCGTGACCGCACTGCAGCATCGCTTGTTGGAGAAGCGCTCGCACAGCTGGTACCTGCTGCTGCTCTGGATTGAGCTCGCGAGCATCTGTGCTCTTATCTATGCGCTGCTCGAATCAAAACGGCAAATGACGGTGGCAAGTTTGGTATTTCTGTTGACTGCTCATCGTCTCTTGCGTCGACACGGGTCTGATTTGGTCAATCGACCCCGCCTGTGCGACGAGGAGGCACACCTGCGGAAGGGACGCACCCGCGTTCATTCGTAAAAACGAAGACTTTTCGACGAATAGCATGACTGTGGCAGCTTGCGACAAATGATAGAATGCCCGTGACGATTCGACAAGCGTGCGAGGGTCTGGAGACCGGCTAGCTTCCGTCTACGCGTTGATGTCGGCTCGTTGCGGGCCATCGGTTGCGCACGGAAGCCGCGACCAGCCCCAGCAAGAGGTAGGTCGGGTTTCCTATCAACCCTGGGCAATCAAGATGCTGACCTATCGAATATGTTTAGGTTTAAAAGCATGCGTGCGGGCTCACTCCTTCAGACGTGCAACTTTTGTATAGAAGCCTTTCCTTGGACCGAGTCACTGTCCCTCTACTGCCTTTCCATAGCGCTTTTCACTCTCGAATTGCAATGCAGCAGAGCCGCTATACTGCGAAACACAAACAAACTCCAGCTCCTGGCGTTGCTGCCTCGATGAATTGCTCACCAGCAGACAAACTCGCTGCGGACCCTGCGCTGCACACTGAGTGTACGCGCGTTACGAACTCGCACCGCCGGACTTGACAGACACCACGAGTGGACCGACGTTATCCCCTGTTTCTTTGTTGTAAGCTGCGTGGGATCCGTCGCACATAGGAAACTTTTTGCTCCGCCAACAACGACACGCGGGAAACTTGTCACCTGAACCCAGCTCCTTGGTCTCTTTGGGCTCGTGCTTGCGATCCCCGTTCAGGAGGGTACTCTGCAGAACGCGCATCCCCTGGCATTCACTCGTGCTCCGTGTCGAGCTGCAGATTCGTGACGCTCTCGCCCTGCTCGTTCTTTGGAATGAACCTGTAAAGCTATTTGAAACGACGAACATCCCGTAAAAGTACAGGTTTCAAGGCTTCGGGTACTCCTAATACGTATCGGCTGCCTGCACTGCAAATTGCGCACGCGTTCAGCGCGAGATGCAGTACGCCTCGTGAAGGACGCGCTTTTTCCAGAGCTGCCGCTGCCGTTTCTGCGGCCCCTGGTGGTGGACGGTGGCGGGCAACGCACGCGCGCACGCACGCACTCGGAAGCATCGCGAGGCGCTGCAGCGCAGGCGAAAGGCGCACGCAGATCTCGTACGGCCTGGTACTGGAGGGAGGCGGCGGCGGCGGCGGCGAGATGCATCGACGCTGGAGCTTCGGCATGCCATGAAGCATGTGTTTCGATTGTCGTGCAACGACTGGAGCGCATCTGAACGCGTTCTTGTGCGAGGATGACGCAGCACGGCGGCGGGGTGTAGATTCAGGAGGGCGACGAGCGCCACGACACGCACAGCCAACGGACGCGGGGGATCGCGCGAGCGCTCGGGGCTGCATACCCACGCGTCCATAAGTATACACGTAAGTACATATTCATATCACTATATGCTTATGCATGTAGCGAATGCTACGGATGTGTGGCATGCTGCGCATAGATCTTGGAAGACTTGCAGTCCCGATTCTCGGGGAAACGCACCCAGATACGAGCATATATAACAAGTAAAAGTCGCGTCCAGATGCCACAGAGATGCGAGGGCGATCAGTTGATGTGAAAGCAAGGACGCATAGTCGGATAGTTGCACATCGGCCTGGGTCTACCGAAAAGCGCGTACCAGTCACGAATTCGAGCGATTGCGGCTCGTTGTGTCGATGCCGGGGCTTCGCTCGATCATCGATGTTCGGGTACTCATCGCGAATGCTTGGACTGCGTGTCTCAGGCAAGAGCGACCTCAGATGCAGGTGAATCCTCTTCCTCTCAGAGTAGGGGGCAGGGTACGTCTGTTCGAAATTTATGTCCGGCCCTCCAGGGAAAGCGTGTTGCATGAACGATCGTACTGAGGGCACTGCGGTCCGCAGACCGGCAACGGGCATCGACGCCCGCTATGTGCACATCCACTGAATAGACGAGTAACTCGCTGTCATGTAACACCTGTAAACCCGACGCAAATCAGTGCTGTTCTCGCATGTCGAGCATTGCAGCGATGCATCCAGCGTCGCAGTGAGCCTTTAGAGCACGCCCGGCACCCGCAAGAGAACTGGATCCATCAAGCTGCAGTTCCGACGGGTCGACTGGTCCGAGACCCGTGCACCGTAAAGTGCCCCAGGAGGCACGACGGTGGCTAGCGTCACAGCCTATGACAGTGGCACATTCGGGATATGCTGGTCCAATGCGTCGAACGTGCCGCAATGAAAAATGGAGAGCGCGTCAGGTGCTACAATCGACGCGAGCTGCCGCCAGCGACGACAACACGACCCAGCCAAGAGTATGCATCAGGCCTTTCGCGCTTTGGAACATGCCATCAAGGTCCGACACGCATTGAGAAAGGGCGTCATGGCTATAGATGCCAGCAGCACAGGCTGATGAACCGGGCGATGCCACGGACACCCTAGACATCCGTGGCATCTGTGGACTGCGCAGGCACCAACAAGGAAAAGTGTTACTCGCCCGCCACGGTGCATCCAAGAGATATAGGCATACGCAGTAACACATGGACCAATGAATGGCGGAAGCGAAACGCGTTGCGCTGGAGGAGGTCTCCCAAGTACGGTATACAGCCCTGCACCCCTGCCGCTCGGTGCGCGCTCTCGGCCTCAAAGAAACCCGAAAGGCTGTTTTTGGGGCCAATCAAGAATGAGAGACGTCCTCCGTCATTTTTTTATTTGCAAATGTAATAGAAAGCAGCAGCACCAAAACCGGAACAGATGCACTGCGTCTCCCTGTCAAATGCTGCGAAGAGTCGCCCCGACAGGCGCGTGTGCGCTGCGCGTACCCGGTACGCTCGCTCATGACATGCGGTGATTTTTGAGACCGCTGAGGATTTTGATGCATCGAACTGGCAATCTCCAGAAGCGTAAAGGAAAATGGCATCGCGGGAAGCAACGAAGCACCTGTCGCAGGTTCCAGGCATGATGCGCAGTTGCACAATCTCGGCACAACGGGGACAGCATTCACCATGCCGCAGGAGCGCTCCAGCGCAATGCATCGGAAAGCAAATCGTCAGTGACACTGGCGATGAGGCAGGTTCGAGACACGCTGCAGCGTCTTCGTTCTGGAACGGCTCGAGTGTGCAACGCAGCGACATAGACTGCCGCGAAAAGAGCAAGTCCTGCGCTTTCATGTTCTCTGAAATCACTCCAGCTATGGGAAAGCTCTGAATCGTTCATACGTTGGCATACGAGGTTCCAAGGCGTTGCACTTAGAATAGTTCACGCCGAATCACCTGTGCGCCTTTCGTAGTTGTCTCGATCTTCGCTTTCGGGACTGTGGTCAAAGGACCGGCGAAAGAACATCGCACGCTCGTTCACGGGTTGCGTCGCAGTTATGAGTGCCGCATTCGCTGTGAATACTTTCAAGGTTCCTGATTTTATTCCTCCGCTCTGGGCCCGGAACGCGCACTTCCAGACCATCGCAGGGGCTCTGCTTACACGTGCGCCCAAAGGCTTTCACTATACCCACCGGGTCCGGTTGCATACCCCGGATGGGGACTGGTTCGAGGTCGACTGCGCTGTGCATGGCGCCCACGACGAACGCGTTGAACCTGGAGAGGTGCAGGACAGCTTGCCGGCTACCAGAGCAGCGCGTCCGCTGGCAGTTGTTCTGCACGGTCTGGAGTCGTGCTCCAGAGGCATCCAAACCCTGCAGCTAGCGAACATGCTCTATAATGGTCTGGGTGCGAATGTATATGCGATGAACTTTCGCGGCTGTTCGGGTGAACCGAATGCCACTCCAAAATCGTACCACCTCGGGGAGACAAGCGATCTAAAACTCCTCATCGAGGAGCTTCGTTCGCGAGTAGCTCCAGTCGCCTCTGACGAGCGCGCGCAGCCGCTGCTCTTGTCGGGTTTCTCACTTGGCGGAAACGTGATCTGCAAGTACTTGGGCGAGTTTGTGGAGCACGCTCGTCTATTCGGCGTCACAGCGGCTGCTGTGTACTGCGTTCCATTCGATGCACTCGCTAGTCAGCCAGTGTTGGACTCCGGTCTCATCAGACGGTACGTCTATAGTCGTCGATTCGTCCGAAGCATTCAGAATAAGCTGAAAAATCGCCGCCTTTCAACTAAGGTGCCCTATGATCTCGAAAGAGTGCTGCGGGCGGAAACCATCGGCGAGATAGATGACGCGTACATCGCACCGACATACGGATTCAAGGATCGCTTCGATTACTATCGAAAGTGCAGTTGCGGACAGTTTCTCGGGGGTGTACGGACCCCGCTTTTGATCATTAATGCACGTGACGACCCGTTCATGGCACCGAGCTCATTGCCGATCCCGGAAGAGATCCGGAACCCAATGGTATGCCTCGCGTATACCAGTTATGGTGGACATTGCGGATTTTTCTCAGGTATGGCCACTGTGCGCGGCGATTCCTGGATTGGCTCACATTTACAGCGATTCTTTGAGTGGACTCTGGAGCAACAACTGAATGACCAGGACTATGTGGCGAGATGCACCTGAAAGCGTGCCGTCGATCCGCCTACCATTTCAATGTCGTTCGCGGGGAACGCGCGTCGGTTATATGGGCCGGTTCGGGGCAGTGCAGCAAGCCCTGGAAAGAGCACGAACTCATAGAACGGGCATACCGACAACGACGAGTGTGAAGTAAATCGGTGATTCGCTCTTCTTGATGGAAAAGTTCCCGCTGGAGACTGGTATGCTGTGGTTGATCGATGACAAAGGACAAACGCCGGACTTGCCCCCGGCGGCTGGAAATCAAGGCCTTGCCATAGAGCGACAGATGCGAACGGCTCGTACAGGCTGCTGCCGAACGCTCGCTAGGGCCAGCGTCCACCAGTTGTGTGGGCGCTATACGGAGAACGCCTTGCGTCTCGGCACGAAACGCAGGTGTAAGACGGCGTAATCTAATTATTGGCACCAGTCTGGAAGGGCATACGCACGCACGCACAGTTGCCTCAGTGGGAGCACTGTTACGACCCTTTCGCTTCGATGGGTGCGGATATCGCGCGTCCAACCGGGGAAATCTTGGTCTGCGCAGCGACCTCCCGTGCCAGAGAAACGCCTGGAAATTGGCCTCGGGGAACGACACCGTACTGCGCGCGCGGCTTTCTTGTCCTTTATGCTCTGAATTGTATAGTATATAGAACGACCAATGGACGTACTGCGCGCGGCGATTTTGATCGCACCGCGTCTTTATATATGAAATTTTTCATAGTTTGATGCATATGTGCTGGTGAGACGCGCCATGCTGAGGTCGCGTGTTCGATCCACGCCGGAGGCTCACCCAGCAGCTGCCAAAGACGCAGCGCCGGGCCTTCGTAGCTCAGTGGTAGTAGCGCAGCACTCGTATCCCAGCTTTTTGTCAGCACGCGACTATCCTCGCTTCATCGGCCGCGCGAATCTCGCGAATTTTTTCTAAAAAGACATTTTACAAAACACAATGTAGTCGAGAAAGCGTGTTCCGCAGTTGCTTGAGCGTCGTGGACGCCGCCGCCCGCATCCTCCACGGGTGCGCACTGTCTCGGCGAATAGCACTTGCCTTTTTCATCATACATAGCGTGCACATCATGCGGCATTCGACTCCTGGCTTACAGTTGACTGCGGAGGCGGAGGCGGAGGCGGCGTCTTCGGCGCACCAGGATGCCGTGGGTGCAACGGCGTCCGAGGATCGTCATCCGCCGATGCTCCATACCCGAACGCCGCTAACGCAAAGTTTCTCTCTTCGGGACGAGGTTCGCGCACGGTACCATCGGTATCACGCACCACGACACGCAACTGGGATTGCAACTTTCCGGTCTTGGCAGACACAGGACTTGTCGCGCGCTCCACGAAAATGAAAGGAACCCGCGGTTTCGGGACAGTCGCTGCCCCAGCGCTCGCTTCGTATCGCACTGACGGCTGCGATGGCCATGACGTGCTGCGGCCACCGGCGTCCGAGGCCTCAGAGGCAGCGACGGCATCCTTCGCGTGTGGAGCGGGCAGCGCCTTATCAGCGATGCCGCTTTCGTCCGGTGCACCAAGATGGGCTCGAACGGCACGAGCTTGTGCCGTCTCAACGTTTTCGTCGCGTCGAACGCGGTAGAAGATCATACGCGATGCCCGACTTCGCACAGCCTTTTTCGGAAAGACTTCCCATGGTGCTGGTATGCCGAGCACGAGGCAGTCTGGTCCAGCACGTTCGGCTGCAGCGGCCTCGAACTCCTGCGCAACGCGAGCTAATGGCTCAAAGACGTCGTTCCATTCCTTTTCACTGACTTGCGCCCGAACGCTTGCTTCCAGTTCGGCCAACTCTAAAGTGGCCTGCACAAACTGCTCATCATATCCGTACTTCTTCGCGAGCGCCACCGCACTCCACTTATCCGGGGCTTGTCGGTGCAACTTGACCATCTCCTCCCCGATCGCTGGTGGTACTGCCTTCGGTTTCCAGTCCCAGGCACGAGCTTCTCGGTCACCGCCGGTGCCATCAGCCGAAGCCGACGCCGCTGCTGTTGTGGAGGCAGGAGCTGCGCGCTGCCAGGTGCTTGCGCCGACGCAACCGAACGCACTCCGAAACGTGCTCTGTCGACCAAGTGCTCGTGATGCAGTTGATTTCGACGCAAGTTCTCCAAGCAATCTGGGTTTCGCTACTGATCGCAACAAGGCTCTCAAGTGGCCCTGGAACATTTCTATGAACGCCTCGATTATTTATCCTGAGCCTCTGTCCAAGCGCAGCATGAAACTAGCGACCGCGCAACCAGCTAGCACGTACGCACGTAGACACTTTGGATTTCAGGCGAGTAATAAAGATAACAAGGAAGCACGTTGACACTTTGTCAAGCAGTGGTCACCGACCCAGCGCTCCAGCACTGCTCCAGCTACGGCAAATGCCGCCGGTGGGCGAATTTCTTTCTTTGCCAAAACGTTTCCATGGACCATGGATCCAGCGTAGCGGGATGGATGCTGGCGTTCGAAAAAGTGTCAAGCAGGCTGCCCAACAAGTCCAAGTTCCATTATTCGTACTTCCGCTCGGATATACTGGTTATTTTGCACGTTCCACTGTGCACCTAACGTGATCTGAGCACTCACAATAGCGCTTATACCGCCTGTGCGGATGCTGCACGGAGACAGAACGGCTTTGCTATACCACTGATGGCGTCTGCGCGAGGTGTGGTGCACTAGTCACAGAATCGGGATTCAGTGTAATTCCGGGAGCTTGCAAGCTGTGCAGACAGACTTGCTGCCCGCGACAACGCGAAGCGATATGCAAGAAGAGCACTACGACCAAAACGATGCCCAGACGAAGCATACCAGACCCTATTCCCAGAATAAACTGGGTTGCAGACGGGCTGCCCAGATCTCACTACAGTACCCTTCGCTCCGTAGAGTGCAGCGTATTAGCCTAGTAGTCTTGTCCGACCTGCAGGACTTTCCGCCGAGAAGGTGAACTTTGCAAAATACGGAAAGCTGTTCCCGTTTCAACGCTTATAGTAGAGGCGAAAGAACTTTTGATCTAGTTGCCACGGAGTGGATCGTTTCTGTTCTTTTTTCTATAGCGCAGCCGAGATCCGTACCTCCATAGCTGTCGGGCATGAGACACGACGCGCATGTTGCTGTTGAAGGGAAACGCGATCCTGATTACTCGTTGACTTGCCAGAAAACTAGCGATGTTGCATTCGGAATGTGCACTGTTGCCGGTGACGTGCTCAATGCACGACAAGCGCAAAGCATGGCGTCATCAAGCCCGCTGCTCTACCGTGCAAGTTGTATTTGCGTTGAAGCCGGAGCAAAATATGATGTTTGATCCCAAATGCGTTCCGGCCTTCAGATTCGTGTATTCAAGTACTCCTTCGCGGTTTATAGCAGATGCGTTTAAAATGCGTTCGTTTTCAAAACTAAAAACGAAACTGGTGGACAAGGAAGCCGAGGAGCCTCGAGGGCCGCCATCGCCGGCTGCCCGGGAGGAACGAACAAAATCCCCTTCTCTCTGACTGTCACGCGATGAAGCGCAAGCGACGAAGAAGAAGAAGAAGAACAAGACAGGAGATAAGCGAGCAATGGGTTTACGCGGCGAGGCGCTGACGAGGCTGTAGGGGCACACATGGCACGAGCTATAGGACTCCTTGCATTGGTGAGTTCAACCAGAGGTAAGAAACGCATCGAGTTTGTGAACTGAGACTTCAACGCCGCCATGAATATCAGAAGATGAGCGGTGCTGAAACAAGACCCGAGGAGCCGAGGCAATCTATCTTTGTAACGCAGCCTCTCTCAGGCTAGAAGTGTACTCGGACAGGCTGAAACCAGTAACAGGCTGCGGGTCGAAAAATGCTGTGAGGTTGCTGCGGGTGGGTGTATATTTATGTACTCTGTTGCCGCACCGCCACAAAAGCTACATCTCCTGGGCTCATACCGACTCTCCAGGCACGTTCCGGAAGAGACGCAGCCGATGCTGTGTGGACATCGGCGATCGCTGAGACGTATTTCCGGGTATCAAAACCACCAAGACGTTCTCGTGTGCTTTCACGGAGATTATTTCAGAACCAGGTATGCTTACTTAGGTAGTAGCAGTGGACATGCGTTCTTTGCCGTCATAGACGGCTCGTGTGAACGACCCGTTTCGTGGAAACTATTTGGAGCGCATGAGGCGGCTCGGCGTGCTCGCAAAGAGCTCTGCGTCGTGCGCGCTCCGTATCCAAACGGAGCGGGAACGGATAAAAGCACAAAGTTTCATATCGAGTGCTGTGCTACGCGCACCGCAGATCGACCTTCTTCTGCAAACATAGGCGACAAGTCACCGCCTCCCTGACTCGTAGCTTTTCTGGACGATCCAGAGCTCTAGGTGGATTGTATGTTGAGCCTTGCGTTGGACGAGCCAAAAGCCAAGTGCTGCGAGCTCCCACAAGCCGATCGCATGCCGCCATCCATAACATCCAAACAGGCCGGCAACCGAATGGGAGGCTATCCGCCCGTTATGGAACTTTACACGACCTGTGCTGGCGCTAGGCAAATCGCGAACGTATGCAACAGGTCGTGCAGTAGACGAACAGGCGGCCTATGCTCTCTTTTCCAGCAGAAGCAGGAGCAGCAGAGGCATCGTCAGAAAAGAGCTCTACCATCCTGGTGTTCAGCAGGTGGCACCCCGGCCAGCATCCATGTATGCTTATCCAAGCAGACCACGCCGTCTCTTATGCGCCCGTATCTCCGCTTTCAAGAACTTTCTCTCGGCGCATTGCGGTTCGAGAGATGCAGCGTCTTCCCAGTGGGCGCTATCAGCATCCACGACACCGGGACCATCGATGTCGCGCAGCGGACTGCTTCGAAAGCAATACGTACGTGAAAGTGATTGTCAGAGCGTCGGTCCGTCGCGCACTCACCAACCTGTGTATCTGCAGCGAGCATGTACCGCCTGCCAGCATCATACCTGATGCACTGGAGCATATGCGCAACCAGGGTACTGGGCTCGCCTCGCAACACATCCGCAGCGCTACGACGATCGCTGCAGCCGGCACAGGGCATCAACGACTCGAAGGATAAGCGTCTGCTTTCGGCATCGATGTCGACGCTCACGTGACACTTGTTTTTGGACGCACGGCACTGTGCGTCCATGAACAGGTACTAGGCTGCGATTCTGAATGTCACTGGTGCGCTGGCTCTCGTAACTGGCTCCAGAGTGTCAACATGCTTCGATAAAATCCCCTTTGAGCGCCTTGTCCTCGGAATCAGGGCACCCAGACAACCGTCGTTAACGAAATCTATTCAGGATTTCGATGCGTCCTCTGCATCACCGCCATCTGATATACCATATGCGAAGCTCAGTTCATATGCTGGAGACGCTCTTTGCGCGCATTCACGCACGTCGCGCACACCCGAGTCGTTGGCGTCTCGATGACACCCAGGTCGCGCAGCGTGCATAGCAGGCGCTCAACACACTCACCAACTGAGAGCTTATCCGTATCCAGGATAACATCTGGTCTATCGGGCTCCTCGTACGGGTCGTCAATGCCAGTGAACCCGTGAATCAGACCGGCACGCGCCTTTTTGTAGAGACCCTTTGGGTCGCGCTGCTCCGCAACGGCCAATGGACAGCGCACGTAAACCTCAACAAAAGGGAGACTACTGGCCTCGTGCAGCGCTCGAGCGCCACGTCGATCGGCAGCATACGGTGAAATAAAGGCCGTAACGCAGATACAGCCCGCGTCGGCAAACAAACGGGCGACTTCGCCAGTGCGGCGAATGTTCTCTGCCCGGTCGTCGGCACTAAAACCGAGATCTTTATTCAGCCCGTGACGCACGTTGTCGCCATCTAGACGGTAGGCGAAGTATCCACGATGCAGAAGCGCTTGTTCCAAAGCGCAAGCGATCGTCGACTTGCCCGCCCCGGAGAGCCCGCTGAGCCACACCGTGCAGCCTGTCTGACCGAGCAGAGACGCCCGTTCACCTCGCGAGACGCTTCCCTCGTGCCAGTAAACACCACCACGAGACGATCCTGCTTCGTTGTTGTTGTTGTTGTTGTTGTTCGCCTTGAAACTATTATCGTTATGCAGCATGACGCTCGCCGCTGGGCCGCGCTTCCGCTGCTTCTACGTACGAGTTCCGCTAGGCGAAACGTTTTTCTCTGCGCCTGGCACCGGCGGATGCGGCGAAACGGACAGCACATCGGGGGCGCGCAAAGTGCGCGCGCTGCCGCCCTCCGCGAGTCCGTTACAGTGCGGGAGCGGTCCATGCTGGAATACCTGCGGGAGCACGCTGTTTTTTTTTCTTCTAGGTATTCTATGAATAGAATATCTGATGATGGTGGTGGCGATGATGTCTGGACAGAGGTCCTGGAAAGGCTCTAAGGTGTCATCGCTGTCATATATAGAATGGCGTTACTTGTCAGTATTTCAACGGGCATAGCAACGTCGAATGACGCTGCTCGTCGTCGACGCTGGCTCTGAACGTCACGCATCCTAGAGGAGAACCGGTCAAACTCTGACGAAATGGACGACGATCTCCTTCGAAAGGTATTCTACTGAATATGATGTGTAAGAGACAATGTTCACGATGCCGTCGAATGAGACGTCTCTATGCCCTCGATACGAACGGTGACGAAGGGACACGGGCGGACGTTGAGGCAAAGCACGCCTGTATGGGAGAGCGCCATGCGTTGCACAAGACACGATTGATTTCGTACTGAGAAGCGAATTTTTGTCAGTACAGGTTTGGATGGTGTTCGTCTCATTCGATGAGTCTTGATTCGGGAAGACTGGCAGGTCTGTGCATCGTTGATGAAGTAGGGGCAGACCTCCGGCCGTAAAGAGGAGTCAAGCACGTGCGACAACGGCTTCAGGCCCAGCGGGGAGTCAAGCGTGAGGCCGGCCCCAAATCGCCGAACGGTTAGGATTGCTCGACGACGCGTCGTTCATCGAGTCTCTCTGCCAAGCTCCTCCTTACCAAATTCGTCTGTCCTGCTCGTTAGCAATGTCGCGTTCCATGACTGAACAAGAAACAGGGAGCATACAGCTGGAATTTGGCTGGACCTGGTCTTCGTACCAGCCCATGCTCCCAGCTTCTATCCAGTGTACGGCATTGTCACTATCGGCAAACGCGGTTTTTACGCGCATAGATCACTAGCCAACAAGTTCGTCTCCGGCTAATCGATAGATTCAGGACGCCAACAGATATCGCATAGCTCCTTACGCGACAAAGTCTCGCGAGGCACCGCTCTCGCCCCGATGCACCTCGTCAAACGACTTGCTGTAGCCGATCCGGACGCAGGGCTACCAGCTGAGCAGATGCCTCTCGAAATTTTCGATAGAACCTTCATATGACAGGGTAATTGATGCTCAGACAGAATATGTAATATGGCTTGATTTCTCCATTGTTCGCGTTTATGGGTAGTCGAGCATTATGGACGCCAGCGTATATACCAACAAATGGCGTGACAGTGCCAACATCGATTCCGTAGCGCCCAGCACTGGACAGAGCAGAAGCGTCCACATGGCTCGTGCGAACGATTTTCGACAGCGTTCCGAGAGACCTCGCTGGGGCCGCCAACGGTATCGGTTGCATGGAGGCAAGATGCATAGATTTGCGGGCTTCATCAATGAAGTGGCAAAGAACATGACCGACAAGTCACGTGGTGCGGTATTCGCCTTTGGCGCAGGACGCGCTATAGCACGCGATGGCGGCACGCCCGCGGCATCAACTAGTGCGTCGAACGAGTAACGAGTCGATGCTGCGTGGTTGTCATCCACGGGATCCGACGACATTGGGATATTCGTCGCTCGCACGCACCAAGGACGCATGGTGCACACATGTCTAGCAGCTGGGTGTCTCTCTAAACGAGTGCCAACGAACGACAATGAATCGTTTCGGCAAACGGGCATACCCAGTTGCGCCTCAGGACACTCCAGCATCCCAGGTGAGCCTGGACCAAGTTCTGCCCGGGCTGGTTCGTGTGCCCGACTGCACATTATCCGAACTCGTCCAGGTACAGTCGAACGAGCGCGATACGCTGCTGCGCTCCACAATGGTGTCGAACTACCATCGCGAACTGAACTGCTCGTTCTGTTTCTATCTGTCGATTTTCTCTGCGAACTTGTGTTGATATTGCGCCTCTAATTTCGAAGTGCGGGAATTGGCGTTCTTGGATGCATACCTTGGTTTACGATTCTCGGCGGTTGTTTTCTCCGGGACGGCCCCTTCGACAAAGTCCCAGTAGAATTCGTCACCTCACCATCATCACAGTGACATGCGACAGATTCGTACAAGGGCTCTTATAATAACCGATATTTTAACGCAATGCAGAACAACAAGCCTTGACTCTTCTCCGTTCCGTAAATATCGCGTGCTCAATTCATACAGTTTCCTAGAACTCGATCTTTCTGTTTCAAGGTAACCGAGGAGCACAGCTATGCGCGTCCCTGCTTCGATGAGGAGAGAATCTCGACGACCTTCCTTGACGACTTCTTCCCAAGCGCATGTCAAATACTCGACGCGGGTCGAAAGACAGGTGCTTCTCTCTGTGTGCCCGTCGATGAATCGGCGGATTCAACCGCAGCACGATACAATTCAGGGGATATGCTCCCAGAGAGGCTACCCTGTCTTCTGTTTGCATGAAAAGTGTTCATGGATTCGTACTCTACACATAGCGGAGACGGCTTCCAATGGGGAAAGCTTCACAGGTTTCCATGAAGAGAACGCCACCGGATCGATAGTTCTCGGCAAGTTCTCCAACCTGCATTTTCCTTCCAAATCCCTACCACCATGGCGAACACCGCAATCCACAAATCTTCAATGGCATGGAACAGTGCGCACTCGCATATGACGCATACAGAGTACTCGTCGGGGGCATCGCCACTGACGAAGCTCGTGATCTTCGGGTACGGCACCAGACGCGAAAACGGTCGAGGGCATCGACGGGGAGTCTTCTGTACTCGTCTAGTGCGTGTACAGAGCGATGCAGCAACAGTTCAAGCGCCGGAGGGCAGTACTCGTACGAGGAAGCACGCTGGAGACAAGGCAGCATCTGACCATAGTCGGGTGTGATCGCTGCAAAGCGTACGCCGATGCCGCAAACAAATAGGTGAGCATGGCCAATGAAGATTCGATCGAAACTTTCGCCTGCGCCTATCACGTGTCTATGCCAACCGGAAATCCTATGAACGAGAATTTGGCCCTGTTATCACGATCCTCTGACTGATGCTCACGAAATCGGAGCGAAACGAGAGACCAGCGTATTTAAAGTTGGAGACGCGACACAGGAGACCGAAAAACCAACCCCCAAGTTCTGGTGCAGTTGACGATATGAAATAACGCAAACTTGCGCGTGTTCGCCCTCGTTGAGTCAGTGAACTCGTTGCAGTTCTATCCTGGCAGCCGTATAAGCGCTGCATACGTGCTGCGGGCCAGTCACCGGCATTTTACTCGATCCACAATACTTTTGGAGAAAAGAGCAGGGCATCCCCCGTGACCCCGAGCATACAAACCTCCGACAGCGCATCCATGGTGCCGTCGCACCGGGCGCCGGCACCACAGGCGCCGCCGATGCACTTCAATAGCTTTACGTCGCCTTGGGTGCCTGCAGTTGCACACAACGAGGTAACCGCCGCATTCCGGCTTCACTGGACGTTTACCACCGTTACCTATGGATAAAATAGATCAACTGACGCCATCACAGCGGGCGGAGCTTGAAGATCGTGTTCGAAATGAGATGCTGCGGCAGGCGTTTCAGGATCTCGTACAACGAGTGACGGAAAAGTGCTTTGAGAAGTGCGTGACCAAACCAAGCGCTACGCTGACCTCCGGGGAGCAGACCTGTTTAGCCAAGTGTGTCGATAGGTACATTGAGTCCATGGGAGTTGTTAGCAAGGCTATGATAGAGCGACAGCAACGGTCGTAGGCGGTATGTGCGCGTCGAGGATCTTTCAGCGTACAGCGAGCTGGCGCCGACACTCGGATAAACCGCTGCGAGTGGAGCCTGGTGAATGGGACCGCTGAGGTGGCGTTGTTTTCGAGTTAATCAACGGAACGCGCAGAGACTTGATAATACCTGTGGGTGACTCTATGCGAGTGGCACTGTAGCTCAGTGAATCGCGCTCGAGTCGAACTAGGTGCGGTCCCATAAGAGGGTGCAGTGCTCGCTGCGGCAGCAGCTATGGTAGGTAGCAGTAGCTGCGTCTCAAGCATGATGCATCGATCTCTTTGCACCAGAAAAGTGGTGTAAGTTGGTACAGGATACTAGCGAGCCTCAGTCATGTTCTTATCTTCATTGTTCCATCGCCAATGATCGCACTGGAGCTTCTTTGGCGATTGTTTGAGGTGTTGCTTCTTCGGCTCAATCGAATTTTCTTCCGTAACACTCGTTCCGAGTCAGTATCGGGCAGATGAATTGAAGCGGGGCGGTGTCTCTCCAGCAGGCCATGGATTGCATCAGTTTACAGCCATATCGAGCTGGTGGCGTTTTTCACCGACCACAGAGGTGTTTTGCTCTACTTTTCGTAGCGAAACGAGCTCTCTTGCGAAATTTGGATGCCGTTCAGTAGATATCGTTTTTGGTTTGGAAGCATGATTCGAGGGCTCGGCCCATCATGCGAGACAAGTGCCCTCTTTGAATGCAAGTGGATGTCTCTCAGATCCCATGCCATTTCGCTCTAGTCTGTTTTGCTCATCTGGAGAAACCCGAGTTGATCCAGCCGTACAACCCGTTCGTATGAGAGCTCGCTATCTTAATCGACCCGGGGGGTTGTCTGCTGCATGTCGAACTTTAGGCTTTTGTGATTTGTAATGCCCAGATCGCTATATCGAGATGTTGGCTCCGCTGGGCATCTGCTAAAAGTCATCACAGATATCACGAGGTAGCAAGTATCCCCGGTGAATGACCCTTTTGCGGTCAACGATGCCCAGATTAGGCAATAACGCGCTGGGCGGCAAACATCTAGCATCGTTCGCCCGGCGCAACGCAGCTAGGCGCTCTTCTGGGGCTCCGCGAAACGCCACTGATGTGCAGCGTGCGCTGCATCCGATAATCATGGACGGATTCGAACCCGAGTTTTATACCGTTTAGCAGGCGCTGCGTATCGACCAGATACGCCTCTGAGACGCGAAGGGCGCACGATTCCGAGTACGGGAGAGCTCTGAAAAAACCTGCCATTGCTGTTCGGCTTGGTCTACGATCCGCCTCGTCCATACGAACAGGCTAGCGCGCGCAGTCTCCCAGAAGCACGCGGAAGACGCGGAAGACGCCTTGCGCTCATGCTTGCGCGCTGCCTTGAATCCGTCGAGAACAGACGCACGCGGACCCCAGTCTCGCGCATTACAACAGCGCAACACAACGTGCGGAGTCCTTCAAGGCACAAGGCAAACCTTTCGATGTTACTGTGCGACTGCCCCGCCTTGTGCACATAGCGCTGTGCAGCATCGCCAGACACGACGCTGATTCTAAAAAGCGGGAGCTGTAATCGTATGGAGCTGCGTTCTGATGTTTCCGTGTGCATACGTGGCTGCGCCAAACGACCCGCTACACTACATACCAGACATCAGGGCGTGCACACGGTGAAGTTCTTCACAGCCATCCTGGTTTCCACGAAGCATGCTGACTAATGAAAGGACATCGCAACACATAACAGTGCATCACCAAGACTAGCGGCGCGTTGCGATAGGCCAGAAGCTATGCCCGCACACCCATAGATGACCTGGTTTTATGGCACACACTTTTTGATAAAAAATTACACCGACGCACATCAATGAATCACCAGGTATCGCAGCGCTCGCTTATGGGCTCTCAACTCAATGTTGGTGCAACCTCCGCTGCGGGGTATAGCAGCTGATCGAAAGCACGATGCAACGTGCCGGACAGATCGTAGTCGAATTGCCTGCAGGATATATGCTTTACTGAAGAGCGCAACAAGGACTGCATTTCTGAATCAGGTCAGTCATAACACAATACTCTGATGGCTGCGGAACCCTGAAAGAAACACGACTATATGCCCCGCGCGAAAACCCGATCGTCTCAAGGCGTGCTTGCGGTCCATCGTCAAAGGCGAATCTTTGATCACTTAACGGAAAGCAAAAGCAAAGATATCATTCGTCATGTGCGTCTATACTTCTCAACGTCTTATTCGTGTGATCCTGAAACACTGGCATAAAGTCGCAGAAACAAGTCCTAGTTTATGCACAGTCATCTTCCACTGAAATCGCAACAACAGAATTCCTGGAACTCAGCGATCGGTATGAAGCACTGGGACTTGGGGTGGTTTTTTCAGTCGATGAGAACTCCGTTAAGTGAAACCTTTGGAGCGCATGTGACTACTCGCAGAGCAGGAAGCCCGTTGTGTGCGCGATGGATCTCGAAGAGAACTCTGACGACATCATCTGTCCTAGCGGTAGTGGATTCATTTGCCGGCCGCGGTTTCGCTGGTACAGAGGATTCATACGATGGCACCAACGACTTTGCCGAATCATTGAAGACTTTTCCGCTGGCGTCTGGCGACATCCCTCTATAGGACAACGTGGTATTTCACCATTCGACTCGCGTTCGAGCTTTTGCCGAATCTATCAAGGGCAGAGCTGCTTTTTATTCCTCCGTGCGCTCCGTGGTTGAATCCCATGAAAGAATTGTTTTCTATTTTGAAACGTAATGATCGCTCCATTGGGCGCGTGTTTCTCTCTGAAAAAAGCATTTACATTGGCCATGGTTCCTAGGCTGTGGGATGGATATTAGCATTCGAAAAAAAGTTCGTCATGCAGCATCCGGCCTCCAGGTTCCATGACCCCTAGTTCCTCTCGAATATACTGGTTGTTTCGTACGGTCTATCGTGCGCCGAGTACTTGCCATGAGCACCCGCAGTAGCGCCTGTGCTGGTAGTGCGTACGTAGCACGGGGCCAGAACGGCTTTGCCACACCACTGGTGGGGGGGCGGGGTTTCGGCTCGATGCCTGCTCCATTCGACAAGGAGTCGGAGTACATAGCTATTCTGGGAGCATGTAAAGTGTACAGGCAGACCGACTGCCTGCGACAGCACGAATCGATAAGCTAGGAGTCAACCACGACCAGTGCGAAGCCCAGACTCAGCCTAACTGCACCTAGTCCCAGAATGAATTGCGTTGCAGACGAGCTGCTCAGAGCTCGCCACAGCACCTGCCACTGTCTAGAGAGTGAAGCACCAGCCTAGCAGACTCGTCTAGCTCACGAAACCTTCTGCCTACCAGGTGATCTTTCCACAATACGGAAAATAGTTCCCTGTGCTTCGCTTACCATAAGGATGGAAACAAAATTGTTGTAAGTTCGTGCCTCGCTTCGAGTTCCCGTGTCGAGGATCATTGCCTCCAGTCTGCCTACAAGGTGATCTTTCCACAATACGGAAAACAGTTCCCCCGTGCAACGCTTACCATAAGGATAGAACGACCTTGTTGCACGTTCGTGCTTCGCTTCGAGTTCCCGTGTCGAGGATCAGTGCCTCCAGGCACCTGCCTATAAGGTGATCTTTCCACAATACGGAAAACAGTTCCCCCGTGCTTCGCTTCGAGTTCCCCTGTCGAGGATCAGTGCCTCCAGGCACCTGCCTATAAGGTGATCTTTCCACAATACGGAAAACAGTTTCCCCGTGCTTCGCTTCGAGTTCCCGTGTCGAGGATCAGTGCCTCCAGGCACCTGCCTACAAGGTGATCTTTCCACAATACGGAAAACAGTTTCCCCGTGCTTCGCTTCGAGTTCCCGTGTCGAGGATCAGTGCCTCCAGGCACCTGCCTACAAGGTGATCTTTCCACAATACGGAAAACAGTTCCCCCGTGCTTCGCTTCGAGTTCCCGTGTCGAGGATCAGTGCCTCCAGGCACCTGCCTACAAGGTGATCTTTCCACAATACGGAAAACAGTTTCCCCGTGCTTCGCTTCGAGTTCCCCTGTAGTGGATCAGTGCCTCCAGGCACCTGCCTACAAGGTGATCTTTCCACAATACGGAAAATAGGTCCCCCGTGCTTCGCTTCGAGTTCCCGTGTCGAGGATCAGTGCCTCCAGGCACCTGCCTATAAGGTGATCTTTCCACAATACGGAAAACAGTTTCCCCGTGCTTCGCTTCGAGTTCCCGTGTCGAGGATCAGTGCCTCCAGGCACCTGCCTACAAGGTGATCTTTCCACAATACGGAAAACAGTTCCCCCGTGCTTCGCTTCGAGTTCCCGTGTCGAGGATCAGTGCCTCCAGGCACCTGCCTACAAGGTGATCTTTCCACAATACGGAAAACAGTTTCCCCGTGCTTCGCTTCGAGTTCCCGTGTCGAGGATCAGTGCCTCCAGGCACCTGCCTATAAGGTGATCTTTCCACAATACGGAAAACAGTTTCCCCGTGCTTCGCTTCGAGTTCCCGTGTCGAGGATCATTGCCTCCAGTCTGCCTACAAGGTGATCTTTCCACAATACGGAAAACAGTTTCCCCGTGCTTCGCTTCGAGTTCCCGTGTCGAGGATCAGTGCCTCCAGGCACCTGCCTACAAGGTGATCTTTCCACAATACGGAAAACAGTTTCCCCGTGCTTCGCTTCGAGTTCCCCTGTAGTGGATCAGTGCCTCCAGGCACCTGCCTACAAGGTGATCTTTCCACAATACGGAAAATAGGTCCCCCGTGCTTCGCTTCGAGTTCCCGTGTCGAGGATCAGTGCCTCCAGGCACCTGCCTATAAGGTGATCTTTCCACAATACGGAAAACAGTTTCCCCGTGCTTCGCTTCGAGTTCCCGTGTCGAGGATCAGTGCCTCCAGGCACCTGCCTACAAGGTGATCTTTCCACAATACGGAAAACAGTTCCCCCGTGCTTCGCTTCGAGTTCCCGTGTCGAGGATCAGTGCCTCCAGGCACCTGCCCCGCTTTCGCGTCTGGGGCGCGCCGCCCGCAGCAGCAGCAGCCGCCGCCGTCCGCAGCGCACTCTCCGTCGGCTGCGGATATACCGATGTCGCCGGCCGAGTTCAGGAAACGTACCTGACAAAAGCAGTGCACCAGGGACGGTGTGGTGTCGAATTTTTTGAACAAGGGACCTCCACTGCATACAAATACCGATATCGAGCGAAGCGATCGGGTCACCTGTTTCCTCGTGAGTGCACAACGAGGCGGCTCCAGGGGACACGTCTATCGTACCCGTTCACAGCGTACCTACACTACGCGGCGTTCGAGAGCAGCCAGTACTCCCTGGGTACCATTGCCCTCACTTCACACGAAGAGCTCGCTTCCAATTGGTATTTGCTTACGACGACACCATGACTGTAGGGGGTCTAAAGCACATCCAGGTGGTACCGGAGGCACTGGACCTCATCGATATCGTACTCTCTCAGACACAGCGCAAAACCCCCACCGTTGTGCACCCAGGGTATGCGATCACTCGGATTCGGACGTTCTACATACGCAAGGTGCGCTATGCTCAGTCATGTTTTCATGAGCGCCTGACAAAGATCCTCAGCGACTTTCCGATTTTAGAGGAACTACATCCCTTTTATGCGGATATTTTGAATGTGCTGTATGACCGAGATCACTACAAACTGGCCCTTGGTCAAGTAAGTCGGATACGCAGCCTTGTGGACAGCTTTGCACGCGACTACGTGCGCCAACTCAAATACGCAGACTCTCTCTACCGTGCCAAGTGCCTCAAACGAGCCGCTCTGGGTCGAATGTGCACAACGGTGAAACACCTTCGCCCAGCGTTAGCGTATCTGGAGCAAGTGCGCCAACATATGGCGCGCTTACCTAGTATCGACCCTATGACGCGAACGCTGCTGATTGCGGGCTATCCGAACGTTGGCAAGTCATCGTTCTTGAACTGCGTCACCAACGCCAAAGTCGACGTCCAACCGTATGCGTTCACCACAAAGTCCCTGTTTGTCGGTCATATGGATTACCAGTACCTGCGTTGGCAGGTCATCGACACACCTGGTCTTTTGGATCACGCCCTCGATGAGCGCAACACCATCGAGATGCAGTCGATTACAGCGCTGGCACATCTCCAGGCGGCGATTCTGTTCTTCGTGGACCCGTCAGAGACCTGTGGCTACGCCATAGCCCAGCAACTGGCCTTGCTTCGTTCCCTTCAACCGCTGTTCGCTGACAAGCCTCTTTTCGTGGTATGCAATAAGACGGATCTTGGCTGGGAACAGCAACTCGATCCGGCAACGTGGACGGCGATACGGGAAACCGCCGAACAAGTGGGCGCAGAGCTGATGACGGCATCCACGATGGGCGACGACGGATATGCATCGGTGTTCGCGGTTCGTAATCGCGCTTGTGAACGACTTTTAGCGCTGCGTGTCTCTCTCAAAGTTAGCGGCAGACAAACGGACTCTGTACTGAACCGGCTGCACGTCGCGGAGCCGAAGCTCGTTCGCACACCGCAGATTCCCGCTTCAGTCCTCGAACGCCGCCAGGCTCTGCGCGATGCGGACGATGCACTTAACCAAAACACCGCACCTGAACTGGCCTGCACCTTGTCGACAAGCCGAGCAGGCCGGAAGACGGAGCGTGAACTGGAACGCGACCACGGAGGTGCAGGCGTCTACAGCATGGACTGGCGCAAGCACTACGACCTAACAGACCCAGCATGGCGCTATGACTACATTCCGGAGATCGTAGACGGCAAGAACATAGCGGACTATGTTGATCCGGAGATTCATCAGAGGCTGCTTGCCCTTGAGCAAGAGGAAACGATGCGTCAGAGTATGCTTTCAGACGCCGTCGGTGACGAGCCGCGTGCAGACGTCCCGGTTGATCAACCGTCAGACACCGATGTCGCGCTGATTCGGGAGAAAGCTCGCAACCAGCGACGGCTTCGTCAGCAGCAAGCTGCCCGAGACCGCACCCAACGACCTAAGCTATCGCGCAAAGCGCTTCTCAAGGTACGCAAGACGTCGCAGGCGGTTGCAAAGCGACCATGGGGGCGCGCTGTCGACCCAAGCACCACCAAGCAGCAGACCAGAAAAGCAGCTCACTCTGCACCAGTTGTCTATCGAACTCGAGCTGTAAGCGATCAGTCCCTGGTTCCTGCTGGTCTGCGTGATGTTGTGCAGGCTCGCCACGCCCAGAAACTCGTTCAGCGGACGCTGCGTCGCGCGTTTAGCGGACGAGAGCACCGCCAAGGCGAGTCTGATCGTTTCATCGGTACGCGCAAACCGCATCACCTCTTTGCGGGCAAGATGAGCCTTGGTACGCGTAGTCATCGCTAAACGCGATCCCGTTGGTTCGGGGACCAGCTCGGAGGACGCGAGCGCTCCTCCGAACGGCCTGCGCTCTAACCGGGGCCACGTCCGGCAGCCTCTTTCGCCCTGACCTGTGTGCGTATTCCCGTATGCTATTCGTGCTTGACACGAGCTGCTGGATTACCCATGATCCGACGAGCAGGATCGATCTGGGCTCTTCGACAGGTTGCGTAGGCCTCAATCGTCCCTCGACACGTGTCCGGTACTCCAGCGGCGTCGCGTCGAGCACAGTCGCTCAGTGCTCGCGTTGGGTCAGGATGCGAACGCACACACTCCGAGTCCGAAAGACACCGAACCATTTCCTCGAAAAGCTCTCGACACGAAGACGACATGCCGAGAACGTGCTCCACACAGAGAACAGCGCGCAATCCCGAGTGCAGCGGTTGGTGCGCAAGTTCGCATCGTGGAGCACCCACGGAACACATCAACTGCGTGGCCTGGCGGGGATCGAGCCCCGTGAAATAGCATAGAATGCAACTCAGGTACGCCAACAAGGGTTTAAATTTTGGGTCTGATTCCAATGTCATCGATAATAGGTTTGGTGGGATACTCGTGTGACAGCGTTCGTTCGAACGCGCCCTCTCTTTCCATATCTTCGGTTTGAACGAAGCGCGTGTCTTTTGGCCTGATAGGTCTGTTGACAGCGGTCGAAGGAGGATATGGATGATGGCGTTCCATACTGGTTTCTGGTACGTTCGGCTCCTGTCGATGCATTCCATGAAGAGGCGCAGGTAGCGATGTATGCTTTGCATGTCATTTTCATGTTGTTTGTCGACAGCTTCGATGCGCTTCTCACAGCGGTATTATACGTGACTGCGATTCATTGTACAGCTATTTCCACCACACGTTCTACGCTGAGCGCCGTCACTTTGCACGTGAGCTCTTGCTTTATTGCTCGGTACACGCCCATGACGGGTACAGAGGGCTCCTCGTCGATGCTCGCCTCTGTTTCCGCACGGCGTGTTGTACTCGATGATGACGGGCCTCTTCTGGGTGATCCGCTCGGAGCGTACACTGTGCGCTGCTTGTACAAGCGCACAGTGTCGTATTCGACAGAGAATTTGCAGAACGCCGTGAAGTCGTCCATGATGAATCAAGTGCCCGAGGGAATATCCCAGGAGGCGTCCCGTGCAAGCAAAGAGGATGCGTCGACGCAGCCGTCCTGCCAGGCGTCGATCCAACCTCCACTCGAAGCGATCGCTACGATGACTAGAGTCGGAGTCCAAGATACCTTGCGATGCAAATGGATGGCGCTCGGTCCTCTGAGCGCACACCTCGTGTGTGAGGTACCCTGCCGCAATGAATTGGCGTTTCGTACATGAAAGGAGCATGTGTCAGTCAAACGGAATCCATGATTTAACGTGACATGTTCGGTGAATGATCCGTATGAATTTTTGCGGAAGTCGCCAAGGCACGACGTCGAGGCTTACGTGTCGCTTATTCGGCAATCTGTGTTGCCATGCATCCCCGTTGTCATTGAATACAAAGATCGGAAAGTTGAAGCACACATACTTTCGGCATTGTGCACACAAGGGGAAGCGTGGAAGCCAGGCCCCTATTCATTGCATCATGATACCTGTTACTTTACGAACCTTTTCTCCATGGCGTCGCTATTTCGCTTGATTCCGGAGAAGCAATAAATTCCAGTGACGGAGCGTCGAATGAGTCACTCCGAAATGGCGCCTGGATTGCCAGAAACGACATATGAAGCCGTTGGTCCCCGATATTGATGCACTTGCTGCGTCGCGATTGTACCTCGGAAGATAACTGGCAAATTATCGAAATACTGGAACACACCGAACAGTTCAGTGCTCCATTTGAATCTGAAACGGGTGTCGCTCATGCACGAGAACGTCGGACTGCAAGTACTTGCGCAAAAAGTTTCTATTCCTATGGTAAAAGCGATACACACATCCAAGGCCAGGATCCATACCATCGGCCTGGAACGTACCAATGCCATGCGCGTTGAGATATGCGTTGAAAGCTAGACGAATCCAAGGCTAGCATCCATAGCATAGTACACCAGGTTCCGGTTCGAGAGGCTCCCATGGATACAGTTCGCCCCGTGCTTCCACGCAATGCTATTGTGCTATGGAATCGATGCTCGCATCGCAGCTAGAATAAAAACCTATCTCACTGTACGCTTTGGATAAGCACCGGGGTAACCGCCTACGCCGAGCCCTGGAACCCGCTTTTCCACACTCCTTAACGCGGTGCATGCCGACCAGTGCCCGCTCCGGAACGCTCAAGGGCTCGCTGCGCGAGTTGCACCAAAGAACCCACAACAGGTACCCGTTGGTCGACACCAACTTGCGCCCCGTACGCAGCAGAGGCCTCGCTCTGGTAACGGTTTCCAGCCGATGCACCCACGGCAACTGCTCCTGCTCCCAGTGACGCCAGCACCGCATCTGAATCAGCCTCTGTCGCTTGTTGTCGCGGTGGTCCGGTTTGCGAACGCAACAAACGCTGCCAGTTGCGTTTGAACCAGCTGACCAAGTCATCAACTGACGAGAACACCTGATCACGAAGTCGGTAACCTGTTGGGGTGAGGGTAATGGGCTCGTACAGCACAGTCGCTCGACCCGGTAGATACGCAAACACCAAATGCGCTGGACGATGTCGACAAAACGCGAGTCGATAGGGGATGGTGCTGGGAGCTTTGGCCTTCTCTTGCCGTAGTAAGGCTTCCAGTGCCGTGGTAGCCGCCGCAGCGTTGTCGTGTTCACCAACAAGCATAAACTTGGGATGCTGCGTCGCTCTCCAGGCGAGCTGAACAATCGGTTCAATATAGCGTGCAAAAACCTCGTCCAAGTCGTCGAAGAGCTCCGCATCCAGACGCAGCTGCCACTGCTGTGTGACGTGCTCGCCACTACCAGCAGCAGCAGGAGCAGCACCAGCACTAGCACCAGTGGCGTTTCCGGCAACCGCACCGGAACCGGACCCCACAGACTCCACCACCAACAAGTCCAAGTGCACAATGGGCGCCTCGTCGTGGATTTTGAACGAAGCACATACCGCTTGGGCATCGCGGGAACAGGGACGATAATAGACGGTGCCAGGCGGCGCTTGGGCAAGCTCCTGCACCACCTGACGCCCACTAAGCGCACGGTACGCAGGATGGCGCAACAGGCCCGTGGGAAGCACACGTGATGCTCTTTGGGATAGCAGCGTCGAAGAGGACAAATGATTCGTAGCAGCAGCAGCAGCAGCAGCAGCACTCGATGTGTTAAAAGCGTCAACACCTGCAGTGCCTGCGGTGGTACCAGGAGGCGCGCTTCGCGACACCGACTCCAGCGGCACTCGACCCGGCAGGTGCGCCATTCGCTCCGCCAACCACGCAAGCTCGGCTGGTAACGGCTCCAGCGCCATGAGCTGCACCTGGAGCGCCTCTCCGTCCACAGCCTTAACGCGAAGCGGTAAGAGCGGCACTTGCCCCAGGGCAGCAACCGAGGGCGTTCCGAAGTAGCGCTCCTCCGCCCGTGCATGCACAGAAGCAGGCCACATGCTGCCCCATGTCGCTGCCTGGCGGACTTGTCGCCAGACTGCCGGCACTTGTGCTGCCTCCAGACGACCAGGAAGCCAGTCGCTGGCAACCGAGGCGGTTGCGGGAACCACACGACAACGCCAAGCGCTACCGCGCTCTACAGGACGTCCGTCAAAGGCGTGCACCCGCGTTCCATAGCCAAACAGGCACTCATCCAGGTCGGTGCAGGCATAGAAGAGCGCTTTGCCTTGTAACGAGGAGCGCGTCCGACGCCAATCCGCAAATGGTCGGTAAAACTCATTCGCAATCAGGAATAGAATGTGCCGCTTACGACCGTGTCCAGCCTGTTCCAGGTGCGCTGCGTAGCCGGGCAAGTCGAGCTCCTCGATCGCTTCGGGATGCTCCAACAAATGCAACACCAACACCGCTGCAGGCGTCGACGCTAAACGCTCTGCATTCCAGTACCGTGGATCGTGCTCCCGCAACGACTCCACAACGATCTTCATCGCCAGCGGTTCGTCTACCGGGTGGATGCGGGTCTCGTCTAGTGGTCGCCAGGTCGACACATCGACGCTGGAAGCACGTCGTCTCCACTGGGCAAGTCGTTCACGTGCATACGCTGCCGCCGAAGCACCCTGAAGTGTCGTCGACGCTTCGCCTGTGGCGCCTGGACCGCCGCTAGTCGTCCCGTGGATCCCGCTCGAAACCCTCAGATACGCTATGAGCGAGTCGAGCACCCGCCGAGTCGCTGCCTTGCTGCGCAATACTGCCTGACGTGACGGGACGCTTGGGGGTCGTGTGGCGCCCCTGGAAAACTGGTTTCGCAGCGTCTGGATGAAAAGGGATGCTTTGCGAACCCCAAGGCCGGGCGCAAACGCCATCAGAGGTTGCAGATGACGATAGCGCAACAAGAGGTTCAGGTCGAGGCCCAGTGAGGCGACCGCATGACGCAGTGCTCGTTCCACGACCAGCAGACGATCACTGGGCGAGGTCACCATGCCATCGAGGCCAAGGTCCAGTTGTGTATGCAGACTCGGGTCCGTGACTTGCTGCCAGCTTGTAGCGTCATGGCCTGCAGCGTCCGCCGTAGCCGTGGTATCACCAGTTTCATCCGTACGGCGGGTAGAATCCAGCATCTGTTGTTGTTGTTGTTGTTGTTGTTGTTGTTGTTGGTGTTGCGGACGACAGCGCACAGTGAGGCGCAGCAATGCACCCAGGGATGCCTCTGTTGCAATCGCTGCATACACCGCCAGCGGTTCCTGACAGAGTCGCGCTACACCAACAGCCCGTCGCAAGGGCAGACCGTCGCACTCGGGAGGCACCATGCCTCCGAGTGAAGCGCTCAGAGTCTTCGTTTTCGCGTACAGGCGAGCAGCATCATCGTCGATACGCAGCACATGCGGCTGACGCCCAACCGCCTGCTCACGCCTGCTACCGAGACGCTGCTCTATTCCGCGTATCCATTCGTAGAGCCAGAGACTTGCCGCATTCACGCCAATAGGACTCCCAGAAGCGACCCCAATAGCGACACATTGCCGGTGCGGATGACGCTGGAGGAAGCGTTCCAGTCGCGAGCGCACCTGCGGCGGCATCTCCAACGCTGAAGCGCCCGCGGCAGCAGCAGCAGCAGCAGCAGCAGCAGCAGCGCCACCACTTTTTGCCTGTTGCGCTGCAACCAGTTGCCCTAAGAGCCGCTCGTCGCCGGGCAGCCAGCCATGGCAACCCAGACGCAGCGTGTCCAGCACTTGGCCGTAGGCATCGAGGGCAACACCAAAGATCCAACGAGAGCGTGTCGTCGGGTACTCGGACTCGTCGGAGACTACAAACGCGAGCACACCACCAGCAGCGGTACCAGAGAGGACACCGAACGCACCAGGTTCATGTGCGTTTGTCGATGCACTGCTGGGACTCGCGCCACCGATGACGAGTTGCTGTTCCAGGGCGCTGACTGCCGCGAGCGCACAAGCACCTCGCGCTTCCTCGCGTAGACACTCGAGCAGTTCCGCGAGCAGCGGCGGTAGCAACCATACCCGCAGCAGTTGCTCGGTGAGCATCTGCCGGCGTGCAGCATTCCAGACTTGTGCCGACTCGTACAACTTGTCGCTGAGGAGCGCGCGTTCCAGGATGGACTCGAGCTCCGCTTCATCAGGCGCCGCTAGCGAGCATTCCATGTGCTCCACCAGGCCAAGGCGTTCAGCGTAAATGAAACGAGCCATTTCTGCTGGGTCCAGGGCTGCAACCGGTAGCGCTTCCACTGAACAGTACGGACGCAAAGGATCCAGTATATCGAGGTCTTGGAGGGCACGCGCACTCGGTTTCACGGTGAGGTGCGCCTTTTCGCGCAGACGCGTCCGGGTAAAGTGCCGAAGGCGCGGGTGTGCCGCATAAAGCGCCCCAGCTACCTGACGAACGTAGCGCAGATACCGTTCGATACCGACGGCAGCAGTGCTCTCGGTAACATCAGTAGATCGAAGCAGTTCTTCGAGCGACGGCTTGTTTGGATGATCAGCAGGTTCGGTGATGAGACTGCCACCCGAGAGCACGTTGGAGGCCAAATCGGCAGCCTTGATGCCATAGAGCGCCTCTACATCGAGCTGGTGTGCAACAACCCAGGATATCGCCACATGAAGCGCATCACGACGCGACGGAGTGCGACCAGCCCTGCGACGACCAGGGGCTTGCGGGTGCACCTGTCGAGGCTGCAGTGTTCCCGGTTGTTCCGCTGAAGTCGCTATCTCAGCGTTGGTACGCTGCAAATCGCTACGACTGTTGCTGCTACTGCTGTTGCTGTTCTTCGCGCGTGCTCGCGGCTGCATGGCCTCGGCATTCCCAATTGTTGGCGTTAGGGTCTCGGTCGAGTGCACAGGTGCCGCATCCCGGTGCTCTTCGTCGTCTGACGCGTGTCGCAAAGCAGCTGCAGCGGTTGCTTGCTGCAACTGATCCATTGCGTCGTCGGAGACGGTACCAGCAGCTTCGGAATCAAGGCCGACTTCAGGGTGGATGCTGCCGTTTGCCGCTTCCGCCGCAGCTGCAGCTGCGGTGCGGTGCTCCTGTCGCTGGTAGGCGTCGGTGCTGGGCGCCAGCAGAGTTTCTGCTGCCACCTGACGCAGCGACTCGGGACTTGCAGCCTCTTCACGACCTGCTGACGCTGATGCCGATCCATTCTTGTCCCCGTGAGCTAGCTCCCGACGCAGTCGCGCGTATTTTTCCACATCCTGGAGCATCTCACGGCGGAATGCTGCCGTAGCCAGCTGCAAAAGCTCCTCTTCACCCTGTTCCTCATAAACGTCCATAAGGCGGCGCTTCTGCTGAAGGAACTGGAAATAGTATCGGTCCCAGTCGAGGACTCGCCAGAGGCGTGTCCAGTCGCCCACGAAATGTGTCGGACTCTCCAGCACTGGAGCTTGTTGCTCGCCAGTGCCTCGCTCGAGCGGAGGCAGAAGATCGGGTTCCAGGTAATCTCGTCGATACATGGCGATAAAGGCGATGTCCAGGTGCTCCAGATGCAGGAAGCGCAGCAAATGCGCGACCTGATCCACGAGCGATGACTCTGGAGCCGCCTGTCTACTCGACCGAAGCAGGTCCACGAGTCCGTTGGTGACGATCCACTCTGCCTCGTAACGAATATCGCTCTCGTCCATGAGCTCGCGAGGGAGTGGATTCCCCGCTTGATCCCGCCCGCAGTGATAGAGTTGGGTGTACTCCGGCAAATCCAGTGCACGAATCGCATCATCCTGAGGCGTTGCATACATTTCCGCGAGCAGCTCTGTCTGCTCGACGGAGAGGCTCTCGTGTCCGGCGCTCTTGGAGGCTTCCGCACCCGTCGATGCATCCTCCTCCGCTGACGACGGCTCTGGTACTGCCCACGACTCCAGCGACAAGACGTTCTCAATATCGCGTGGATCATTGACGCCGATTCTCTGGAGCCATTTGCGAATCTGCTCGGGATCATCGTGATAGAGAAGCGGCTCTCCGCGGTAGTTCTCAAGTGAATCGGCATCACCGAAGAGCTCTCGCAGCAGTGCTGCAGCGTAAGGATCCAGTTCGCTGGACAGGCGCCCGCCTCGGAGTGAGGCTTGCAAAGCAGCTCTCGCTCGTTCACGGGCGAGGCGGCGGCGACGTTGCCCAGCTGCCCCATCACCATAGTCAATGAAGTCGGCTAAATCATCCTCATCATCGTCGCTGCCGATTTCTTCTTCCTCTATTTCAGAGTTTTGGTCGATCGACGCCTCATCTGCGAGATTCTGATCATCGGTGCCGCCGATGCCGGCACCCAGGCCTGAAGCACCCACCGTGGCATTCGCTGCTTGATGAGGACTAGCAGGCAACGACGCTTGCTTTTCTCCGACAGACGTGAACTTTTGAGCGTCCACAGCGCCTGCAGCTCTATCGGCTTCGTCTCTGTCGCCAATCATGCCAAACGGTGCTACGGAGGTCGTATCAGGGGAAGCCTCGATCTTGTCGTTTTCGTCATCGTCGTTCTCAGAGGTCATCTCCAGGTCTGCGGCCTGGCGAAGTCGTCGACGCCGGCGAGACCGACGACCTCCTGGATGCAACTGTCGCTCTGGAATCACAACACCGGCTTCACGCAGGAGTTCGATATCACCCTCGGCGAGTTCTGGACTCGAACGCGTACGTTTGCGGCGACGAGCCCATTCATCGGTCACGTCTGCATCTGTTGCATGTGGCAATGTGTCTGAAACAAGTCCGCGCTCGCTGGCCGGTGAAGCGTTTCCCAGTATGCTTTCGTCCGACGTGGTTGCGACACGCTGGAGCGTTGTAGGCTCAGCGGCTGCTGGTCGTGGACCTTCGTCATCTTTGTCAACCTGGAGCACTGGGTCACGGGATTCCCCTTCGAAATCCGGGTCGTCCATGATTCGGGGCGCCCGTTTGTGCAGCGCTTGTAGGGCACTCTGTTCCTGCACTAGATGGGATAGCGGATCAGCTTCCGCAGGAACCACCGCCCCGCTCACTGGTGCTCCCTCTCGTTCGTCGTTGTGATCTTGGGTCGCTCTAGCGGCAGCGGATACCTCGCTGCTGTTTGTGTGTTCAACGGGCTCCATAGCGGTGCTCTCGGGGTCACTTGGAATAGAGTCGGCGAGCAGGCGTCTCTAAAAACGCAGCCACAGAAGCCGCGTTCTCTCTGGTTCACGAAACGCTCCTTCGAGCCGCCGTGTGCCGTGAAGAGACCCCTGGGCAGCGAGTCTTGTGACAGCGTGCAAGAAACTTGACCTCCGATGCGCTTGTTGACGATTCCTAAGCACAACTAGGCACCAGCCGCCGTACACCCACCCGTCAACAATGGTAGGTCTCGGAGTTTCTAAAGTCGTACGACACACCGGCTTATTCGGACTCCAAGACAAATATATGCACAGTACCTGTTCGAGACCAGACCTAAACTAGCGCCGGAGGTCTCCTGGTCCCACAGACTCCACCCGAACGCGAACGACGACTCGATAGCTATCCAAGCCTAAGCGGAATAGCGGACTAGGTGTGCTCGCTTCGAGCAGCTACGGATCCTGTTCTTCGAGCTGCGGCTCGCTTGCACGCTGTCTTCAAAGCGAAGCCTTTCGAAGGGTTCCGCGGGAACCCGAGTATGTTCAATGTGCACCTAGTCAATGTTATGAGCGTACCCGACAAGTACGATAGCGGAAAGAAAGCAGGTGCGAAACGCGCTTGGTAACGTCACTGAACGGAACGCCGCTCAAAGCGCTGCAGTGCAGCGTACGGCACCAGGGATAGAAAGTCGGGTAGCGTTGTTGCTCTAGTTGTTGTTGTTGTTGTCTCCTGCACGCTTTTGGATCGGCGGAAAGGAGTTAAGCTATAGTGTCCGCTGTGCCGGTAGATCGTTGAGCCTGAACAGACCTGGAGTTTTCCTGATTCGATGGAATCCATAGAACTCGGTTCATATCTTGCGTCCTGTATTCTCCGGGATACTTGAGTCCAAGCGCGCTTATGACACTTGTAGAATAAAAGTGGGACGGGCGCACACCTAGCGAACTCGAGTGTACATAGTGAAGTTTGCAGCTTTTACCAGCTGGTGCTCGTGGTAGCCTTTGCGATCTTTTTTCTGCGACTGCTTTCTTCGGAGCTCTCGTACCTCCGGCTTGAATCTCGTGGGTGTCTCCTGTCTCTTCAGTTCGGTTTGCATCACTTGGAGGACGTTGATGGCAGGCTTCATGACACCATGTCGTCGCCTCTGGCTGTTGTCCGCGCATAGCATGATCAGGAGGGCTATGAGCGAATGCATTCTCGACTTTTCTTGCCATGTTCATTCTCTTTGTTTACAGCATCGGAGCGCCCTTGATAGCGCCGACTATTTGCTATGGTGCGGTATCTCCTTAGGAGTGCACCATAACGCACCATGACTACCTATTTTTCCTCGTCTGAAGACCGCTCCTGGAGCATAAACGCTTGGTGTATCGCTCGGTTCATCTACTCGATCGGTTCACCGGGCTATCGTGAATGCCCTCCACCGTTTCATGGTCCAGTGCCGTGCACAGGAATCGCGGGCTTCTGCGGGGCAAAGTCCACGGTGAGTACATTGGCTGCCGAACACGCAGATATCCGCACTTCTAGGCTATTGAAGATATATCGAATGCGATGCTGTCCATGACGAGACGAGTACTGGAAGCAAAATCCATGCTGGAGAGCAAGTCGAGAAACTTCGATCCGTTCACGATCCCTTCACGCAAAGCAGTCACAACCTTTGCGCTGAAAGAGCTTGCTGCTAGGATTCAGGTCCAAATCTAGGACCTCCGTCTACGCAAACCGAAGAGTCGGAGTCTCTGGTAGCGAACCTCTAACGCGGTACCATGCAGCTGTCGAGTCTTGTTCTGTTTCCGCCTACAAAGATATGGTGATTTGGCTTGGTTACGAAACTCATTTTTTGGCGTGCAAAGTACGGGAAGCGTTTCGCAAGAGCTTGCCATCAAGTCGCCGAAGGATGCTGTCGAGTATTTCTCCTCGGCATTTCAGTAGCACCAAACACTGTACCCAGGCGTTGCCTTGCACCAGAACGATCGAAGTTTGAAGAATCCGGGATTTGAACGTTCCATACGTAAGGAGGCGAGAAGCATAGAAGCCTGCCCCTATGCATTGGACAGCGATTCCATGCACGTTAGGAATCCTTGTTCGAGCGCTTCACGAACTGTCTTGATACCGTTGATTGTACGAATGTCAGTATCCAAGAGTCTAAACAGCAGCTCCCAAAAGACAATCCAGAATCCTAAAACGACGTACGCATCCACAATAATTCTTGACTCCTCCACGTCGAATGTCAAGACGGTACGCATGAGAAAATTCCCCCGACATCACAAGGCACACTTAGGGTAGTTCGTTCAGTGTTCCGTTTTCACGCGACACCTGTGAGGCGTCGCCGGCGACCTGCAACCGCACAGCACGTGCCCACGGCATTTTCTTGGACTTGTATGCAACGCCTCTTCCAGATGCAAGATCGACGGCAGGGTCAGTCACCGTACCCCATGGTATCGATGGAGGAGGCCTGGAGAACTGTCCAAGAAGTGGCACTTGCCTTGGCGGAACGACTGCAGCAAGCTGGACCCGTTCTCGCAAACTGGGATGATGCCGCACTGCAGTCGGGAACGGCAGTTTTGGCGGACGCTATCACCGCTCCCTGGCCGGTACCACGCTTTGATATGGCACTAAAGGACGGATACGCTGTCCGTAGTCAAGACTTGCTTTCGAGCCGAACACTGCGCTGTATAGGTTGTCAGGTGGCTGGGCAGGTAACACCAAAGGTCGACGGCCTCGCTGCGGGCACCTGCAGGTACATCACCACGGGAGCTCCGCTACCACCAGGGGCAGACGCTGTCGTTCCTGTCGAGCAGGTGCAGGTGCTTGAGAACGAGACATCAGGAAGCGCCCCGAAAAGCTCAGACGAACCGTTTGAGTCTTTCCATATTCTGGTTGCATCCGGTTACAGCGTTCCAGCCGGCTCCGAGGTGCGCCACCAAGGCGACGACGTCGCTTTCGGTCAAGTCGTGCTAGAACGAGGTCAACAACTGGGTGCTGTTGAACGCAGTGTTCTCTGTAGCTTTGGCGTTCAACGATCGATACCGCTGCAACGAGTTCCGCGAGTTGCCGTGCTCTCTACTGGCAGCGAACTTTGCGACCCGTCGGCGTCACCATCCTCGCTCACCGCTGGAAGCGTCTACGACTCGAATCGTCCGTTGCTACTGGGTCTATTACGGCGCTACTTACCACCATCGCATATCATTGATGCCGGTATCGCTTCTGACGAAGAAGTCGCTGACAATCTCGCGGCACTTTTGACGAATGCACAGCAGGATGTACTCATTATCAGCGGCGGTGTGAGCATGGGCCTCAGTGATGTCGTGAAACCGCTCCTGGCTCAGCATGGACGCATTCATTTTGGTCGATTGCGGATGAAACCGGGCAAACCGATGACCTTTGCAAGTAATCTTTGTTCAACGAAGCGGCCCTGGCTCGCGTTCGCGCTCCCCGGTAACCCAGTGAGTAGCAGCGTCTGTTTCGCACTTCTTGTCGTCCCAGCAATTCAACTGCTGAAAGGTGTCTCCATAGAACGAGCCTATCCGCGCTGCATCATCGGTCGTCTAGCGCATGTCGTGGTACCTGATGCGGAGCGCCCCGAGTTTCAACGAGCGCACCTGCTTGCACCGACGTGTCTGGGGAGCTTTTGTCGGAGCAGCGCAACAAGCGAATCCTTCAGCTGCTTTGCACGAATGACGGAGGTATCTCTGACGTCCGCCTTGGATTCGAAACAGGCCGAGTCCTATCTGCCACTGTTCTCCATAACCGGAAATCAATCAAGTACTCGACTACAGAGCGTTGTTCACGCCGATGTGTTGGTGTATGTGCCACCGGGAACTGAGCCGCTACCCGCAGGCACACTCGTGCATGCTGTTCTGCTGGATGCGAACTGAATGCCTCTGAGGGTGCACTTTGAACGGCTGCGTGAACAAGGCATCATATGCAGGCGCATGAGGAAGCACGCTTTTCGAGGCGTCATACACCAACGCCGAGAAGCGCGCTATTCAGGTGCAGCCCGAATACATTGACGCGTATGCGGGTTGGAAGCGACCGGTCCCCTGAATACGAAGCCAGGTTGAAGTGCTTGCTCAAAGCGATAAGCGTACATCGTAGGCGTGGTGTCGATGACGAAAACGAGTCTCCATTACGTCCATGCTGGCAGCATGAACAGAACCCTGCAAATGACGTACGTGCCGACCGGTTCACATGCAACTGTTGCAGGCTACCAAAGTCGCACATTGCGTGACCTTGTGCGAGGAAACGCAGTCGTAAAGCAAAAAAAAGCATGCACGTCCAACGTTTAGCAAAGAGGTTGTTAGAGGATCCTGTGAAAATCGAAGGACGCATCTCACGACGCATTCTCGCATCCGCATAATTACCAAAGCAAAGGTCTTTATTCGATACACAAGCGGTGCACCTTGTGATCAGCGCATAGACAAAATGTCTCTAGCGACGCTTGGTCGGCGTCGCTTGCATAGCTATTCGCCTGCAAGCGACACCTGCATCGCCAGTACTTGGATCACGAACTGGATGCCTAACCGGAGGCCTTCGTCGTCGTCGTCGTCGTCATTGTCTAGACTTGTAGATGCACGTTCGCCGCTCAGCGGTCATCTTCTGGTTTCTCGGTACCAGTAATGGAGATGTCAACATGCGCGGACTGCGCGCTGTTCTAGTAGAGCCTATGCAGCACCCAGGAACGGAGAGGAACGAAATAAGTTGCGTCTAGACTCTCGAACGAAAGATCGATGTCTACTGGAAAACAAGGATGCGTCCAGATTCAAAAAACCTACGCCTTCCTAGGGAAACGCACACTGCCTCTGGCGGTACCAGCATACGTCATCCGTCTCTAAGTGAAAAGACAAGTTCTGTCTCCTGTGAACATCAAAGCGTATCCACGGAAACAAGCACTTAACCTGCGCCAATAGGCAAGTGCTGCGTGAGCACTGCCACAAGTCCGAGCGCCACCAGCAGCAGCGTGTGACCGACTAGCACCACTCGGGTAAATAGCCGCAGCGTGCGAATGAGCCGCACCCGCTCCGGACTGAGTTTTCGAATCCATGCCTCCACCACGAGTCGCAGCAGATGCGCACCATCGAGCCCCAAAGCCGGTATAATATTCAGCAGGCCTAGTCCAAGCGAGACAAGAAACAAATACGCTAGCAACGTTTCCGCGGTATGCAGCAAACTGTGACCCATAAACGGCCGTGGTGACTGCTGGACGTCGTCGCTGAAGCGCATCTCTTGCGTAATACGCTCGGGGGTCTCATCAAACCACATCAAACGGGACGCTGCTGCTGGTAACGTGTCCATCGACATGAGCCGCGCAACTTGACCGCCAGTGAGCAGCGAGCTTGCTGTGCTTTCACTAAGCCGTCGGCGGGGCGCTTCAAAGACCATACAATGCCATTGCTTGCCAGCGGCAGTTACCGAGTCATGGATACGCGTCTCCGGCAGTTTGTCGCTTTCGATAACGCAAGCGCATCGACCAGAGGTAACTTCACAACGCGTCACAACTGGTGCGGATACATGTCGCAAGCAAATGTAACCAGCGGGAGCCTCCAGTTCACCATCGATGGCAATCAAGAGACTCTCGGGCTCAGTGATTGCTCTCCAGGGAGAATCCGGATGAATCCAGGCCGCAACAGCACCTTCGTGACGATCGGAGGCCACGTAACCGCTGAAGCGCCCCACGAGCGGCAACACGTTCAGCATGCCGAGCGATATCATGGCTACCAGCAGACTCTGCACACAACCAGCAGCGTAGATGCGCAGCTGCTGACGCAGACTCAGACGGTGAAGCGTGCGCGACTCCAACCGGATATACGCACCAGGGAAACAGGCTATAACAAATAGACCCAGGTGTGTGAGCGCCACATCCTCCAGGGAAGCAGCAACCGCGTGACCCAGTTCATGGGCGATTACTGCCAGTCCAATCGCCAGAATTAGCAAGCCCATATCCAGCAGTTGTCCAGCACCGTTCGTGTACCAGTACTTGCTCGATGGGTGGCTTGCCGGTGCTGTGGATCCCCCGCGATACGCACGCTCACCGGGCCGTGCTGCGGGTAACGCAAGCGGAGCCTCTGCGAAATGCTCCGCTCC
Source organism: Cyanidioschyzon merolae strain 10D (assembly GCF_000091205.1). Taxonomy (NCBI): domain Eukaryota; phylum Rhodophyta; class Bangiophyceae; order Cyanidiales; family Cyanidiaceae; genus Cyanidioschyzon; species Cyanidioschyzon merolae. The sequence continues at coordinate 389,970 of NC_010128.1, read as the reverse complement.
GGAATCCTCGACTGGCTTGCTATTGGCAAATGGAGACAGTGCGACCGCTTTCGCGGTACCAAAATGAACCTTCACACCACCACGCTCACGCATTTTACCGGGAGCGGCATCTCCGGGATGCATCCTCGAAGGAGCGCGGGGAATTCTCGGATTCGGGCTCGCTTCCTCGAGCGACGTAGACATTTTGATTGCCACGGCTTTTCTGTCGTCTAGAGGCGCATAGGCGCGATTCACACTACGCGATACCAGGCACGCAGAGCGCAGGTGCACCTGTTGCAACAACTGGGATAGGACCCAGACGATCCACACCAAGCCGATCAGCAAGGTCAGATACGCACCAATTTCGAAGCTCCATCGCAACATCCGTTCGACTCGTCGGCGAAAACGAGCTGGTCGTTGCCTCGGAGCATTTCTCTGGTTCCTCTCGATTGCAGGCTGCAGTATTGCTCTATCTGGATTGGGAGCGGCGAAAGCGTGTTGGTATATGAACACGCCTAGCGCCCAGGTTATGTGGTGTTGGCTCAACCATCGGGAGAATCGACGACGGGTCAACACATCCACACTCTTGCCCAGAAGGAATATAGTGACCCACGCACGACAGGTAAAGGCAAGTAGTGGCCCGGAGTGCTCCATAGCGACAATGGTGCTGTGCAGATAGCGTGCCGGTGAGCGTTGTGATACGAGACGCAGATGCTTTGAAGCTGGTCCAGGGCATACAGCGCGTTGTTGGCAGGAAAGTGGTCGCCAGTGAGTGCTTCCAGTCGCACAGTTACAAAGTCTCGATTTGAAAAGCGCTGCTCGGGCCCAAAGAGTTTGAGATATATCCAGTGGGGACACGCAGCGCGCTCGTTTCCCGTAAAGACGGTGGCGGTCTCTATGGAAAGCTGCTGTGTCGCAAAGGTAGCGCGTGAAACACAAGGCACCCCCAGAGCGGCAGTGAAGCAGCAGTGATAGCGTAGTAGTAGTAGTAGTAGCGGAGAAATAGTAGTTGTAGCAGTGATGTACAGGGCGGCGTTCGTTGCTGTTCAGTGCTCCGTTTCTGCTCCGAGCGAAACAGGTAGCGTTGGCTGCCTCCGCTCCGCCGGTAGGGACTGCAAGTTCTTCACACAGACCTATAAAGTTGCTTGTTGGCTAGAGCGTGCTTTCCATTCGACAAGATGAACTGCAAGTAGCTGTTATGGAAAGACACCAAAGCAAACGTCCCGGTGGTGTGACGACTCCCTCCGCAGCAGCTGCCGCGCTTGGACGCCCTGCTCAACAACGCCTCGATGCGACTTTTCCAGGGAAAACGACTTGACGTTCTCTTGCCCTCGCTCTCTCTCTCTGTGTGTGTGTGTGTGTTTGCTTCTTGTTGACTGCAGTCCATTGAAATCCCAGACACGTGCTTGTAGTGTCGACCAAGAGTGTTCGGGGCTGCTTTTTGAAGCCCGTTACCCTACTGGGACCGCTCTGGCTTCGCACTGCGCCTAGAAAGGCCGAGGACCTGTGAGGCGTCTGGGACCAGCCGTCTGCAGCTGTTCGTGAGCTGCCCAGGGCTCGCGGGATCGACGCTGTACGCACAACGAACGCAGTGGAAACGGGGGTACGTATCAGGTTGTAGCCGGTCGAGGTACTTGGGTAACAACTTCCAGAAGCGGAACTGGTGATTCGAGCTCCAGTTCCAAAGACTTGGGCGCTATTCTGCGGAAAGGGTTGCGGCTCACCGCTGGACACAGAAGACGCGGTCCTTAGACTAGTTCGAGCAGCAGCAGCAGCAGCAGCAGCTTTTCTTGCAGGTCGCTGGCAAAAACGGAATAAGCGTCGCAGTAGAGCGTTTCGAGCTGTCTGCGCTTTTCAGTCGCGAGACACCCGAAGACCAGCACGTCACAACGGGTACACGCCAACCCAGGCAGCTTTTTTTCTTCAGGGGTTGCCCCCTGAAAGCTCGTTTGCTGCGCAACCAAGTAATTTCAGAGACGTAGAGCTTCCTCTTTCCTACTGGGTAGCTACTTCTATGCGACGAGCGCGTCGTTGGACCTACTACCTCACGGGAGCGGTGGCCGTTGCCGGTCTAGGGTATCTCGCATGGCGGCCGTTACGCCGCTGGCTCACGAAGAAGGAGGCGGAGTGGAAGCTCTGGTCGGCTTGGAGCGGTGTGACGTCTCCGCAGACGCACTCACTGGGTACGATTGTGCAGAGCGGTGCCGCGGGAGACCCCAGCGGAACCCCAACAAGCGACGAAGAAGCATCATCCGCTGTCGTTTCTGCGTTCCAAGTGTTCCGCCAGCAGTATGAGACAAACAAACGGACCATGACAGCGACTATTGTATCCTTAGGCGGATTACTACAACAGCGTTTGGAACGTTTCTTTGATACCGCAGGTATCATTCGCAAGCTCCGTGCTCATACCGAGGATACGAGTTGCAACGACCGGCCTTCAGAGGATCCGACAACGGGGCATTCGACGCAGCTGCTTTGGAAGCAACTCACGGTGCTCTCGCTTACCCGTGTTCTGGCTTCTGCTTATGTTTACTGCCTTTTACAGGCCCTTGTGTGCGTGCAAGTCAACTTACTTGGTCGGTATCTGAGTTTGGCGGCGGCGCTGGCGAACAGCGAACGCTACGAACGCCGCGAACGCCGTTCCAGTGTTCAGCACTCACTTCCTACCGAGAAGGAGCTACTCACAGAACTCCTGGCTTTACCTGGAGCGAACCTAGAACAGCCAATGCGGCAGGTACAGAGGGCGTACCTGCGCCTCGCACGCAAACTCGGCGACGTGGAGTTTCTCGAAACGCTCATCACAGAGAACATCATGCGCAGGGTGCAGCATGAACTGGAGGAGCGGCGCTGGGATCTACAGACGCCGCTGCAGATCCACGATTTGGCTAGCCTATGGGAGAGCGCTCATCGGTGTTTATGCAGACGCGAGGCCGACTCCCAAGCGCCCTCGCATCCGGGAACAGACGGGGAAGCGCATGCGGAAAAAGCTTCGGGGTCAGCGAGCCATGCGTCCATGAGTTACCACTTGGAAACGTCTGTTTCACCGAATGGACTCTGGATGGCGTCCGTACTCGAACATTTGATTCAGGCGACGCGTCAGAGCCTGTTCGAGCAGTTGCACGCTGATCAGCTGTTGACGGGGCCCCCGCGCGGCGACGTCGAGGCGCATGGTGCCGGCCCCAGAACACAGCATACGCTTCGGGGTACGGCGGCGCAGCAGGCAGCGCTGCAGCTCAACGCTCTTCTGGACGAGACCCTGGATGTCATCGATAGTATGGATTTCGCTGAATTTGCAGAGGCCATCTTTGATGCAGTTTGGCGGCAAATGCTTGCCGACCTCGAGCAGACGCGGGCTTCGCGCGACCCTAACCCGTCGCTGGCGTTGCTTCAGTGGCTACCCAAATGCGCCGCTACGAGCCGCCAAGTCTTTGTAGATGAAAACTATCAGCACGTTGCTCGAAACCAGCCGGTGTGTGAGCGGTTTGCCGCGCTGGTGTTCCTCTCCGGGGAGAAAGAGGGCGACGCACCTGGTCCAGCTGCCACGTGAAATGTGTGATTGCTGCATGCAACAAACGGCTGACGCATGTCGAGTACGGATGCGTCCAGCCGCTGACTGCTCTCATGGACGTCGTGAATCCCCCGGGTTCAGACACAACGCCATGGGGAGACGTTTGTGTCTCTGACGACGGCAGTGCCTAAACTTCAATATTCTCGTCGTTGGCTCGCATAGAGCATGCTGCCAGCGGCTACCACTGTGCAAACAATTGTTGCGTTCTGGTATGGTGCACCTTGAATGGTTCCCAGGGTGACGTAAACCAAGGCTATCGCAGTGAAAGCTGTTGCGAGACAGAGATTTCTTAGGTGTGCAGAGTTCAGGATGAAACGCGGAACTGCTCGTAACAGTGCAAGGGGATGATTCTGCTCCTGGATGAGCGCACGAACGTGCTCTTTCTCGGTCTCGAAGCGGCTGAGCTCGCGCTCCATCCTTAGCCACGCACTCGTAGCCGCAGCGCTTCGACGTTCGATGAGTTCCCTCAGCGCCGCCCTGGTGTTCTCTGTCAGCTGTTGGGCCAGCGTGAACTCGGATAGGTTAGCGTCTGCATCGGTTTGTTGCCAAATACGACCGAGCGACTGCGCTCCGCGGCTTCCGAGTTCCCGCAGTGTCTCCCGCGGCAGCGCCTCGTTCTGATTGCGTTCTTCCGTTCCCGCTGAACGCTCCACGAGTTGCCGCAATATCTCAGCAGCCAGCGCTGTGTCGGGATCCAGTGCGTCTTGCCCGGTCCATCCAGGGTTGTCGCGCTCCGCTGTGCTCATTCGTAACTTGGCTGGAGGTACGCACCTACGCGCTGTGCGAGCGCTCCGAGACCCCGCTGCACCAGCTTGGCGGCGAGGCAAGTGCGAAACTCCACGCGACTGCAACTGACAGGGTGACGGCAGCACGAATCCCAAGCGTTGAATTGGCAAGCTTTGAACTGGTAGCATACCTGAAAAGTAGGTAGTCGTAAAAGGCTCACACAGAGTCTCCGGATAAGTGCCGCGAGCTGCCGGCGTCCATTAACCCAACGGGGAAGCGCAGGCGCTTTTGCGCAGGCGCGGGGCGAACGCACCTCCCTGCGGGGTGTTTTCTCCGTTTACGTCCTCCATCGCATAGCATGAAGAGGGCAGATGAAGACGGTCTCCCCTTGAGATGCATTTCGTAGTGTCTGATCGAGCATGAGATGCTCTGAGAAGCCTCGAAGATAGTTTCACTTCGAAGAAGTCGGGCAGAAGTGATCCCGAACTCTCGCGTTGATTCTTGACGGACGCCTGTGGTGTTCGTGCGGATGAGGCGATGCAACGCTGGATTCTTCGTATTGTATGGATGTCGCGCCTAGAAAATTCTGGTCGTCGACACGCCTCGCACTTCCGGATCCTCGAGCACCGCCAAGCGTGGTGCCGTAGCGCTGGCTCCGCTGATGTCACCAGGTATGCAGAGGAAGCTGCGAAAACGTGTATTCACCTGGGATAGAGGGAAGATATGCGTGCCCCAGGAATCACCGGGTGATACTCGCTGTTCACGAATGTTAACGTATTTGAGGTATAGGAACGATGTGCTGCAACAGGCAGCGTTGGGCGATGCGCGCTGGTTTTGAACGCGTGCTCGCCGCGGCAACCGGGAGCCTGACGCTCCGACGCATCCGACTGTAGCTTTGCACTCGACTGCGCTTGATCGTCTATTTCTACGCTGCGATGAACAGTGGGCGAGCACGAAAGCGGATGCAAAAGTGCAAGCCAAGGACGTCATCTGTGACTGAGCATCGCATACGCGAAACGCATGGGTATCCTATCCAGCGCCGAACCTGGAGATGTGTTGTACAGGAGTTCGTTGCAGAAGCATGGAGCTTCGGAGCGTCCGCGAATCCATAATGTACGACGAAATGTCCGCATGTCATGGAACAGATAAGTTTTTATGTGGAATTCCTCGCCCTTGTCTTACAGGATCCTAGTGCTGTGTTACGCAGCGCTGGAAACGGCGGCGGCGCGCGTTAGACGCATGGCGATCGAACTTCCACCATTGTCGGAATAAAATGGAAGATGCCCCTTTGCCATGAGTATGCACAGTAAAGTTTGGGGCTCTTGCCGCTGTCATGAGCACGAGCTTTTTGCGGGCGATTTCCTTCCAATTGACACCTTTTCTCCGAGCTCATCTCATGGATTAAAAGCGTCTGCGTCTCTAGCCTCTCGAGCTCCGTTGTTAGCGGTCGAAGGATGTTTGATAGACGTTGACTTCACGATTTAGATGCCTCCGATTCTTGTCGACGCATATGATTCACAGGGGTGTGTTGAAATCGACGATTCGCTTGCCAATTTCACCCTCTTTGAAGACAGCCTCAGTGAGCCCATAGTTCCGCTGACATTTGAATGTATTCAGGTGTTCATGCATGTCCAAGAAACCTCCGCTACTCAAGGCTACCAAGTTATGCGTAATTGTTCGCTTCCCTGCTCGTTATATGAGCGTTACGGGTACAGAGGGCTCACTTGAGTGCTCTCGCTCTATTTGCGACGGGGGGCGTACCCATCCATCAGAGACCTGCGATGAATGGTCCCGCTGGCGAGTCCTTTTCCATTGCACGAGCGAGCGCACGCTGTTCCATTCGATACAGAGGTGTTGCGAATTGCGAATTTGTTTATCATGGGACAAGTACTGGACGGAAAATCCAACCTGCAAAACAAGGCGAGAAAATTCGATCTGTCTAGGATCCCTTGATGTAAAGCTGTGACGCATGCTCCATCGGAAGTGAGCGCTACCATAACTCGACTCAGAGTCCAAGCTAAGTTTCCATACAAACATAGTATTCGGGAGCCTCTGGATGCCTACTTCGTGAAAGGCATCGTGCGTCTTTGAACTGCAGTCTCGCCGATCGCCATCAGGAAATGAATCCTTGACATTCGAACGGAATCGATTATTGGTAGTGACAAGAACGGTGAGCTTTTCGACATGAGCTTCTGTGCAAGTCGCCTAGGCACCATATCGAGATGTGTCCTTCGTCAGTCCATTGGTGCGAATGGCTGCACTGAACCGTAACCCTCAAACATAAAGAATGAGCACTTGAGGCAAGTCTGATCTGAGCGCGCGACACGTAAGAATAGAGAAGCGTAGGCATTCGCGCGTCAGCGTTGGATCGTGAACGATGTGATTTTACAACCCCGTGATCTAGGTTGTCGGGAGTCATCTTGATTCCGGCTACGTCACGAAATGCTGTACCAAACCCTAGGTTGAGACAGCCCCAAAATACGACCGGATTCCTGAAACGTTCCGCGAACCCTGAAGCCCTCATGACTTGCCCTCAAGTCCCAATGGATTCCTTTTACAAAAATGATCTAAAAAATCGAATGATATGAATAGAGCAAGCAGATGATGCTCCGCGAGGGAAGCCTAAACCTGCATTCAACGCAGTCTCGTACCTACGGGACCTCGCACAATACCATGAACGCAGCAAACACTGCAGGAGCAGAAGCCTAAACCTGCTTTCAACGCAGTCGCGTACCTACGGGACCTCACACAATACCATGAACGCAGCAAACACTGCAGGAGCAGAAGCCTAAACCTGCTTTCAACGCAGTCGCGTACCTACGGGACCTCGCACAATACCATGAACGCAGCAAACACTGAAGGAGCAGAAGCCTAAACCTGCTTTCAACGCAGTCGCGTACCTACGGGACCTCGCACAATACCATGAACGCAGCAAACACAGCAGGAGCACCTGCAGGTATATCGCACGGCACCCAGGTGTGCGCTGGAGAAGCGCGCCGGCGACTATCACGCCGGCGCGCCCTGACAGGCGCGTGATGCAACGATCTCCACACACACACACCCAACGTTCTTTAGCTTGCGTTTGTGTTTGTGTCAAACGTTGCACAAGCGCTTTGTGAAGCGTACGTGGTCAGTTGAGCTTGAGGGAAAACGGGTGCTTGCCAGCCAAATACGTGTATGGACAGGTACAATTCACGACAACTTTGTGCGTTCAGCACTTGCTCGGGGGCGTTCGTGCTGCGGCCCCGGGCAGCGCGGAGCGTTTCAAAGTGTTTATCACTTCGCTGGCGAGCGTCTCGGGCTGGGTCGCGTTTCCGACCTTGCTTGGCCCGCATCTCGCGCAACGATGAGCGGCAGAACACCGCAGCGGTGCCTGGTGAAGTGAACGGGAAGCCAGAGAGCCTACCTGACGTCGCCTGGGGGACAAGCTCGATAGAGCAGCGCATGCTCACCGAGCAAGCGACTGAGGAGCTCGTTGAGAAAGTCCGCGAACGATGGTCGACTAGTGAGGAGTCGGACGATACGTCTCCAGCGCCAGCAGCGACGTCAGCGACACAAAAAATCCCTGTTGTGCAGCAGTGGCAAGTCTGGTGGCAGCGCTTGTGGCGCGACGACAAGTTTGCGGACGTGCGCGTGTTTACGGCCTCGTTTTTAGCAGCTGTGTTCATTCGCGCTTTCGTCGTAGAGCCACGCTACATTCCATCGCTCTCCATGTATCCGACGTTTGATGTGGGCGATCAGCTGCTTGTGGACAAGGTCACCTTGAAACTCGGTCGTCATATCCAACGAGGCGACGTTGTGGTCTTTTACCCGCCGCCGGCACTCATTGAGGCCAGCAAAGAGACCGCAAAAGCACTGAACGCTGCGGGAGAGACAGGTGCGCACCAGTATGGTGCTAGAGATGCGATGATTAAACGTGTGGTTGCTCTGGGTGGTGATGTTGTCGAGATTCGCGACGGGCGACTCTATGTCAACGGAGAGGCGCAGATCGAGACCTACATTGCCGAAAGTCCGGATTATCAATGGGGTCCCGTCCAGGTCCCTGACGGCTATCTGGTCGTATTGGGCGATAATCGGAGCAACTCGCTGGATTCGCATGTTTGGGGTTTCCTCCCCGAGCGTAACGTCATCGGACGTGCCGTATTTCGTTACTGGCCGCTGACTCGGGTGGGCACGATCGAGCACTAGGTAACTCTTGACGACAGATTCCAGTCAAGGTCTATGTCGCTGATAAGGGTCAAGCAGCGTGGCAAGAGGTGCAGTCTTCAAGTGATGATTGGCTTTGACTGCTTCGGGTTCGGTGCGCCCAAGCAACTGTTGCACTCGAATCGGTGGGGATTTTCGGCTCTGTACCAGCGACCGTTGCTTTTCACTTGTGGACCGTGACTCTTGAGTAACAATTGCCTCGTAAGCAAGCCGATCAGGGGAACGCGAGCGTCGCACAAGGCCAGAGATGCACTGGATCCAAACTACCCCTTGCTCAGGACGACGGAATGATTCTATATCGTTTCTGAGCTGAGTGACTATCTAGTTCTAAATACGCCAATTAAATGAAAGTTTTTGTTTCGGTGGAAGCTAGGGAAGGTGAGTAAGCGTTTCACCGACAGTGGTGCATGTGTGGATGGTTTATGGGTCAGCGCATCGATACGCTGCTGACGTTGCTGGCCGAGGCGGCACTGGTTTGAAGCAGCTGTCTCATGAAGAGACTGCTGCTTCAAAGCCAAGGTATCAATCCTCGTGACGAATACGTATCCATCGAGACAATGCATTGCTAGTGTTCCAAGGCGGGTCTACCAGCACGATGACCCCTGTGAATGTCGACGCGATGGAGCGCTCTTTGCGCGAAGAGGCGTGTCGATCGCGAACCTCTCCCCGATATCCACAGCTGCGTTGCTCATTTGCTGCTTATTGTGGAGCAATGCTTCGAATCGATGCACGATGCTATGCCCCAGCCGCATCTAGATCGATCACGTCTGCGGCAAGGTGCTTGTGTTGAAGTGTCTCCGAAAACCCGTCGAGTTCCGTGCGATCGCTCTCACGAAACTTTTCAAAGACAACGTTTCCACGTGCACTGGCCATGAAGACCGGCACTCGAGATAACTGCAAGATCGGAAGCTTCCATCATGCGCCTTAAGCCGAATTGCCCGTGATCGCTCTGCACCTAGCGAGACAGCATGCTGCATCTGCGAAAGTAACGCAGAATACCTGGAACGCTTTGGAAGCAACGCACCCTTCGGAACGCTTGAACGATGCGAGGCACCACAATCCAGATAGTATTTTGGATGCTGGCGGGTATCGACGTTGATTTTATCGCCCCGTGTCATAAAGCGGCTGCCTTCGAGAAGCGTAGGTCTATGCGTAGAGTCACAGCATCATGCTGTCCAGAAGTGAGCTCCCTAATGATACTCACATTTGCTTGCTCATCAACAGAAACGTCGCATCATGGGCAAATACGAACGTTCATGAATTGCCCTGAAAACTCGTTCCCATTGTATGTACCTAAATACGGAGTTCCAGCCTTATTCGGGTGCTGACTCCTACCATGCCCGTACGTAGCTCCGCCCAGAATCCAATACCCTCGCATTTGACAACAGGTTCCGTCACGGGACGTCGTCCGTGTCCAAGCACACTGCCCATGCGGAGTACGAAACGATTCCCTAGAAGTTCGTTCGACGCCGTGCCGCTAAACGCTCCGAACGCACGAGATTACTCCGTTTGCTGATCGCAACGTTGCGGTATTGGTAGAGGAAATGCTTGCGCGTTCTCTTACTGGTGACAATACACCATAGCAAGCCTATCATCTTTGATTCGCTCGCTATCTATCGTTCGGTCAGCTTAGCCCGCCAGTCATCTCGCGCTTCGGATACTGTGTCGCTCGATTCCTCCCTCATAGTTTTCGTGGTGCAGCACTGCTCGTGATGCGTGTATGTCGACAAGAATGCATCCATAAAAATCGTACAGCATCGATCCCTGCAGTCGTTGTACTCTCTCGTCAGAGGGGGAGCAGGAGTGCAAGCATTGCATGCCGCAGCACATCCAGCGCCATAGGATACCACCAAATGACGCGCCTTCCGCGTGATTTCCTCTCATAACTCATTGAAAAGGGAAGTGAATGCACACTACTTGCCCCCATACAACCGATAGCGTTGGCGACCCAGTACGATCCCATATCCCCCTGCCAGAGGTCGTGGCCCTGAGCCATACGGGTGCTCACGGCCAATCTCCATGAAGCGAATAAAGCATCGCTATATGCTCGATACGTTGCAACGAGCATCGACATGGGTCCAGACGCCGACTCTTCTCATCTGGGTGTCCCTGCCGGTGTCGAAGATGCCCGAATCTCGATCAAGCGGAACTCTGGAAAAGCTAAGAAGCGTCATCGGCTTTCCTCATGAGGTCGTCGGCTCCGTTCTCTTGATTCGGAGGTACGGCGATGGCCAGGGTATTTTCAGGCAGGGGACTCGCGCCCTCCACGACGGCATTATCTTCCTCTGCGTTGAACGCATGAAAACGAGTCTCGTCACTCGACTGACGATTAGGATTCATAAAGCGAATGCACATTCCCATGCCATCCGTCGCCATCGCCTCTGTAACCACCGTTTCCGTTCATCGATCCGAATGAGGGAAAGCGTTGAACGAGCGCCTCGAATGATCTGGGCGAAGTTGTTCCAACGTATCATCCTGGCGTACGCAGTGCAACCGGAGCTCACTGAACTCGCTCTACAAGACACGAAACAAGTGTCTCCGGGAAATGCAAGCGGCCTCGAGGCGAGTTACCGGGACCGTATCGCATGCCCCGCGAGAACAAGATGCAATGCTCGAACAACTGAAGTTACGCTGACGTGCTATGGAGGGCTCTGCTCATGACTCCATCGTCACGCGAGATGCAAGCAAGGTAGGTATCGTGTCTCAAGCATCCTTTCGATACGACATCTGCCGGTCCGAGTTCCAGAGCAACACCATCAGCTTGCACGAGCTGAGCCGACGCTGCCTCTCGTCTAGACGGTGCTTGCAAAAACTCGCCTCCATTTCGAATGGTATCGGTAGCACCAGCTTGTCATTTGCCGCCGGCGACATCGAGAGGAAGCACTGCATCTCTCCGGACTCGTTTGGTCCCGGCAGCGTGAGGCTACAGCGCCTCCAGGGAGCGCCTCATGAAGCGCTAGAGAATGACCTGCATGCGGTTGCAGTTTTTGAGGGTTGTTCCATCGTTATCGGCATCTGTGGTGTAGATGTTCAGGTCACCGGGTTCGTGTCGCAAAGCGTCAAGCAGCGGTCAGAAACATGTGTACGAACCTCTGATCCTACGATGAGACTGGCTTGCGTCTCCGGTGCCGAGTCTCAGATGTGTTGTCGCACGAAGGTTTCATCGAAAGACTCCGTAGGAATATGGACAGCTGGCTGCCCTGCATCTGGAACGGGTAGGAACACCGGCTCCTCGATGTCCACCAAGGCGAGGGAGGCTTGACGAAGCCCCTTCGTTTAGGGAGCTATGGTTCCCCTGATAGCGTCCTGCACGTCGCTTTCTGGCAGGTTCTCCGCGTTCGCGTGCTCTTGTAGCGAAGCCTTGATAACCAATACAGACCGCCCTTTCCGATCCGACTCTCGATCGTTTCAGTCGCTGCCCGTCCTCTTTTGGAGAGGAGTCTTTCTCTCGCTGGCCTGGTGGTTTCGTCTCGTTTTCGTTGACTGCGACGGCTCGCAAGGATATGCTTGGGACGCTCTGCCATCCTCGTATGCCCTTGGAGTTCGGACGGACCTGGTGGGCAGCAAAACTGAAGCTCGTCTTTTACTTGTACGATTCTATTATTCCTTAGGTGCCGCTCCGTCACCAGGTCTATTGCCAGGGCGTCTGGCGACTGCAGCGCGCCTGACCGCTTCCTCCCGCACACGAGCAGAGAGGGAGCGCAGTAGTTGGCGGCTGATGAAGGCCGAAAGCAACTTGTCGACGAACTGGGGTGTCACGGATGCGAACGACTCGCCTCTTCAACCCGGAGCGTAACCCTGGCGTTCGACGGCAGAGAAGCCACTGTCGACCGGACCGAAGTAAAGAGCGCTGGCTGGCGTCACGGGCAGCTCAACGTCAACCGCTGGTGCGTCCTCCTCGACACCTGGTGAGTGATGGAAAGCGACTTTATGCAACATCAGGACATGTGAATACGGGGAGCAGACTCCTCGAGGAAAGCCCCGACGACGAAGCATGAGGCATTGAACGACAGGGCCCGCTTGGCGAGTTGTAGGCGACCTCACGACTGACTCGCTGCTGGGGCTCATGTTGATACGATACTCGCTTGTTTCTGCGCTGTAGCCAGGCGTTTGCCACTCCTGGACGACGCACATCTCGTGCAGGAGTGCGGGTCCTCCCGAACAGACGCTGAAGGCGTTAGACGATCCCCCGCGCCCCCTTTCTATCATATGGTATGCGTCCGCGAGGAAGTACCAATGCAACAGTGGGGTATTCACCGTGCAGCGGTCTCCGGTTCGAGCGTGCGTTCTCCTTTGTCTGTTCGCGTATCGTTGTCAGCGTTCGGATCGTTGGTATGCGGGCCTGAGATTCTGCGGCTTCTTTAGACGTATTTCTTTGAAAACGTCTTGACTGGCGAGGATTGACAAGGACCCGATGTTTAGACAACGTTCTAGGAGTTCATTTCCAGGTGCACAACGTTCAGAGCACGGACGACGAGAAATACCGCTCATCCACTTGCTGTCAGTAGAATAACTGACTCGTACAATGAATTCTGTTTTCCGCCAGCTGACACAGACTGTCATAAAACATTTCTGCGACCTATCCCCGATCGACACCAACCAATCCCTGTGTTGTACGCCTGCGAGAGACACATACGCACACAACAGGATCTTTCTGGTACAGGTGTTCCCGAGCCACTGCTCTGAACCAAAAAAAAGTCAACGGACCGGCCCTTGACAACGGTCAGCATCGTTGCACCCACCTTGCGAGGTCTGGTTCGTGTTTCGTGGAAGTTGTGGTTTTAGATCGGCCTGGTGGTCAGGTCCCTGGAAACCAACAACAATGCCGCACCCATGTTGTCCCTGTTTCTTCTCTTCGATCCTAGAAGATGAAAAATGCCGACCAATCATGGCACGAGTTTTTCGCCCAATTGATCGCAGCAGCCGCAATGCGACACCCCCCATCCCCAGCGCAAAGAACTAGCTTGTTAAGATTTGCTGGTAAACGCCCACGTTATTCCCTAAAACTCGACACATCAAGGTTGCGCCTCGTCTAAACCTCCAATGCGTACTTTTTGCGATCGAGGATTTGAAGAGCTGTCAGGTGCAAGGCATCATCAATGCTTGCTCCCTTCCTAATATGATACCTTTCAAGCTAGATTTCCAGAAGCTGGAATAGATGGAACGGATGCGAACGAGTACCTCAATGCAATTGTCGCAAAATGCCGTGAACAACATGACCTGAGGGCGTGGCGGTCGCCTTTGCATGCCATTGATCAACTCCTTGCACATTGTATTTGGTACACGCTCTGATCTTTAGCACTGGGACCCAGCACGTATCCCGATCTTTTTGCTGGATAGCCTTCGCAGAGCGCAGATGCAGAATCCAGCTCCTGTGTACCAGCGTGTCTACCTGCCTACCTGCCCGCGTGGATGCGAACAAACGCGTACACATGCATCCATGCCTGCTGCCTTACCTGCTTTCATGCGTCGCGGACTTGGAACTGGACATAGACCTGCCTGCACATTTGAATCTTTGCACGCATGACTAGCGACATAGAGCTGGAGCAATGAGGCGACATTTAGAAAAGACAGTACGAACATACGGGACCGAATGCAAGCCGGCAACGCTTCTCTGCGCTCGACCACACCCTGTGGTCCATGATTTCGTAAGATTTCGCAGACGAAACGCTCTTTTTCAGGTCGTCGCAGAGAGATACAAGAGTGCCAGCTTACGATTCCGATGATGCAACAAAAGAAACCTGCAAGGCAGTGATTCCCCAGTGCAACTTCCCATAATCCATGGCCTGTCTCGTGAAAGCGTTTTCGATAGTCTTCATACGGGATAATCCGCTTCTAATACAATATCTAGGGCTCGAGTACATCCCAGAGAGCGACCTCTGCAGCGGGCACTTCCCAGCGCAACGAAAATCCGCTCCGTTTCGGGCGGCAAGGGCGGTCGCAGACCACACCAATGCCTGTCAGTGTACAAGGAGCAGCGCCACGGTACCTCATCAACTACAGAAGACTTATCTGGCGTGCTCTCGCCGGCCTAGAGGCACCGGCGTCAACGTTTGCCCATCGAAGATTTTCCAGTATCTGGAGTACCTAGCAAGATATTCGACGCAGATGAGCTCGCTGTTGGAGAAGTATTGGCGCGCAGCTCGACAAGTCGTGATGGCAGCGACGGTTTCAGTGCGCCCTCAGAGACAGTGGAAATCGATATCGGCGAATCAGCTGCGGACGCATGGCTACTTCTTAAGAGTCCGAGCAGGTCTCGACCTACGGCCGAGGCCACTTTCCCCTGCTGTACATTCAAAGTCCCACTAGCGCCTGGTGCGCTGGATGCAAGCTGCTCACGTAGCCGCCGCACTTCAGTGTTCCGCTCCTCCAGTGCCATCTCCAGGGCCGAGACGTGAGCCCGGAGCATACTTACCTCGGCCTGAGTTTTTCTCAGCGCATCTTGGGTTTCCTGTAACCGTACTTGGAATTCACGAATCTGGTCAGTGTTTTGCCCGCGCTGCTCTTGGCGTCTCGAGCGCGCACTCGTTCCCAGACGTGATTGCTCCACCGGGCCGAGTGGCACCTTGTGTGCTCTCGAGGGCATCGTTTCGTTACCAGCACTGGACTCGTCGCTCTCCACGCCGTGACCGGTCACTCCGACAGCGTCAAACTTCCTCGGTCCGTCAGTGATCCGGTGCCGGAGCTCCGCAGGACTGTCGCATTCACTGACTGCCTCGTCTTCATCCTCTTCGATAATAGACAAGCTCTTCCTCACCGTTGCGCGTCGGCTGCTGCCGAACATCAACGAGCACCAACGAACTCCGTCCTAAAGGCGAAGGACGCCGACCGAGTAGAGTAGTGGCGGCGAACGCGCCCTAGACAAGACGTCTCCAACTGACGTGCAGACGTCTCTCCGTCTTTTTCGACCGGCCACCCACTACTGCTTCCAACGTTTTCTCATATCGTTCCACTTTGAGAGGTTGCCCCGTATGATTCTCTCTTGTCCACTCTGGAGGTCTATTCTCCAGCACCGCACATTTCCTTATATTGATAGCTGCGTTAAAGACTCGGTTCACCAACTCCATACGTTTTTTCCCATCATTGGTTGCGCTCACCAGCGCAAGTAGTCCACGAACTTTCGCCCTCCTTTTCATTAGCGCTTCTGTCAGCGCTTCGTACTTTTTTATATCCTCATTGCTCCGCTGGCACGTTTCCAATTCGACCCTCTGAAGTGTGCATCCCAGTTCATGGTGTGTATAGGATATTCGGAACTCATTTACAGGTATCGGAACAAAACGCCATGCGCACTCCTTGAACGTTCTTGTAGTTGGAGCTGGCGTAGTCCATTTTTGGGTCTTCCAGCGCTCTGCCCGGAATGCTACTAACAGCCTCTGACTTTCATCTTCTTTGTGGGCGCTCAAGTGATTGAAAAAGTTCGCGAATGCACGCTGCTTACCACAGTGCACGTTCATACACAGACGAGCCCACCGGGTCTTTGTATATTCTTCCCACAGCGCATCCCAATGGGCAACACGAACTTCCATAAACTCCCGAAAAGCTTGAAATTCCGCTCCGCGGCTCGTCACCTCGCTCATAGCTTCCAGGATATCCCTCATTCCTGCGTTCCTCGTCTCGATTTTCTTCGTTGCATTCATTATACCGGATTCTCGATAGTATCTCGCTCTCGAGAATCTCAAAAGACGCATATCTTTCTGACGCAAGTTACCATCAGTACCATCTTCTGCACGCTTGGGTGCTGTGATGGTTGCGATATTCGTGTTCCCGGGGTTCACGCCTACCACAAAGTCGTTATCCTCCACCTCCAGCGTCGCAGGATCCGCCTCCTTCTTTTCTCCATGCTTCGCCGAGGGCGAAGTCGAGGACGGAACGGACGATCTGTCTTCAACCGCCGATAGTGTACACACATGGCGACTCCATCGGTCCCGATCATTCCCGTGAATACCTTTTGCTTGCTCACTTTGAGACGCTTGAAATCGAAGATATTCTTCCAGTACGTCTCCCGGTTTTCACCGGAGAACTCCTCCCTGCTCACATTGGACTCCGGACAGATCTGCCTCATAATGCCGTAAAGGACGCCGGAATCGATACTCACGAAATGTGACTTGATGTTGCACATTGGAACGACACTGAAGCGGTTCGTCAGAAGCGCAGCCTTTCGTCTCTCCGACACTTCATTTTTCCTTACTCAGCTTCATCTCCGCCTTGCGTTCGAGCTCTCGTTCCAGAAGCACGAAGTAGCGTAGGATGAGGGGATAACATCATTCCTTATCATTTTTCAACTCTGATATCTTGTCTGTTGGATTCGCCAGCCCCAAGACTGCACGGTGCTCTTGTATAGGCGCACGGATTACAGAGACTTCATTCATGCTCCTGTGTGACGGCTTCTTGTCAACGAACTTGATCTCATCTTCTCGCTGGCGATCGTTCGTGATTCCATTGATCATCGCCGATATCCCCTTGCGAGAGATGCCCGGGTAAAGTGCAAACTCGGTGCGTATCATGAAACGTTCGAGGTTCACTGTTAAATGGTTCTTCAGATTCGTGAGGTACTTCATGGCGCCGCGTATGTAAATATCCCCGTCACCCCTGTATCGATTACCCTCGAAGCGGAATTCCGCGAAGTTTTCGTGGAGGACTTGCACCCGCTCATTTCCCCTCCGCGCTTCCCCTGTGCCAAGCATTAGGTGACGAATAAAAGTCTGGTCGAAGAGCTCGTCCGGAATCTCGACCGTTTCCATGTGCGTCACGTCGCGATACACCTCCCTCGCTAAATGCATCAGTCCTGGCGACGCCTCTATAATACTCCTGGAGTCCGAATCGACACGGTTTCTGATAGCGTCTCGCAAATTTTGCTCGTACGGATCCTTGATATGTCCAAGAAGAGAGGTATTCACCACCATCTCGTTGTACAGTCGTCTTTCCTGCCGCCTTCGACGTAGGACCTTCCCCCTTTGGGTCTTCTTCTCTTCCTTTTCTTCTGGACTCGGCACTGTTTTTTTGTTTTTTCTGGCAGCCTGCGACCCTGGGCCTCCAGGATCGTCGACTTGCTCTTCCATAACTTTCCTTTTTGAGTTTTTTCAAATGAACCCTCTGTGAAGGCTTCTCTTATACACTGCGAAAAATCAATCGAATATTTTCACTTGAGGGTTGAAACACAATCGAACTAAAAACTATACTTGCCTATGAAGTTAACGAAAATACAACTTTTACACGAGAGCTAGACGCTAAAGATCAAGATCACGTTTCCCTTCAACGGCGGCACGCGCGTCGTGTCTCATATCTGCCCCAACTCCCAGGTACCCTCATCGAGCGCGATGCATGCGCTGCGCGAGACGCCTCATCGATCGATGAAGGACACGTGTCCGACACCCCGCCTTGGCACATGCGTGTTTGTATCGCGCTGCAGCTGAAATAAAGTATCGTAGATTGGAAACTCACGTAGAATAATCTCTTGCTATAGGGTCTGTCGCTGGTGCCGAAGCTACTGCCCATCGCAGTACCGCCTTGACATACATGGAGATGTAGGGGCCTGGCAGGATACCCCTCGACGCTTCGATCAAAAGCGTAGCGTTCTCTGCGGCTTACGCTTGTCTGGATAAGGTACGCATCACTCTAGCCTTGAAGAGTTTCGTTAGTTTTATTGATCGTAAACAAACAAGGCACGGTAGGATTCCTGAACACGGATATACGTTTAATCCCTATGCTTGTTATGCATGCCGCACGGACGCTGGAATAAGGACCTGACCTGAATTTTGCTTCTATCCCGCGTCATGGGCTAGAACCGATGATAGTTCAAGTCATTTCCATGCTATCGTCGCTGTCCAAGTTATGATGCCCGCTACGTCCCCCGGATCTGGTGATCTCGGCAGAGGCATAGCACATTTGTAGCGTCCATATCTGCCACGACGTTTGATCCTTGCATCTCGCCTGGAACGATCGAGGCACCCGACAAAAGCGCATACTGTATCCCGGTCTACTATATCAGATTAGTTTCAAGAGCCTAGGCTGGAGACACTACAAAGCCATCGCACTGCGATGGATCGCTGCAGATCAACCGCCGCCTCCAGCCGCCGATGCGCCTCGCGAACAACTGCGTACTGGATCGCGCTCTAAGCGATCTGGTATCAGAATGCGCTATCTGAGCTTTTCGGGAACTTGCGGTGTTTAGTTGTGATCTTTGGCTCATAATCTCCAGAGACCGACCTTAAAATACTGTATTTGCATAGGTGGCTGCTGTAAGCGGAGAATTTGGGGAAAATAAGGGTCCAGCTGTTGTGCTTTTCCCCGCGATGCAGACGTCAGAGGAAGAGGCATCAGCTCCACCAGGTCCAGCGTTCGTGCCGCCGACTAGTTCCCCGCAAACCGACTCAGGCAGAGTGGCGACACCATTACTGGATAGGGTGCTCGCACCTAACGCGTGCGAAAATCCGTTTCTGAAGGCCGCTAAAGCGCTGGGCCTCGAGACTGTGCCCGCTGCTACACCGGTGCGCTGCGGCAGCAGTTCGCGTTCGTCAGAAGTAAGCAATATGGTTGACGTACAAAAAAACAGCGTGCAAGCCAAATCGTATGCTTGTGAGACATTTTGGTCCCCGAAGAAGCGCAGCTCCCTTGTGCCGGGAAACGGCCAGGACGCTTGTAGCCCTGGCAATAAGGAAGCCGTTACCGTTGCTGCCAGCGGCCAAAAGTCTTCAACCAGACCTGAACGTGACCAGCTTGGGCCGCGGCGTCCTAGGCTGTGCTTGTCGAGAGCTCGTGAACGCGAAGCACCGCCCTGGAGACCGCCCAAAGTGCTCCAGTCACCAATGAAGCAGGCTTCCGCGGGCTTGCGGAACGATTGCAGTGCTATTTCAACATGTGATGCCCTTCCGTCGTCAGCAAAGCTGCAGAACGCGAGATTAGAGGAACACGCTTTCACCCCGTGGCGGCCGTCTATAATCGAAAATATACCAGCAGCGAGCAGTGCATCGAACGGGGGCATCAGCGGCATCGAGGATCCTCAAACGCACAGGGTCGACGCCGATGCTACCGTCGCTTCGCTTGTAACTGACGCGAGCATGGAAGACGCTTGGTCCCGTGCCCTGCTTTGGATTCAGGATCAGCAGCGCATCCGATCAAGCGGCACTGAGGACTCCGAACAAGACGCAAAGATACAGACGGCAGCCGAATCGGTTGTCCGTGAAGCAGCAGCGGAGGCAGCGGCACACACGCAGACCACTGAGGGCGGGATCAAGAGCACAGCTCCTGATCACGTCGCAACAACAGATGACACATGTCGTGCTCTCTGGCCGCTGCAGAATGTTGCCCTATATCAACAATGGCTCATGAGCATACGGGAGCAGTGGCTGGAACGCGTCGGCCATCGCCAGGAGCAGCTACTCATGCACACCACAAGCGACACCTCTGGAGGCAGTCCGAAGACTTTTGGCTCACTTGCGATTGCGCCAAACCCTACGAAATATCTTCGCTCTAATGCGTACCCTGCCGGTGAAGAAGGTGAACGACTCCGTCAAAAACATCGTCAGGAAATCGATGCTCTCGTCCAGGAAGGTCGCGACCGCCTGGAGCAACTCCTCGGAGCCACACAAAAGAGCCTCGCAGCGATCACCAACGAGCTGCGCAGACAGGAGCACGTGCTGCTCTACGTACGCGTCCAACATGCGTACGAACGACGCATCCTGCGGGAACGCGGGACGGTTGCGGACACTACACCCCGCCTCTCTGCCGAGGCGCACGTTCAGCACGCTCTTCGAGAGTGCATCTACGAAACACATCCGCGGGTCTTCAGTGTACCGGACGAGTGGGCATCATCGCGGAAGCTGCGGGCAGTCCGGCATGCTCTGGAGGAGCTGGTGCGGTTCAATCCAGTCGCTAATGGGATGCAAGCGCGCAGAGAATGGGCTCGACGCCAACGACTCGACTCACAGACGCTGGTGAAACCTGCACCACCTACTGCAGCGTCCAGCAAGCCGTTGCCTTTTGAAGCTGCATTACGCACCTGTATCGAGGTTCTCGGGGAACACCGTTTCGAGAGGCCTCCACCGACCCTGGAGACACTGGGCGACCACTTGAAGCGCATCCGCGCAACGCATCCAGCCATGTACACGTGGTACCAGGACCTCCACGATGTAGTTCAGGGCGCGACATACGGAAACGCTCTCGAAATGCATCTTTTCCTTTCGCTCCTTGCAACGTGTTCACCGAATTCATCGATTGCGGCAAATACGATCAACGCACTGCTCAATTATCGGGCGATTTCGCAGGTGAGGCGACCGCGCTTCGGCTCTTATCCCATGAATTCATTGCTGAACTATTTGGCGGGTTGTCTGGGGGTCCCCAGTGGGAGCAAAGTCACCGCTTTTCTCGATAACCTGCTTCATCCGGATACATCTCAGCGGATCACTGTTGATACACATATGCAAAAAGTGCTACTCGGCGGTTCAGGGCGTCTCACGCTCAACGCCAGGGAGTACGAGGCGATCGAAGCCGTGTTTCGGGCTGCTGCTGAAGCGCTCAACGAACCTTGTCCGTGCCGTCTGCAGTCGTGTTTATGGACTATCCAGGCAGGGCCTATCAGTTACGCTGCCGAACTTGTTCGCTACAGACGCCGTGCGGAGATTGAACTGCACCTCGCCGAGACCGAGCACGCTGCAGAGCTGGAACGTGATCCTGAACTGGTGGCACGACTCGGCCATTTGCTGCTGGAACTTGGCTACTTGAATGAGTTTGAGCGAGTCATTGTGGAAGCAAGGTCCGTCTTACGCGTCCAATGCTTTGTCTATGTGCCGATTCGTCGTGAGACGGTACGCGGTATGCGAGCGCATATTGCTATGAGACTAGCGTTTGCGCGCCGTCAGCGCAGGACCCTCCTACCTCGCGAGCGTGCCGAACTGGCCCTCTTCGAGTCGTCCATTGCCGCAGCAGAAGCCAGTGGGCACATAGAGTCCCAGCTGGAGCACTTTGAGGATCGCAAGCATGTGGTTGCAGATCTGCACCGCTACACCCGGCTCGTGCTGCATGCGTTCCCGTACCTCATCTCCGTCGCTTTTACAATACACCCTGCAGCGTGCTCGACATCGGATGCGCTTGAAATGCCGCTTTTGAGAGCTGAAATGGGTCGCTCTCCGGCTCGTGTACTGTCGTCTCATGGAAGCAGAGGCAGCGAACGGACGCTGGCCCTGCTTCCACTGCCCGAAGGTCATTGGGTAGGGCACGGCGCAGACACGAGCGCTGGGCAGCGGTCAATGCAGGTAGCAGCGCTTTCCCCGAACCAGGCGTCTGGATTGTCCACTGCTCCGCATAACGGATTCTCGACGATGCAGGCACAGACCGGGCAGGCGGTTGTAGATGCTGTCAATGGGGCCCCTGGGTGCGTCGAAGCCGCTACGACCGCTCCCACGACTTCAGCGGGCACCGGAGACAATGATGACGCAGACCCTAACGACGATGACGACGACGTCGATGATGATGATGATGATGGTGATGATGATGATGAGGACGACGACTGGGACCCCTACTTTGGGACACATCAGTGGTTCACGGATGCCCGCCAGCGTTTCGGGATTCAAACCTTGTGGCACTCATAGGATGCTGCAGAGGTTCACCGATAGTATGATGCGCGTTGCGGACTCAAGAGCTTGTGGCGGTAAGAGGGCCCTGGTACGCCAGAATGTCGCACTGTGGAGCGCATTCTGGTACCGGCGTGCCCCATTGAATGGAAGGTCCTTTGGTTCACTGGGTATTCGCTCGTATCCGTAGTGCTCTACGCAGCGCCAGCAACGTTTCTTAGGCGCCGGCCACCGGTTCACTCGCTCTGGGGTCGTCAGCGCATTTACCCTTCCCGACCTTGCTGTTGTTCTTGTTGTAGACTTTGACGCCATACCATGATTCAACGCGTTTGTGCGCGCAACGGGCACCTCTAGTCTGCCCAGAGCCCATTGCTGGGAACTGTGCTCGACACTGCATCCTCTCCCGAGACGTCCGTCTCGGCACCGAACGCTGCCAATGCCCAGAAACATTGACACACTCATACCGTGGTGCCTGTCCCGCACCTGGCACGCCGACAATACACAGAAGTACACGATTTTTCGGGTCTGCGGCCGCAGACTGGGCGGAGATATCGAGTTGCGTTTTCAATCACAACGGCATTGAGCCTCTGCCTCAGTTCCACTGGATACCGCAATAGCGAGCAGTGACTCCAGCGTTCAGCCGCACTGAAGCACTGATCTGCAGGGTGAAGTTGTTGCATGTCCACGAGTAGCCGATCCTCCTCATGAGAAACTGACAGACACTGCAAGTCTGAGTGCGCGGGTACGAAGCCTGGATGAATTCAATGGCTCTGTCGAGGTCCTCGGAGACTTTAGATTTTCAGACCAAAGCGATTGATCAGCAGCACGCTACCCAGACCATCACTTACCATCTTGTTCTGATCAAACTGCACAGTGGAGAGCGATTCGGAGTGACCAACGAGTTCAAAAAGCGGTCGCTGATACGTCTGCGACCAGACGCGAATGCTTCCACCCGACAGCCCCGGAATATTACTTTCGATATGCGGGAACGATGCGCCTGCGTCGTCCACTTCCGCTCCTACAGCCGGAATGGGAATCGTCTCCTTCCGGGCTGTTTCGGCGACTCGGAGTACGTCTTCCACAAAGTCTATGGGTTTCTCTCCAGGGACGGAAGTACGTCCAGCTGTGACCAATTTCGTGGCATCCGCAAAAATGGAACGAACTCCACCACGATGCGCTTGGAAACGCTGGATGAGCTCCCCTTGCTGGAGGTTCAGTGCGCGTACCAGTCCAAGCTCATCACCAATCCAGAGCGTTTCAGTCGATGTTTCGTAATAGATAGCAGAAATTCCAGCTGCCCGCTCTTCGTTTGCGCTGGGGTTGAGACGCAGCACGCAGCTCCCGTTCGCAAGGGAGTACACGCGAATGGTACCGTCAAGGCAACCAATAAGACAGTGTTGGGTCGTTGCTTCCATCGACAGCACCGGCACTTGCACGTCGATGTCTACGAGTGGCGGCACTGGAACCACAAGCTCGCCCGGGCGAGGCGGTTCCGCTGGGTAGACTCGTAGGCGTCCCTCGAGGGATGCGGCAGCGAAGCGGCCCCCCGGGAGCAACGCAATACCCACCACCGGTGCTTGAAACACATTTGGCCACGATAAAAAGTTCACGGGCGTCTCTTGACGCAGAAACCAGTACTGGAGAGATCCGTCTGCATAGCCAATCGCTGCTACGGAACCATCAAAGTCGAGAGCACTCGTTGCCGCTACAGTCGACGGGTCGATGCGAGAGCACGGTGCTTCGAGGGTGCGCAACAGGCGTCGGTGCTCCAGGTCGACCCAACGAACTTGACCAGACCTGGAGCCGACCAGAACCTCCGAGTTGACGTATTTGAAGCCTGCAACGTCATCGTCTTCGAAGACAAGGAGCGCGAGCCGCTCACAGCGCCCCGTTTGCCAGTTGCGCTCCGAGGCGTTCGCTTCGTGCGCAGCAGCTGCTCGCAGTTCCCGCACCCGCCGCTGCAGCAGTGACCAGTTTAGGCCGTCGCTCGC
The DNA here is from genome assembly GCF_000091205.1 of Cyanidioschyzon merolae strain 10D. Lineage (NCBI taxonomy): Eukaryota > Rhodophyta > Bangiophyceae > Cyanidiales > Cyanidiaceae > Cyanidioschyzon > Cyanidioschyzon merolae. The sequence continues at coordinate 365,932 of NC_010128.1, read as the reverse complement.
GTCGTCTTTGTGTTCGTTTGGTCCATTAGAGCGGTTTTTATCGTTCTGGTCGTCGTCGTCATCGTCATTATCGTCGGTGTTTCCCCGACCGAAGGAGGGCGGGCCACCTGCGCCCCCGCACAGCCAAAGGCGACGTTTCGCGAAGCGTTTCCAAGGACTTGCCGCCACCAACCGAACGTTGCAGAACGGACTGCAGTGTCGTTTCTCCAGATGTACTGGCAACACAAACATGCACTCCACAGATTTCTGAAACGTTCCAGTTCGTTGGTTGTGTGCACGGACAGGTCACGAACTGAACTGAAGGCCAAACGAAGTGCGCTGCCGAGCGCTGGTGAGATCACTGAGGGCACGCCGCCTGGCGGTCGATAGAGCGTTGGTCTGTGGCGGAGCGTCTCCGTCCGGAGTGCGGTGGTAATGGTAGCATATCTGGGGGATATACTGCGTAAACTCCAACAACGAAGACGGCAGATTTTTGGAGCTATGGTGCGGTGTTAAACTGGAGCAGTGGCTCCGGAACACCTGTACCAGAAAGATCCTGTTGTGTGCGTATGTGTCTCTCGCAGGCGTACAACACAGGGATTGGTTGGTGTCGATCGGGGATAGGTCGCAGAAACGTTGTATGACAGTCTGTGTCAGCTGGCGGAAAACAGAATTCATTGTACAGGTCAGTTATTCTACTGACAGCAAGTGGATGAGCGGTATTTCTCGTCGTCCGTGCTCTGAACGTTGTGCACCTGGAAATGAACTCCTAGAACGTTGTCTAAAGATCGGGTCCTTGTCAATCCTCGCCAGTCAAGACGTTTTCAAAGAAATACGTCTAAAGAAGCCGCAGAATCTCAGGCCCGCATACCAACGATCCGAACGCTGACAACGATACGCGAACAGACAAAGGAGAACGCACGCTCGAACCGGAGACCGCTGCACGGTGAATACCCCACTGTTGCATGGGCACTTCCTCGCGGACGCATACCATATGATAGAAAGGGGGCGCGGGGGATCGTCTAACGCCTTCAGCGTCTGTTCGGGAGGACCCGCACTCCTGCACGAGATGTGCGTCGTCCAGGAGTGGCAAACGCCTGGCTTCAGCGCAGAAACAAGCGAGTATCGTATCAACATGAGCCCCAGCAGCGAGTCAGTCGTGAGGTCGCCTACAACTCGCCAAGCGGGCCCTGTCGTTCAATGCCTCATGCCTCGTCGTCGGGGCTTTCCTCGAGGAGTCTGCTCCCCGTATTCACATGTCCTGATGTTGCATAAAGTCGCTTTCCATCACTCACCAGGTGTCGAGGAGAACGCACCAGCGGTTGACGTTGAGCTGCCCGTGACGCCAGCCAGCGCTCTTTACTTCGGTCCGGTCGACAGTGGCTTCTCTGCCGTCGAACGCCAGGGTTACGCTCCGGGTTGAAGAGGCGAGTCGTTCGCATCCGTGACACCCCAGTTCGTCGACAAGTTGCTTTCGGCCTTCATCAGCCGCCAACTACTGCGCTCCCTCTCTGCTCGTGTGCGGGAGGAAGCGGTCAGGCGCGCTGCAGTCGCCAGGCGCCCTGGCAATAGACCTGGTGACGGAGCGGCACCTAAGGAATAATAGAATCGTACAAGTAAAAGACGAGCTTCAGTTTTGCTGCCCACCAGGTCCGTCCGAACTCCAAGGGCATACGAGGATGGCAGAGCGTCCCAAGCATATCCTTGCGAGCCGTCGCAGTCAACGAAAACGAGACGAAACCACCAGGCCAGCGAGAGAAAGACTCCTCTCCAAAAGAGGACGGGCAGCGACTGAAACGATCGAGAGTCGGATCGGAAAGGGCGGTCTGTGTTGGTTATCAAGGCTTCGCTACAAGAGCACGCGAACGCGGAGAACCTGCCAGAAAGCGACGTGCAGGACGCTATCAGGGGAACCATAGCGCCCTAAACGAAGGGGCTTCGTCAAGCCTCCCTCGCCTTGGTGGACATCGAGGAGCCGGTGTTCCTACCCGTTCCAGATGCAGGGCAGCCAGCTGTCCATATTCCTACGGAGTCTTTCGATGAAACCTTCGTGCGACAACACATCTGAGACTCGGCACCGGAGACGCAAGCCAGTCTCATCGTAGGATCAGAGGTTCGTACACATGTTTCTGACCGCTGCTTGACGCTTTGCGACACGAACCCGGTGACCTGAACATCTACACCACAGATGCCGATAACGATGGAACAACCCTCAAAAACTCCAACCGCATGCAGGTCATTCTCTAGCGCTTCATGAGGCGCTCCCTGGAGGCGCTGTAGCCTCACGCTGCCGGGACCAAACGAGTCTGGAGAGATGCAGTGCTTCCTCTCGATGTCGCTGGCGGCAACTGACAAGCTGGTGCTACCGATACCATTCGAAATGGAGGCGACTTTTTGCAAGCACAGTCTAGACGAGAGGCAGCGTCGGCTCATCTCGTGCAAGCTGATGGTGCTGCTCTGGAACTCGAACCGGCAGATGTCGTATCGAAAGGATGCTTGAGACACGATACCTGCCGTGCTTGCATCTCGCGTGACGATGGAGTCATGAGCAGAGCCCTCCATAGCACGTCAGCGTGACTCCAGTTGTGCGAGCGTTGCATCTTGTTCTCGCGGGGCATGCGATACGGTCCCGGTAACTCGCCTCGAGGCCGCTTGCATTTCCCGGAGACACTTGTTTCGTGTCTTGTAGAGCGAGTTCAGTGAGCTCCGGTTGCACTGCGTACGCCAGGATGATACGTTGGAACAACTTCGCCCAGATCATTCGAGGCGCTCGTTCAACGCTTTCCCTCATTCGGATCGATGAACGGAAAGGGTGGTTACAGAGGCGATGGCGACGGATGGCATGCGAATGTGCATTCGCTTTATGAATCCTAATCGTGAGTCGAGCGATGAGACTCGTTTTCATGCGTTCAGCGCAGAGGAAGATGCCAACTACGAAAGGCGCATTCGAAGCGCACTGTAATCCGTCGGATCGAAGTGTCCGATGAGTAAAACTCTAGAGCCTTGCTCGTCCGCGACCCGGAGCCACGTTGCGACCATGCCTCCATGAATTCGCGATACCGATCTGGTCCCAATTTCCCGACCAAGCAAAAATTTACCTTATGAGAAGGACAACGAAACCTAGAGATTTTCTACGTTTCTGCGGAATCTTTCCCAAATGCGCTAGCAATACGAGAGGAGCACCAAGCGAAAGACCGACCAGGCCCTATGACAGCTTGACGAACAGTTCCAAGAGCTTAGCACTAGAGTGCCCGCCGCTACATACCTGTACAGACGTGTACCTTGCTCTTTAAAAGAGAAACGAAAGGCATTCTAGGTCACCCCATGACATATGCCTGCCTCTGGCGCGGACTTTCGCACGAAACGATGCACGCCCACACCGGCACAGCTCAACACGAAACGAACCGACGGATCTTGACGTATTGCTGCTGCTGCTGCTGCTGCCGCGTTGTAAATAACGCTGCTGAAAGCACGTCTCCAGTCTTCATCATCCATCCGAACGGTTTCGCGTTCCCAGGGCACGTAACAGAAATACGCTCTGACCTGAACAGAGGTTTCGCAAAGCGCGCTTGTTATCACGAAACCGAAAGCACCGCCTATGCCCAGTAAACAGTGCACATGGCGCCCTGATAACTCCTTGAGCTTGTCATTTTCACCGCACTCATTGTTCAACGGGAAAGATTTCATGCTTCTACACGTACTGATCACGACGCTATGGCTCTCGATAGCCTGGGAAAACCACTGCGAACGCGAAAACCGGAGGCAATTCGCACAAGCTGAATCACGCCAGTCTGCCTTCCGAAACCAAACGCCAGACTTTACAGCGCCTCGTCTGGCGATTCGCACTACCAGTTTGGACCTACAAACTGCAGAATATGCAATATTCGCGGGTCCGAAACCGACTCCGTGCCTAGACCCCCGCGGCAGTTTCCCGCTGTTGCCCTCTTCGCCGCAAGCACTGGGTGTTCACGAGTGGACCTGCGTCATCTGCCTCGAGTCGTTGAAGGTAACCCAACCGCTCACTGAACCGATGCACGCATCACCTGGACTTGATGATCATCAGCCAAGTTGGTTGCTCATCAGTTGCCTGCATCCCTTTCACACTGCCTGTATCAAGCGCTGGAGTCAGCACGCGAACAGGTGCCCGCTATGTGCAAAGCCGCTCTGGCTTGAGCCGCCGCTCTAGTGCCGCATATTCCAGGCAACTCCTCTGCACACTGACGAGCGACGGTTCGTACGCAACGTCGGAAAGTACCTGAACTGACGCAGTGCATCGCTTCTGCATCACGCCCGATTCAAGAGGGTGCGGCTCGAAGCGCTTTTTACGCCGGAAACTGAACCAGCGGCTACGCTGGGGTCCGTGTGCCGTCACTGCACACGACGACGCACTGTATAAGTCGCGTCGACAGGTACGGCGCGGTGACCAGGTATTGCCCGCTTGGCATCAACTGGGAAACCGAAGACGCTGGGGTAAACCAGGATAAGACGGTACTCGACTTGGTGGAACCGAAACGCCGTCACGTGCTCGCGTCTCGTTTTCCTGGTGTGCGCACGAGCGTGCGTGTGTGAAACCCCATGTTCTTTACCGCGATTTTGCGGACGCTCATCGGAGAGGACATTACCGTGGAGCTTAAAAATGATCTTAGCATTCGAGGGCGTCTAGAGGCTGTTGATCAGTACTTGAACGTGCGCTTGGCGCAGGTGCAGGTTCATACGGCGGCAGCTCCGCCTGTGCTGCAGCTCTTGCACGGCTCCTGCACCGTGCGAGGCTCCTGCATCCGCTACATCCACCTACCAGTAGAGAAAGTTGATACCGAGTTGTTGCAAGAAGCGACGCGGCGCGTAGCAGCGGCGACGAAGGAAACCCAGACCATGAAGTAGGCGTACACGTGCCGAGCGGGTCGGAGTCCAGTGAATAGAGCGCTCGTGCACCTGGATGGTCATGAAAGGCGACGAGCACGATGTTTTGCAACTCTTCGTGTGTATTTTATGTGCGCATCGTAGTCGAAAAATCATGGATTTCTCTTGTACGACCTGGTGCATGCACACTGCTCCCGAAAGTTCAGGTATTCGCTGGGCCGCACGAGCCACAGCCAGCATGGTCCGTATCTGAGGCGAGTTCCCCGAAACTGTTCCTTTACTGTGCTTGGATCAATGGATGACGCCATAGTTGTAACCAAGGCCGCAACAGAAGTGCTGCGCTTCGTATCCAGGTGTTCGCAACAGGTAGCGGTGCGTAGCTGGTTTGGAGCGGCAGCCGCTGGGCCTTCTTCGAGGAGCGAGGCGTGGTGACGTCTTCTTCACGCCTTGACTGGAAGAGATACGTAATGACGGGCAGAGTGCTCTCTATCGAGCACGGCCGAGGCGAAGCTCCTGACAACATCCAGTAGCGCGGATGCGCAACTCTGGTGCACTTTCGAAACTCGGGAACAAGCCAGCGTTTTGGGCAACTGTTCGCAGTGGCGAAAAGCGCCCTTTTCATGCACCCGCATTCGACCATGTGGAGCATTCGTTTCGCGCAAGGAGCGCGCGATTCTCTGGATACCTTGCGATGTCCAAGTCGCTGTGAAATCAGGAGCAATAGGAAGAGAGTGGATACGGCGCATCAGCGGACCGGTTTCCCGCAGAATAAACAGCGCAGGGCTTGCGCTTTCGTCATCGTCAGTGGCGGAGACGCATGTTGCATATGCAGCAGGGCCGCTATTTTAACATGGCAAGTCAGCGATTCTAACGGAAAACTCGAATAAACATTGTGTGGAGGCCGCAGGTACGCCGCACGAAGAACCGAGTTCTTGGTTGACAGGCACCCGGGGCCCTAGTGGTATTTCAGAGGTTCCCTTTGCCGCTGACCCTGAATCACGTGAGTGATTGCCGCACCTCAGCCACTGCTTCTCGAACGTGGTACCGTAGCATTTCAGGATCGCATTCATGGGGGTCAGGGATGTCAGCCAGGAGCTCCAGGACACGTTGTGCGACAAGCTGGCTTCGATCCATATCGCCAGGGGTATTTTGGTCAAGTATAACGACATGCCAGCTCGCTTGCGCGCGATAACTGACCGCAACGGGCTCTCTAGTGAGCTCGCATGCTTCACCTGTGCTTGGAATGACAGCCTCGGTTGGGCGTCCCGAAGCTTCGCGTGTGCCCGGTTCCAGGTAGGCCGTAGCGCCAGACGGCACCGCTGTCCTCGTCGCCGTCGTCCTCGCCATTTTTTCTCGCTCTTTCGTGCCCGTGGGCCGGTCGAGTGCTGTCTCAGTCCAGGTCGGCTGACCGGGAGCAGTCCCTGTGTCGAGACTGCTGTGCGACGTGCCTGGATCGCTGGACGTTTTCGCGGACACGTGATGCGGTCCGCGTCGTGAATAAAGGTTTCCCCCGATAGAATCGTTTTGTGACCAAGATGAAGTCAGCCGAGCGCTACCTGCTTCCACACCATGCGATAGCCGCTGAGGAAAGAGCGCCTCCTCACGACTGGCATCATCTGGTAGGAGCAAGGCGCGGCGAACCGAGCCTGCAGAAATATCCCTCGCAAACTGGGTTAAAATCCGTATCAAACGACGTAAATCTACGGGATCTATAGGATCCCCATATGGAGCAAGCGTCTCGGCAACAATATCAGGTGCCCGTTCGGCAGCGCCTTGTGTGTGCTCCGCTGTAGCCGTCGAAGCGTCTGCGCTTTCGGAAGCAAACGCACCACGAACTCCCCGAGGCCTCTGGTTTCGTCCCTCGTGCCAAACGACCACAGCCACGAGCGCACACATACCCGTGGTCGATCAGGCGAGGTTGAGGCGGAACCCCCGTTTAACACATGACGCCGAGGCACAGCACTGCACTGCACTGCACTGCACGGCACAGCACAGCACTGCAGTGCACTCGTAGCAACGCGCGCACTCGGGAACGCATCCGCATCCGCAGCATCCGCAGCAGCCACATCCGCATCCGCAGCAGCAGTCACATCCGCAGCATCCGCATCCGCAGCATCCGCAGCAGCCACATCCGCAGCAGCAGCAGCCACATCCGCAGCAGCAGCAGCCACATCCGCAGCAGCAGCAGCAGCATCCGCAGCAGCGTGCCTCGGGCGAGACGCCAACGGCGGCGATAGCGATCAGCAGCACGCTTTCAGGGCGTTGCTCATGGGCGCTACGCGTCCCTGTCGGGGGAGCCACCTGATCGGCAGACCATTGGTGTCCACCAAGTGATTCCGTCAAAAACAGGTAGAAGCAATGGAGTCGTGGAATCTTTGCTGCTTTATTTTGCGATATTGAAGCGGGAATGCGGTGCTGCATCAAGTCCTCTGTTCACGTCATCGTCGATACCAATGGGATCGTGGAGGCAGCGGCATCTGCTGCCGCACGTGACTCCATTGGATGCCGCGACAATGGACCTGCTAGCGCGGCCCCTGGCCACCTAGGCAGGTCAGTATTGGGAGACGTAGGTGCAAGTGCGAGCGTGTGCTTTTGTGTGAAGCGAATTCGTTGACTGAGCTTACCTTTGTGTTGAACGCCAGACGAACACGTGCGTACGAAACTCCGATCCTGTTATCTGGTCATGAAGGGCAGGATCGGCGGGTGTCCTCCTACAGCTGTTGATTCATGGGTACGCACTTGAATTCTGGTGCTGGGTTGCCAAGAGGACCTCGTTTCAGTCAACTGGCATGAGGTTCTAATGATGAGCGCCATATCCTCCCAGACGTGGAGGCTACGGATGGACGCTTGGGTGCCTGGCATCGATGCGGAGAGGGCTTTTGAGGATGTCGTGCGAGCTGTGGTAGCGCCGCATGGACGATTGCTGCCGGAGCGCCCCCGGTGGAGGCAATGTGCGTCCGATCACCGCCGGATTCTTTTTCATGTCACATCAGAATAAAGTCAGGCAGATCGTTCAGCGAGCGCTTGCATAGACCATTGTTTGCGTCGGGTACCAATTCGGTGAAAACTAGAGTTTACGAGCGTCTTCTGCGAATGCTTCATTCTCCGCCTTCTTATCGCCGGATTCGAATAAATCGGTCTCTTCTCGGGCTTCAGTGTTGCTGTCAGCGTTCGAAATATGTTGATGAGCGCGTTCAAATAGAGATGATAATGCGTCCTGTGGTTATGGACGCGTTTCATATACAGGAGGTCGTTGCGATCGACGCATCGCTCACGAAACGCATCGTCTCTGTGGATGGCATCGGTGCGAGCTTCGCAACAGTGACACATGACTGTGGTCGCGTATGCCCATACGTCTGGGGTATCGCTTCCCCAGGGCGCCTGCTCTTGTCCGTGAACGCTTGCTTCATCGCTTGGCGCATGCGCTTGACAGGTACAAGAAGCTTCAGTCGATTTCCTTCTCTGTTTCCGCACCCTGAGCCGCACTCCAAGATCATGGGCTTCTTCTATGCAATCCCCATGGTGAAAACTCCATCCGCCGGGCACGCAATCGCTCATTGTTCCGTCGACAGGGGACTTGTAGCGTGCGGCGGTGTCTCTGATGCAACAAGTTCTGTACGGCAAATGCTGGCTGGCGATCAAGTCTACAGATTTCGAGACGTCCTCGCTCTCTTCTTGTAAAGTTATAACGCTTTCTCCATTGAAAAAGATTTCTCCGATGGTAATATCCGAGTACTAGACCCTTTTTCTATGCAAAAAGAATAGACGGTATCTTCTTGCAACGTATCCCTTGTGAGCTATCATACTGCCGTAGATTGCTGTTTCAACTGTGGTCACAAAAGAGAGCCGGGCTCTGTCCTTCGAACACAATCAACTATTCGCTGGCGGGACAAGTTCAATGAACTCTCAGTATGAACTTGTTTCCGAGTCGCCCAGGCACGACACCGAGTCTTCTCGCTTCTCGATCCAGCGGCGCGAATCGCTCTGCCGCCCAGTTGCCTTGAAACAGAAATACCGAGTACATGAAACATGCTGGAGTTGGGCATGCGTCTCATAAGGAACGGGGAAGAATGAAGCAATACACGTATGAACTCGACACTGAATTCGGCTACAGCACGGACGCTTGTTCGAGGGTGCTGCGAATCATCTTGAATGCGACGACGAAACGCATTCCACAGGAAACAAGCGAAGGCAGCAGCCTCGCTCCGAAACCTCCGATCAAGAATCTCAAACTTACCTATGCATCTTAAAGCCCTTATCTTTGCACTTTGAACCTGAATCCAGCTTGTCTAAAAACTATCGTCAAGCTAGAACATTGCGAGCAATTCAGTCTTCCACTTCCATGGAACACGAGTAACCCAGCGATGCCCTTGTCCGCTTCCGCAGTACCCAGAGCGCCGCATACGCCCAGGGCCACGGTGCGTTCGGTCGCTCGCGACCTACGTATCGCCTTGGCTTTCTCTTTATTCTGTAGGACGGTTACCATCTTGTGCAGCTATGGCGCTTTTTTCAAGAGAGACGCAGGCGATTTTCTATAACTACAAACCGGCACCGATCCAGAACATGCTCGATTTTGACTATGTGTGCTACCGCGAGACGCCGTCTGTTGCCGCCGTGGTGACCCCGGGCGCCACGAGCGGCGGCTTTCGGAAAGCGTTCTTCGGACACCGGGAGATCACGCTTCCCGAATATGGTAGTCTAGCGGAGGCTGCACGTCTGCACCCTGAGGCAGACGTCCTGATCAACTTCGCATCGTACCGGTCCGCTTTCGACTCGTCGCTGGAAGCACTCCGAACCGCAACCATCAAGACGGTGGTTATTATCGCTGAGGGTGTTCCCGAACGAGAGACGAAACGGCTCATCGCGGAGGCCGGAGCCCGAAACAAGCTGATCATTGGACCGGCCACTGTCGGAGCGATTCAAGCTGGGGCCTTCAAAGTCGCCGACACCGCTGGTACGCTGGACAATATCCTTCGCTGCCGACTGCATCGTCCCGGCTCCGTAGGGTTCGTCTCCAAGTCGGGGGGGCTCTCAAACGAGATGTATAATGTGCTCGCACGAGAGACCGATGGCATCTTCGAGGGTATCGCCATTGGGGGCGATACGTTCCCGGGCTCGACGCTACTCGATCATGTGCGACGTTTCGAAAGCATTCCGGAGATCGCCATGATCGTCATGCTCGGCGAACTCGGAGGCGTTGATGAGCTCCGTGTAGCCGAAGCGATACGCAAGGGCGACATCACCAAACCCCTTGTCGCCTGGGTAAGCGGAACCTGCGCTACGCGCTTCCAAAGCACGGAGGTCCAGTTCGGACACGCTGGTGCCCGAGCAGGCCAACAAGACCGCGAGTCAGCATCAGCGAAGAATGCAGCGCTCAAAGCTGCCGGTGCCATCGTCCCGCAGAGCTTCGAGTCATTCGCCACCGCTATTCGTGACACGTTTGCATCGCTGAAGCGACAACCTGTCCCCGAACGTGATCCGCGACCGTTGCCCCTGGATATGGCAGAGGCGCTGCGCAGTGGAAAACTACGCAAGGCCACCAATATCGTCTGCACCATCTCCGATGATCGTGGTGACGAGGTCACCTATGCTGGCATGCCGATTAGCACCATTATTCGGGATGACCTGGGCGTTGGCGATGTGATTTCGCTTTTGTGGTTCAAGCGACGTCTTCCTCGCTGGGCCACAAAATTCATTGAAATGTGCTTGGTCATTGCAGCGGATCACGGGCCGTGTGTGAGTGGGGCCCACAATGCCATTGTGACGGCTCGAGCTGGCAAAGACGTCGTTTCGAGCTTGTGCTCGGGTTTGCTGACCATCGGGCCGCGCTTTGGTGGTGCTATTGATGATGCTGCACTGAATTTCATGCGCGGAGCCGACGAAGGCATCCCACCCGACGAGTTTGTAGAATCCCTGAAAGCATCTGGTAGACGTATTGAGGGCATCGGGCATCGGATCAAATCCGCTTCCAGTCGCGACCGACGAGTCCAACTGCTTTCGCAGTATGCACGCGAGAACTTTCCCTCGGTGCGGTACCTGACCTATGCGGAGGCCATCGAAGCATACACGTTACAGAAGTCGCCGCATTTAGTCCTGAATATCGATGGATGTATCGGGGCGTTGTTTGCAGACCTCCTGCGAGGCGTCTCCGATATCCTCTTCCATCAACCGAACATGGATCCCGTGGCCTGCACAACCGCAGTAAGGAGCGTTATTGAGCTCGGCGCGCTCAATGCGCTCTTCGTGCTCGCTCGCTCTATCGGTATTATTGGGCACATCATCGATCAGAGGAGGATGAAGCAGCCTCTGTATCGACACCCATGGGATGACGTATTGTACGCCACGAACGATGACGTGACCTCGCTGCGCTGGAATGAGGCACTCCGCGGAGATGGATCACCAGCACCTTCCCCCGGTGCTGACGGAGGCGCTCTCGAGAATCACGTCGCTACGAGACGTGGTGACGACTAGTTGGTGTCGGCTGGATGCGCGACGTTTGAAGCGTATTTTTATCGCCTTGGACAATGAACATCTCTGGCAATGGAGCGCGAGCGACCGGAAAGCACCTGTTGATTCAACGAGACAGCGACAACACGAATAGCATCCCAGGGGATTATTCACGCGAAACAAATCGCTACCATGACGCTTGTTCTCGTTTGGCATCTGCGTACTGCTGCATCGTTTCTGCGGTGCTTCGCGACAGCCGGCACGCTGCTCCGGCTCCAGCAAGCCTGGTGCTCCAGGCTTATTCCACAAGCCTTTGCAGCGCTTATCGGCACGATACAAAGCGTCTTGCAGATACCGATCGACACGGGGCGCTCACTAGACCGGCGCTCGCATCGCATTCTACAAACCACGCAGCAGCTCTTCTTCGTCAACCTCTCGCTGTGAGATCAGGTCTTTGATGTAGATCTTGGATCTCCGATGAAAGTTATATGTTTTGCGTTTTTCCGGCGGCAAGTCATCAATGGTTCCTTCCCGGAAACCGCGCTCTAGGAACCAGTGAAAAGCGCGCACACTCAGAATAAAAACTCGTCGAATACCCTGGGAGAGTGCTCGGCGTTCCAGAAAGCCCAGCAACGCGTCGCCCTTGCCACGACCCCGGTACTGAGGACTCACCACGAAACACGCAATCTCTGCTGCCTCACCAGAGCCGTACGGTACCAGCGCCGCACAAGCAGTCACCATACCGTCACGAACCACAACGAGAAAGCGATGGATTTCAGCCTCGAGCGCTTCGCGTGAGCGCGGTACCAGAATGCCTTCCTCCTGTAGTGGCCGGATCAGTTCCATGATACCGGGAATATCGGAGATTTTCGCGCTTCGTATACCCTCGTAGATATCGCGACTGATCATGAGACCAACGCCATCTCTCGTGTACAGTTCAATAAGGATCGCTCCGTCTACGAACATGTTGATCAGGTGCGCTCGGGTGACACCACCGCGGAGCGCGCGAACGCTCTCCTGCAGGCACACGTGAAAGCGCTCTGGCATCGGACGCGAAGCTCGGGGTTCATCCACTTGCTGCGTCATGCTCTTTGCTGGTGTCATCGTTGACGTTGACGTTGACGTCGTCGCACTTGCATTCGCGTCGTACGGACTCGCTTGCCCATTCAGCTGCAAAAACTCCATGGCAGCCCGAAGCGGCACATTGTGCATAATCGTTCGCGTTCGCAAATCAGCGAGCATCTCACCGTCCGTCATAAAGATGAGCTTGTCGGCTTGCAGCTGAGATGCACACGAGCTAGCCACTTCCTCGCTCTGACAATTAAAAAGCGCACCACTCGGAGCGAATCCAACGTTGCTGAGAATCACGATCTCATCCTCATCGAGGCGCTTCATGATCTTCTGCACATCGATTTTCCGGACTTTTCCGGTGTACCCGAAATCGACGCCTTCAACAACGCCAACGGGTTGAGCAGTGAAGAAGTTTCCCGATACCACGTTCGGCGTGCGGAGCGAGACACTGTTGCTGGGTCGCCTCTGCAGTGCACTCTCGATGGAGAAGCGCACATACCCGCTCGCTTCGAGAACAGCCTGCATCACTTCCGGCGAGCTGATGCGGGTACCGCGAACGAAGCGCTGCTGAATGCCGTAACGTTCAAGCGCGCGATCTACCTGCGGACGACAGCCGCCTACGAGGATCACTCGGACGCCAAGGCTTTTGATGAGCGCCACATCCTGCATAAATGATTCAAAAAGGGCCCGATCGAGGAGCATTTGCCCTGGAATATGAATCACAAACGTCTTGTTTCGATGGGCATAGATGTAGGGTGAACAGTTCCGGAGAAAGGCAACAAACGCATCGCAACTATTTGGTAAAGGCGGGACTGCTGTTGGTCGCGTCTCGGACGCATTCGATATCCCGAGCTTGGAAGCCATTTCTTGTTGCGTCCATTGTGTCATTTCTGCCGCTGAAATCCAACTCAAATTCGAGGCTTGAAAGTTCGCGATAGGCCACTCGTACGGATCTGGGCTCCGAGGGCGTGTTTCGTTGGCACCAGCACCAGCTGCTGCTGCTGCTGCTGCTGCTGCTGCTGGCTCTCCGTTCGTATGCTGATGCTCTGGTATCATGACGGATGAACCGAATGAAAGATTGATCGGCTCCTCAACGGGCATCGCATTCGTGATATTCGTCCCTCTTCTTGTATTCGGGGTACGAATAGACCACTCGGATGTCTTGGATGCGTCGGTCGCACCAGTCAGCTCTGATACCTCAGCGGTGTCGCGTGCGTCCGCAGGTGCAGGCTGAGCCTCACCAGCGATCTTCGAGTCGCTGACCGGCTCTGTTGCCTTGCAATGGGCGTCCGTGGCTGGGGAAGCGCTTCCGCTCCGTGAGAAGCCCCCGAGGTCGTCCTCAGGATCGGGGGTATCTAGAGCGCGCGCCCCACAAGCGACAAGGAAACGCGCATGCTCCCTGCGGTAGCGCGTCGCTGACGCAGTCCCTAGCACGGCTGCTCGTTCAGGACGCGGGCGTGCACACTGGAGAGCGTGGCGGCACCGCCTGCTCCCATGTCGCAGGGTGCTGTTAGGAGCAGGCAGTGCCAGGTACGCACACGAAGGACTTCTCATCTTAACCATAAAGTGCAAGACGTTGATGAAACGCCTCGTGCAGAGGCTCCTGCCACAACGAGCGAAGCAATCGAGCTAACGTTCGGTCCAGCGTCGCACTGGACCACGTCACGACGCAGTAGCGTTACTCCACTCGCACACCGTTCTCAACACGAAAACACCCGAACAGCAGCGTGTATCAGTTCAGTGTTCTCTGCAGCGCTCTGGCTCGCTTCCGAGGTCCGGTGTGTCACCAGCACACAACACGTGTGTGTGTGTGTGTGTGTGAAGTCGTGTCGTGTGTTATGAACGGGTCTGTGTGGTGTACTGGCCTGTCCTGGTGCCGCAGCGATCCAGGGGGAGCGGCTCGCTGCTCGTCCATTTTGAGCGTTAGCCCCGCACTAGAGGACATTGATGATGATGTTGCGACATCAAGGAACCTAAAGAGGGTGTTGCTGAATACGTAGATGCCAGCAGAGGACTTAATAGAGACGTCAGTGCGTCCAGATACGCGTCTGTGCACCGTCATCGCACTGCATGCTTTCCACGAGGAAGAGGACGATGAGGAGGAGGAGAAGCGATGGCGGAGCAATCTTTTAGAATTTTAAAGCAATGATCCTCATCAGGGTATTTCTCAATACGCAAGTGCCAGTAGAGGACACGAAAGAGACTCGAGTCCACCCAGGTACTCCTCTGCGTACCATACTTGTTGCAGAGCACGCCTTCATCGATGAAAACAGAGTCGGTCGATCCAGCGACCTTCTCGGGGTTGCTGGGCGAGCCTCAGCCGCTCCATGCGACCTCGGGTGATACGTCTGTGTTGCAGTTGTCGCACAGCGACAGAGAACGTTTGCAGAGTCTCCATGAGTGTAGGCTACAGGCGGGATGCACCGGGCCGGGACTCTTCGTCGGTCTAAGCGCAGCCAGGCTGCACGAGAAGTACTGGTGCCGATCGCCGTTCCTGTGACTTGAAGGTCGTGGTATCGGACGATGTCGTTGTCATAGGCTTGTGCGGGGCCAGTTCGCGCCTGTCCACCGCAGACTGAGTACTTGCCGACACCAGTGCAACGACGGTAGCGCCGCCGGTCACAAAACGTTCATCGAGTTTCCTTGTTCACGAACATATTGTCAACAAGATGTTTAATGGATGTCGTGCTTATAAATCTTCAAAAATCATCTACAACTGGCGAATTGTCGCTTTCAAGCGAAGGTAACCCGATCCTGAAACAGCACCCCAAGGCGGGAACGGGGCCCAGAAACCTCCCTACGCGCTTGGCACGCTCGCAACCAAGGAACAGTCACGCTTTTGAGTCCTTCACGGAAACCCATCGGTCCATTCACTTGCAATGCACGCTAAACCATGTACGAAACGAGAAGAAGCAGCTCCTGCTCCACAGCAACGTAGACCTCTTCGCGTTTCGCCTGCAAACCGGTACTCGACATTGACAACAACGCGTTCAGAAGCGCCGTTTGTTCGCCATCAGCTCAGCCAGTGCTTTCTCTGCAGTGCGAGGCGTTCGCTTCCACTGCCAGTCCCAGGTCGCTGTGAACACTCACCGCTTGTGATCGGTAGCATCGGGAACTCAACTTGCTCCGGAGCAACTGCTGTCGCTCTTTTCCCGGTTGACTTTCGCCCTTGTCTGCTTCAGAAGCGGTGCGAGAAGCACCCACTCTCAAGCACTGCAGGCACCGGGAACACTGGCTAGCTTTGCCTTCGTTTTCTGAAAACAGCGTGCGGTATACAATGGACTGGATGCGCCGCCAACTTTTCGGTTTACTAAGCGCATACCTACCACGTCACGTGGCGTTCATTATGGACGGCAACCGCCGCTGGGCACGGCAACACCGCCTGGAGCCGTATGCCGGTCACCCGCGTGGCTCTTCGAAACTGATTCAAACAGCGCAGTGGTGTTTCGACGCTGGCATCCAGTATGTGAGCGTGTTCGCTTTTGCAGTTGAAAACTTTAAGCGCTCGGAGGACGAGGTCGCAGCTTTGATGGCGCTGGCGGAGAGTCGGTTCGAGCTCATTCTGCGGGCGCTGCGTGGGGAGGTCCTCGAGTCTGCTCCCGTTGATGTAGACACCCAGCGGCTGGGAAAGCTGCTGCATCAGCATGGTGTGCGTATTCGAATTGTTGGCGCACTGTCCATGTTACCCGTACGCGTTCGTTGTCTGGCGGAAGAGATCAACGCATTTGATGACGAAGTGGTCACGAGTCGTCTTGGAGCGGAAAATCGCTGCCTGCTCAACATTTGTGTCGCATACAGTGGTCGTGAAGAGATGGAAAAGGTGATGGAGCAGGTACGATGCGGTATTCGAAAAGAGATGCTTCGGCCCGTGGACGTGGATGCGACGCTTTTCAGTGCCCTGATGTGGAATTCGGACCCCGCCTGGAATAATGCCCTTGAACGCGCATATTCAGCACAGGTGGATTTACTTGTGCGAACGTCTGCAGAACCGCGCTTATCTGACTTTTTGCTCTGGCAACTGTCGGCGTGTGAGACTTGTGGGCGAGAGGCGCAACTCGAATTCGTGGACGCCATGTGGCCTGCATTTGGCCTTTGGGACTTGCTCGTGGTGCTCGGGCGATACGCCCACGCAGAGAGAAATCGAAGGGCCTTGCAGCGTGCTGATCTACGTTGTCAGACGTGTGGTCGTCATTGGCTGCATCCTTCTCTTGAAAGAGACTATGTTGGAACCAATTCGACGCATTTGTTGGATCGGAGCGGCGCTTTGCGTCGTCGGCAGTCTGCATTCATCCAATGGTCCGATGCTTGTTCACGTCTCGAGCGCAAGGAGTTTCTCGCTCGTTCTCAGTATCGTGATGGCGCAGGTGATTTGCAGCTACCGAGAACGCCGATAAGCGCTCCGTGTCCGAGCGAGAGTGCTGGACCTGGGCCAACGTGCTGGAGCAGCGCTCCGGCAGCGCTGCGGTTTCTGTCAGCAGCCCAGAGCCATCGGGTCAGTGAAATCGGGAACGACAGTGACTGCGCTTGCAGTCGACGCTCTTCCGAGCCGTGTAGCGAACGCGACGCCAGAGAGCAATCGACGGTACGTCATATACCGACGCCTTCGCCAGCACCAGAATGCCACCTGGTGACGCCACAACACGTAGAGCGCATGCCGCGGAGTTTCGCGCCCATCTGCCGCTGCCTGCCCGATGCCTGCACCCAAGACACATGACCGCTTTCTCAGTGGCGCGTGCGAGTCACCACAAAACGACGTGATCGGGCGGAAGCGCGCCGCATCGAAGCGTTGCAACGGCACAGCGACGGGATTCCAGCGGTATCGGCTTTGTCGGCAGCGATCGTGCCTGTGGTTGCGCCTGCTGCCTCTGTTGCCTCGCGTTCGTTCTACGACGCTGAGGGCATGCCGCCGCCAAGCTGCATACGTCCCGTGAACGGCCTCGAAAATGTGTCGAAAGTTGCATGCGGGGCGTGCCCGAGCCTATCAAGACCCTATTGGATGTTGTCGATATGCAATGCTCGCCGTTGCATCCGCAGGCGCTTCGAACCAGTGCGCTAGCCATGCTGTAGGTGTTATTGCTAGCGCGCGCGGTGTATAGGTCATTCCGAGATCCTGCTCGGCGTAAAGCCCTGAACCTTATGCCCCCATACCAGCAGCATTCGAATCGGACACCGATCCCATACTGCCAAGAGAAGCATGCGGCTGCAATGGTATGCTCCCGGTGACGGCTCTCAAAGCGGATATGTCTGCTACTGGGCTCCGGGCGACCTCAGCGCGAAATCAACGACGCTCTCTCTGCTCCATACGAAAACCATGTGCAAGGACGGAGCAGACGGTCCGCGTTTGCGTGCATATTGCTCGTGTACAGTGCGTCTGTGCTCCGCGATACGCTTGCAGCGAGCGCAAATGCGTACTGCATATATCTAGAGAGGAATACACAGCTGTCGTGCCGTGAAGCACGCATGCATGCACTGGGACACGTGTACAGTCGACAATGCATGCACTGGGACACGTGTACATTCGGCTATGCGTGCATGCCCATATGCGTGCACCTGCAAACTTGCGCGCAACGCGGCACCAGGCGCACGACGGCACTGGTGCTGTGCAGGGTACAGGTGCGCAGCGAGCATTCCAAGCGCACTTCACTAGAGCGCTGTGGGAATTTTGCGTGCGTGCACACTGCGCACTCCCTGACCAGTACTTGTCGTTCTTGCGTGCTGCTTTGCGCTCCGAGTCAGCGCCCGAATGCTCGACTTCGCAGGCCTGCAGTTGCGCCTGCACGTTGCTGTGCACAGCGATTATCTGCCTGAGCTGTGCGGGCGCCGTCGACATCGAGCACGGTTCGTGCTGCTTTTTAACCAAAGTCTCTGGTTAGGTTCTGCATTCCTCCCGCACGAACAAGCTATCGCCTTGTCCGCGGCACGCGAGCGACCTAGTCTCGGCACGGTAAACGACGTCGTAGCAGCCACGCGGCATATCGAGCTGTCTTGCTCGAGGCCGGGCGGCTAGCGCTGCGACGCCCAAGCACGACACCGCGTTGCACCTCGAAAAAAAGCTGCGTTCAGAGCAGAACTCCGCGTCGGAGCGATACTGAGAACAGCGCGCCGCTCAGGCACGAATTCCCGCGGGGGTCGAAACGCAGCGCGAGCCAGCTTGGGCGAGCGCAGACGGCGGGCGCGGCCAGTCCGCCGGCAATTCAAACTAGCGATCTGGCGGTTATCTCTCTGTCAAGTGCTAGACACGCCAAGGCAATAGCTGTCCGGGGGCTGCACGGTTGGCACACCGAGTCGCCACCCTTCTGATCTGATGCCCCGCTCGAAGATTTATTCGAGACGGTACAAGTCATCTGCTTGGACACCTCTAGCATCCACAGATCACGAGGTTGAAAACACCTCTCTGATGCCCGGTCAAGGCGCTGCCGTCGATGCGCCACCTGGTACACCACTCGTCCAGTTGAATATCGCGCTTGGGACGGGGTCGCGGAAGCCAACAAAGTCGCAACTGAGTCGTTCGCCGGTCCCTGTTTTTTTGCCCAGTGTCAGCGTGCCAGCCACCGGAAGCGCACTCAAACTTGCACTGTCGACGCCGCCGTCACCGGCGCCCGCGCAAAGACCTCCTGACGGCGATGCAGCTCTACTAGAGACAACCCGCGGCGATGAGTGCAACGAGAGAAGTAGTTGCCGCATATCGCGAGCTTCGCCGGCCAAGCGACTCTATTTCTTAACGAAAGACCAGCTCAGATCTCGTACATGCATAGGAAGAATACCGAGCTCGAGCTTTCGTTACCCGCTGCGCCCCGTGCAAAACACGGAATCATGGGGTGAGGCTTTACCGCCGCACGTCATCGAGTTTTGGAGTAGCAAGAAGGTATCTACAGCTCCTGTTGAAATAGAGCCGACTCGCAGAGCATCCTTTGCTGCCGAGTCCACGAATTCACAGCTGGACGCTGTCGTATCCGTTCCGCAATGCGAGTCTGCGTGTGCATCTGTGGCGCAGGAGCTATCTTCTGAGAAGGCGTCCTCCGATAACTGCGCACAGTCTGAAAACCGCGCGTGGGATCCCATTGAAGTCTATGCCGCCGCTTCTGAAACCGGAGAATCTGCTCTAGAAATGCACGAAAAACGACAGCAACGTCTTCGATGGAAGCTCTCCTCGCATCAACGCAAGAGCAGCATAAGCTATTTCAGCCCGGATGACATGATCGGAACGCCGCCACGGCGGACCTGCCGAGCGTCGGCGCCATCGCGCATCGAAGCAGGAAACCGAAACGAGCAGGCTGGTGAGAGCGAGTCGATGGCGTATCGCGGTTTGTTGCGAGCGTCACCACGACGCCTTCATCATCACGCAGAGGAGCTGCTCCTGGCCAATGTTCGGTTTCTCGGTGAGCGAGTGCGCGAGCTTGAGGAGCACGTTCGCTTCCTTCAGAGGGAAAATGAGGTTCTCAGAGCCGCGAACTCGCGCGTCCAAGCGCCCGAGCCGAACGCCGCGACCCCCGAGAAGACCACCGCAATAGAGGCGAACCAGGTTACAGAAGAGACGCCCATGCGGCCGGACATACTGTGCGTCAGGAGTCCGCGCCCCCAGATTACCCTCTCTTCGCTAACACCATAATCGACATATCCCCAAATGTTGATCCATGAGAGCCGGAGCACACAGGCAGCGATCGATAATGCTGCTTTCGATCTGTTGCAAGCGATAGATGACCAGCTTGGCGAGCTGCTTTCTGCCTTGCGCTCATCCGTAAATTGGATCATGCTCCGAAAACGATGAGGCGCTTCCAAAGTCAGGCCCAAGGCAACCGCTTTCCTTAATCATGAACTATCATGACCAATCGAGTTGCATGTACCAAGCGTTCGCCATTTCGCAGTACCCCAAACGTCCATTCAGTCCACTGCTTATTCAGTACACCGACTAGTGGTTTTCGCTTCTCTGCATTCAACGATATCCTGACACATAAACGAGACACTTACCCAGAATCTATTCCCCTATGAAACGGACGCCATGAGACAGAGCTCTTCACGTCCGACTTGGCATCCGAGAGCTTGAACCCTGGACGAAGGCTTGCCCCTCGCTTGTGACGAATACGCGTATGAATGCTGCAGGCAAGTACTGGCTCTCTCTGTGGTGCCTGGGATGCTCCAGGAATCCACTATTTCCCCAGCAGCTTTCAGAGCGAATTTCCGAAGCCAGCTGGCACTTGTGCATGTCACCCCGGTGTACAACTCCTAGACTAAATGCCATCTGAATGAACGCGGTTCCATTCGTGCACGACACCATGATGTATGAACCTGTGTTCCCAGAGCGGATACCAGCCACAATAACGACAACACATAGACAGCCTCGGCACCTGGTGTCGCTGTCCATGTGAGTCGAGGCGCTGCTGGTGCTTTCGCATAGCGGCCTTGCCCAGAGTACGCACAACGCAACGCTGACTCGTAGGCGCGATTCCGCAGTTTTCGATCGGAATCGAATCCTCAAGAGCGTTGCCCCAGGGATGCGTACACGATCCACAATGGTGCGCCACTTTACGCTGCACATGCTGCACCAACACGCGTACGTATCGCACCGGAGTACGCTCTATCGCGCTAACGCTGGAGCCAAACGAGAAAACATCCACGAATACCAGCGGCACGCTGCGAGCGCCCCTGGTAAACCGCTATCGCCAGCGGCAGGCGCCAGACACCGAAGCGCGCGGTCAGCTGGCGTCGCCAGGCAGTCGACGTTCTCACATGAACATTCCCCGAAACGGATTCCGGGGTTACACCACGGTTTCCAGACCAATATGGAAGCCCAGAGAGGTTGTGCAGATCCGACGATTCTTCCAGAAAGCAATCGTTCGCTCCCCGTCCCGAGTACCTCGGGCATGACGCTATGCGCTGGAAACAGCCCGCCACCACGAAGCACGCCCGCCTGACCTCGATGCCGTTGCCATCACATTACCCTACCAGGAAAGCAAGCCAGCCTCGCTACGGACTGTGGGGCTTTGTGCAGGCATTTTACAAATGCACGCCGCACAGCATCTGTAGAGCATCGACCATCAATGGAATCTCGAGTTCACCACAACGTGTCAACAGGTCCCGTTGCTGAGGCACTGGACCCCACACCGTTCACGTGCAGCATCGTTGAGCGTTCCAGGAGCCTTGCAGCAACACATGTACGTTCAGGTACGTCGTGCGCGCTTGTTTTCCGCTACGACCAACGTTGAAAG
Organism: Cyanidioschyzon merolae strain 10D; assembly: GCF_000091205.1. Lineage (NCBI taxonomy): Eukaryota > Rhodophyta > Bangiophyceae > Cyanidiales > Cyanidiaceae > Cyanidioschyzon > Cyanidioschyzon merolae. Next base: position 344,369 of record NC_010128.1, on the reverse strand, counting down.
CAACGACTCTCCGTCCAGCAACCGAGCTTGGCGTCGTGCAACCACAATATACCCCGTGTGTGCACCGTTCGGCTGGAAACGTTGCGAGACGCGGGACCAGACGCTTTTCGTTGGCATGCGGGACCCCTGCGGCTGAACTGGACGCATCGATTGCCAGACGCAGCTCACATTCGACAACACCTGGATATCATAGAAACAGGCGCTCTGTCCCAGTGCCTTTCGTAGTCGCCAGACTTGTTCAACACTGGGCAAGAAAGCTGCCAAAACACCGAGACCTGGTTGCAGCACAACCGCTGCTTGCTCGACCACGAGGTGTGGCTCTGGCATGTCGAGCACCACGGCCTGCACTGAGGCCGGCAACGGTCGTGTATCGGTTGCAGCCGCTTTATCCGTTCTGTAGAACGGTTGCACGCGCACATCCTGGTGATAACAGTAGAGCAGGTGCGCGGGTGTCCAGGAACGTTGCGTCCAGCAGGGTTGCCAAACGTGCCCAAGTTGTTGTGTTAGTTCCACCCGAGCTGCACGGAAACGATCCTCATGGCACTCGTAGGTGTGCACGCGTCCGTTCGGAGCAACCGATACCGCCAGCGCCCAGGTCAAGGCTCCGCTTCCAGTTCCGGCCTCGACGACGACAGCGCCAGGCTCCAGCTCAAGTCGTGCGAGCAGACAGGCTACGTCCGGTGCGTAAATGACTTGCGTGCGTCTGTTTGTGACGTTCGGCACAGTCGTTCGGAAGCGAAAGGGCAACGTGCGTAGAAAGGCACCGGGTCGACGCGAACGACGAGCGTACCAGTAGTCGCCTGCTTGCCGCTTTCCCCGAAAGTCGTCGTGGAAAAAAGCACCGAAACGGGTTTGTAGGACACCTCCGGGTTGGAGGTGAATGCATTGCCACTCATTAGGCCACGTCTCTACGAGAAGCTGTTCTTGGTCTGGACCAGAGCCTTGAGAGGCGTCAGCGCCTAGCAGCATGCCCGCAGGGAGTATAACGGTGCAACGCGAATGTACAACGTCGTTCCAAGGACGTTGCTCGCTATTGGTGTAGAAGAGCCCAGAAACGCCACCGGCTTCGTATCCGGTACCGCTGATCGTCTCCGCAACAGCGTTTGCAATACTAGTCGTAGAAGACAAAGGCAGCAGCACTCGGATTCGGTGGTGTTTTCGATAACGGTTGTTGTAGGAGTGGTTGCTGTTTTGGTGGTGGTGTTCTCTGCTTTGGCTTTGATGCGAATAGCCAAGGTTGTGGCACCAGAGGGCCATCGTCTGGCATGCACGTCGTCTAACCTGTGTGGAGGACGCACGTACAGGCGGCGCTGAAACGCTAAAGCGACCATGGAGGCTTTGCAAAGAAGTTCGACGTGGTTGTCGAACTACAGGGAAGCTGGAACAGACGCCAGCGAATGGACGGCAGAAACGACTCTGGACGCCCACATCGAGCCAGAGAGGGATCCTTTCTGGTTGCTTTGCCCACTGGAGACGCCTCCGTCGAGTTCGAAACTCGCACCCGTCGATGTTGACCTACGCTTCGCTAACCGCACGCTGCTGGAAACGTCGAGTTCGTCAACAACAGCAACGCCTGCAAAGCACCCGGCACGAACTGAGGTGCAAGGTCCAGTCAAAGGAGCAACCATGGCGTCCTCCAGTGAGACTGCTTCAGTCGATGACGACGAACAGAACGCTCGCCGGGGTGCTTTCGCTCCAGCCGCTGGGGCGACGAGTACGGCATTGCTGAAGCGACCTACGTATACGACCGCAACTGGAAACGCCCAGCTGCAGTTTACTGACAACCCAAGCGATGCAGTACCCGCTGCGGGACAAGTGGAAAGTCATGCGTCTACACCAACGCCAGTAGCCACTGTAGCCGTAGCATCCTCGCCAGCGACGGAGGCAACAGAATGCACGTCGACGTCGGCAGCAACGCTGACTAGTGCGCCCGACAGGGTCGCGATGCGCTCCAAACCGCCAAACAGCGTGCCTCCGTCAGTTGATACGATGCATCCACATATCGACAGGAGCAGTCATGCAGCGAGCATCATACAGTCTTCACCCGTTGATGCTTTGCTGCGAACAAGTCGCTCTTGTGCGACGTTGCCACTCCAGAAACGGTTGCGTCCAGCTAGTCTTCAGCATGCGCTCTTGGCTCGCGGAGGAAAGCGGGCGTACCTGCCTCGCAGCGTCAGTGAATGCACGAACTACTTTGCAGTAGGCGGGGCAACCTTGGAGGACCCCAGTCTCGTGAGTCTGAGTTTTCGTGATCTAGATAGTGACGCGATAGGACTGGCACGATACCCGTCTCTTACAGGCACGCATTTGAAACTGAGTGCACGAGACCATGCACAGCACCTGGTGCGCTCCGTTGAAGATATGGATGGCGCTGCCGGTCGAGGCTCCGGCACGCAACAGACTCCCCGGATGACGATATCCTCAGACTCAGGTACACGACCGGATTCAAGCATTGCGGTATCGATAGAATCAAGTACACTGAAGGATGCACTGGTATCGCGGATGCTCACTGTACGCGATCCTCTGCGGTGGAATCGTTTATGCACGATTCGTTACAACGCGTTCGAGTGGGTACTTCTGGAGTGGCCTCGCGGACCGGTTGCGTTCATAGACGCCTTGTTGCTGGATACGGAGCGAGGCGTCCACCAGTGGTGTAAGGTGCGCGCGCCGCCGCAGTGGCGACAACGCCAGTTTGCCCAGAGCGGTGCTCCAGATCGCTCCATGCTCGCTGTAGCCGTAGCGAACACACCTGCTGCAACGCCCGAACCTGTTACCGGGGTTCAGCATCGTACCTCAGCAGCAGCAGCAGCAGCATCTGATGAACAACAGCCTATTTGCCGTACGAATAGGGCCGTGCGGATGGCAATCGCGACGATCGCCAGCGGGTGTTGCGCACCTCGCATAGACATCCTTCAGTTGTGCTGGCGATGTACAGACTCTTCTGGTCAGAGCCAGCACGACGGGCAAACAAGCGGAAGAACGCCATCTCGGGGGGCGTCTTCGGAGCAGAGCCCACATCATGGTACAACTGGGGTGCCGCTCATTGGTGACCTGCAAATTCTCGCTGAGATAGCGTTACCAACCCTCAGCAAAGTGCGCTCCCTTGCCTGGACAAGCAACGATCAGTCACTGCTGGTCTCGGTCGCTAACAAGTGCAGCTATCTGCTCCGGGAGCAGCGTCTCGGATCCCTGGTACCAGAGCGGTTGCTGGTGGCAATGCCATCGGATGCAACGCTGTGGCGGATCGAGCGTCGTTATGATTCGGTTGTTGTCGAACAAGGAGCACGGTCCATCTGTGCTTCATCACAGGGATACCAACAAGCACAGAAGGCACCTGGAGCGTCGAACGGGCCAGGCGGGTCAGTCGCTGCTCTTGCGTCGTCCACAGTGTGGCGATACTCAAGCGGATGGCCACATACGCCGACCCTTGGGGTTTTCTCCTCAAGCGAGAATCCAGCTGCGGGTATCAGCAACGACTTGGTGCCTTCGCTCTACTGGTTCTATGGCAGCGGGATAGCTAGCGTTGCACTAGATGCGATTCCGAGTCCGTCAACGAAGGTACCGCGCTTCGAGCCGCTGCCTCGCTATCGTTCGTCGAGCAGTGCAGCGTTCAGAGCGGAACCACAATTGGCAGCTTGTCGAGTGACGCATGTGCATGAAATAGCGGGGCAAGCAGCAACCCCACCACCGCTTTTCCTGAGTTGCACAGCGAGTCGCTTGTTGCTGTGGGCACCACGCGCTCAAGTTCTGCTTCCAGAGCACACTGAAGCAGGTGCACCGGCAACCTTGCCACCAAGGAATGGCTCCGGTGCTCTCCAGCGTGCCACTTGGAACGATAGCAGCGACCCTGCCTCGACAGATGATGCGCTTATTTGCATTCATGAGTGGTTTATGGTGCCCATGCGTCCCCTGTGGCGTCGTGAGCGAACGCTTCGGCGACTTGCGAGCCATCGAACTGCAGCGATGTTTTGGTTAGATGGGCTAGCGTGGCCGCTTAGAGGCGACTTTGGGGACAAGCGCTACCTGCTCGTAATTGCTGCTGTAACTGGCTCGCGTTCGGGTCGTTCGGCGCTGCTCTGGGCGCTGCTGGTGTCGACTGCGGCGGAGACAGCCAACGTTGCGAGGGGAAGCGTGGAATCCGCGCTCCACCGGCATACAGGTCATAGAGCGTTGCGTCGAACGGTATGGCAGCTCGAACGTGCAGCCGAAGTGCCGCTTTGGGTACCGTTGCCGCCCCGTTGGCGTCCAACAACGGCTCCTTCCACTTCGACTGTGCAGTTGATACCGACGGGGATGCGACTGCTGCCCAGCACGAGCGAGAGCACGACCACCAACAATCGCGATAGCATCCTCGCATTGCCCTTGACGCGCTTTCAACTGGTGCAGTCGTGGTGCTGGCTAGCTGGAGATATGCCTACAGTACAGACGATGCCGCTGATGAGGTTCGCCTACACGCTAACCCCGCTGCTTGTACTGTTATTGCCGCTGCGACCAGTTCAACCAAGCGCTGCAGATCGACGATACGTGGAACGTCTCCTGCGGCAGGTGCGGAGCGCTCGTCAACAGACGGCATCTTCGCCAGGCACTGCTCCAGTGCTCTTCGCAAGTGCACCGACCTCGACAGGCGACAGGGCGTTACTGGCGTCGTCGCCCGAGCAGCTGACAGAGGTGCTGGCACTAGCAAGACGAGCGCGTAGGTTTGAAGTGCATCCTGCTGCTGCCGCAGAAGTCGGCGTTGTAGAAGGAGCACAGCCTGTTCACGTACTGCAACAGCAGCGGCGTATATACAGCAGACCGGCGATGGATGCTCCACCGGATTTCCCGCATACAGAAGCATTTGTGGATTGGTTACGTGACCTGCCGCAGCGACTGGTCACCGGGGACGGTGACGCTCACGAAAGGGCGTCGATGTCATCCGGGCGGGGCCGGGGCGGGGCGTGAGGATCGGAAACCGGGTACCTGGTGCTCCTGGAGCAGATAGGCGGGTTCCAGCTGGGGTCTTCGGCTCGAAAGAGGTGATGAAATATGGTGATCATGCCCACGTTAGTGAAATCGCTCCTCCTGGCTGATCGTCTAGTCCAAAGGAAAGCTACACGCCGCGCTGCCGTCGCTCACAGCGTGCACGTGGCGTTCTCGTCTTGGTCTATTCATTTCGGAATAGAATGAAACGGGTCCAGCAAGTCCACTCGCGCGTACATACGAAGGTTAGAATCGTTTTCCCGTGGTCACCAACACCAGCCTGAAAGGCCCTTTTCTGCCATCGCATCCTTTTGCTCTCTGTCTCGCTCGAGGATCACCGCCTTGAAGTATGCCAGTCTCTCCTGGCTCGAAAGCTTTGTTGTCAGCAGTCGAAGAATCCTGGTTGCTGTGTGAAAGCACCGACTTGGCAGTTTCCGATGGTTGTTCAAGCAATTCGTGGACAGGCAAAAGCTGCGATCTACGCTTTGCTTGCCCTTTTCATCTCCTCTGTATGCAGCCGCGCTGCAGCGTTTGCATCAGTGACGCTTGGCTATGGTCGTGCGTTCCTAGACGTTCACCAAACCGCCGCATCTGAGCGCTGCCTCGTGGCACTAGGAGGCTTTCCTTTTCACCTAGTATGTGCTCGTAACGCGTACGAAACGCTCCACTCGATGCGCTTATCGGTGCCCGAATCCGGTGCCATGCCCGACGACCACAGGCTTCTTCAGGGCGATCTTCTCGGCGAGTAGGCTGTCTGCTGCACACATAAGCACGTGCTGTTCCATTTCATTGCGGATATATGGAAGCGGATGCAGTCCATGACGAATCAAATGTCGTAAGAGCCAAATCCAGGCCGGAGAACAAATCGAGAAATTCCGATTCGACTGCACTTTATACGTGCGGACCGATGACGCACCTTCCACTGGAAGTGATCACTGCGATATATAGAGCACGCGTCCGATACCCTTTTCTATGCCGAGAGAAGCGACGGAAGCCGCTGTGAGCAGGTGCCGTGCGCGGCACCAAACCGTTGTGACGTGCGGTTCCGCCAGTGACAACAACGCGTGCAGCAATATCTATGTATGGTTGTGCGTGTGTTCAGACGGAATCGAGCACTGGACGGAACAATTCCAGAAAACGCTATACATAGGCTCATGATCAAGGCATCGAGAGACGACGTAGGGCATTATCCTCGGTATTCCAGCTTCAGGCGTTGCTGTGCCCCCACGATGCCACGAAAACCGAGCAATTGAAAGATTGAACATGGCGTGGTATTATCATGTCACCCTTAACGAAACAAAAATAATTGTGTCATGTACTTATGCATTGCGTAAAGATAGCGCCTCTTTGATGACATCGTGATGTCATCTGGTTTCCGATTTCGTCAGGAACCCCAGTGGCAAAGTGTCGAAGCGGTCTCCCCGACTAGCCGAGCAAGCATCCAAAGTATGCATCGGTACGCCCTTATTGCCCGATTCGAATTTCGAGCCAGAACATCGCTACCAACCTGGGACAACAGTCGACAACCTGAAGCACAGCGAGTCGTTTATTGTTCCATTTTTAACGGACCTGCGTGTCGTGGAGCGTCCGAAAGCCAAGCAGGAGGCACCACGACCTAGGAGCAACGAAGGTATCACGTCCGCATCGACGCAAGGGCCATATCCAACGTTTCAGTTGCTTTGCCTGGATGCCATCGGGTGTGTTCAGCGCCAGAGGACGCCTCTGCCTGAACGTAGACGAGCACAAGCACCGGCGAAAGCACTTGTGTACAGAGTTGATCGCCGTTGGATAACTGCATGCTCGCGTGCTCGCCGTGGGCATCCACCAGACCAGTCCAGTGGACCGCAGATCGCTCCGGGCTTTCATCGACAAGTGATGCGGACTTGCTCGGCTCCGAAGGGAGCCAAGTCAAGGACCACTCGCGAGCCAATAGCGTCCATTCGGCAGCCAGCGCTCGGTAGCGTGACACTGCGGCCGTGCCGATGACCTCCGCCAGGCACAGTCGCGTGAACGTGTCGAAGACAAAAGCACCAGACACACCGCTATCCTGAACAAATGCTTCAAGGTCCCGCTGTAGCAGCAAGAGTTGCGGCAGCAGTGCACGCAGTAGATTCGCCATACTCTGAACACACGAGTCGTCGTAGATGCTTGTACGCCAGACCTGCAAACACACGTCCTCAATGGTACACGATGTAGGCGTCTCAAAGGAGTGCGCAGCGTCGTCTGGGCTGCGTCTACTGTCGTTCTGGAGTAGGAGCGGGGCACAGCACCCAAGTGCCTGATACCAATGATCCCAAAAGTCGGCGGTTTTCGCCCAGTTGCCAAGTGCGTCGGCGGTCTGCTCCTGCTCTGCGCTATTTGCGAGATCAGCTTTGTGCAGACAGACCCAGACGTGGGGATAGCGGGTGCTCCTGTGGTCACCGGTTCTGCAGAGTGTACGCCAGTAGGCCAATAACCGCTGCAGTTCATCCACTGCGAAAGCTTCCGCTGTGGTGCTGCTGTCAATAACGTAGACCAGTGCATCCGCTGCGTCGAGAAGCGTGCGCAGCGCAGCAGGCAGCTCAGCAGCAGGCTCGAGTTGCGTCGGTATCGAGGCGCTCATGGACGGACTTGCCTCGTCGGGGTCGGAAACGGACCGCTTCGTGGGCAGCGCTTCGCACGAGGCCGCGTCGCGCGGATCCTCCCTGCAACTTGCGTCGACGACAACGACCGAAGCAGGTTCAGTGCTCAACGACTCGGATAGGGTAGCGTTCTCGCCGTTCAGTGTCGAAGATTCAACAGGCGGTAATTGAGCACGCTGCGTCTGGGGGTGCTCCTCGGTGGCTACCTCCGCTTGGCAGGCTGGTCCACTCGAATCTGCGGTACCGGAAGTGTCCCCTCTAGAAGCATGCTCCCAGAAGACAGTATCGATGCCAGGTGTATCTACCAATTGACAGGAGATCCACGGGCTGTAGGTCACATCATGAGCCACAATCCTAGATGTGCTTTCCAGGAAAAGCGTTTCGTGTGCGCTGGTCTGATGAAACACCACGGAGTGTAACGACGTTTTGCCGCAATTTCTTCGGCCTAAGAACACAATACGAGGCTTGTTGTTGTTGTTGTTGTTGTTGTCAAAACCGTAGCGGTCTCCGGGACGCGCCCCTGTTGTTGATGCTGCACCCGCTGCGTCAGACAGCGTTCTGGAGTGCTTCGTTGGGTGCCCAGCGGATTCAGATGCGGTCTCCAGGGCGGGTGCAACTAGACGGGACGCGAGCTGCTCCGTAAACCGCCGCTCTTCTACGGACAAGTCAGCGAATACCTCCTCTACAGATGCTGCATGCTGGAACAGGTGCCTGTTGCTCGCTATATCCTGCAGATCCTCAATAGAGAGGTTGTGTGGGCTGGGGTGACCAGCACCACCACGCTCCTCATCGACGTTGCTGGGGACGCTTCTCGTTGTGCTTGGACTGCTCCGATAGCTCAAGCTCGCAGGCTCGCCGTCGATACCAACGGGCCCCGAACTCGACAGCGGTGAACTAGATCGGGAGCGCGGAGAAGCGGTTCTAACTGGCCCAAGCGGCGCATCGTTCGCTGGAGCTTGCGCCTTTGCGGACGACGGCGCTCCGGGTGTCTGCCGCGGCGTACGCGCGTTTCGCTCTGGGAGGCTCTGTTCGGGAGAACTCGAAGCGTTCTGAGCGCTCCTACTTAAAGTTCCGTAAGGCCCAAAACTAGTCGCATATTCTACATAAGAATGTGCGATAGCGGCTGGCGAGCCAGCGACGAACGCATCCGTTTCGTTGGGGACACTGCCCGGCCTGGTGGGCGGCGGCGTCTCCGGCGACGGCTGCAAACTCCGACGCTCCAGTTGCTGTGTCAGGAGCCGTGCCCTGAGAGAGGCTCGAGTACCGCGACCCGGAACAGGAATGCTGTGGCTTTCCACTCGTTCTGGTAACGGTGCTTTCGGCGCACTCCGCTGCACTGGTTGTGGCGCTGATGTCGCGTGCGGCGGCGTCTCGAGACTCGCCGACGCGGTAAGCTCCGAGCGCTCCTGACGCTGCGGAAGGCGCGATGCCGGTCCCATTCTATTGCTTCCAGACAATGGAAGATAGTGAATACGTCCTAATCGCCTGGGAGAGAGACGTGGTCATTCGGGTCGTGAAAAACGTCCATTCGAGAGCACCCCGAAGAGAACGAGGGAGATTCGAAGCTGGCGACCTGGGCACGCCCAGTCGATGACCTGTTCGTTTAATTCCTAAATGTCGCAAAAGATTCCAAAAGGTGTTTACCGGACGCGCGTCGATCCAAGAGACGTCCATCAAGGATCATAACGTACAGATATGGGATCAATCGTATCAAAAGTGTTCACCGAGCACCCGTCGATCCACGGAACGTCCATGAAGGACCAGAAAATACAGATATAAAACATAGCATCGCAAAGTATTCACAGAACACCCGTTGATCCACGCTACGTCTACAAAGGTTCATTCGGTTCATGAGGAGGCGGTCACGGGAGATTGCCTCTAATCGCTTGCTTCGACCAGGAAGCAGTCCCAGCATGTCCCTTTTGACTATTGGTGATGATTCGCGACTCGCTTACGGATATATCTGTGCCGAGGTTTCCGATGGTGCATTCCCTGTACCAACCCGCTGTGCTCCTGTGCAGCTCTTCGACATGCAGAGACGAAACCGCGAAAAAGGCTTCAGCTTCCGTGCTTCAGCACATGCCAGTGCACATTGCATAGGCTCTCAACGGGTACTCTGGCCATCGAGCAAGCCACTGCACGCTGCGGATTCGGGAAAGCGCCAGTGCTCCAATGCTAGCAATGCGCACGCTCGGTGCAGAAAGCTCCGTATCCTGGGCACACTGGGCGAGATTTGGATGCCGGCGTCGCGTCCCGTGTCGAACAAAATGCCTCGACAGAACGGCTTCATACTCGCTGGCGTCTAGTAAGCATGCAACGGAGCCAGGACGCTCGCACGCTCCCCAGCCGGTAGCGATGTGCTACGACAGTTCCCGATGCCTGCGCAGGCCTTCGGGTGTCTGCGTTTCCAACCAGGGCCGCACCGCTCGTAACGCCCGTGCCATCAGCGCTCTCTTCGATGCATCCTCCATTCGAAACGCTTTCGCTAATGCCTCCACCGACCAGGTCTGTGGTTCCAGGTAATGCGCGAGCAACATGCTAAGGGCTTGCGCATGGGTGAGCGCCCCCTCAGGTCGCGGTCGTCTCTGGGCGACAAGCGCCTCTGGCGACGGGAAAACGTTGGGCATCGGTCGAGCATGCAGCGCAGCACTGAGTTTTTCAATCTGTCGCAGGTAATCAGTACCTGGTACGCTGCTGGCTGAAGTTGGCGTCTCGGACGGGCGCGTCGTGGACGGTACCGAACTGGCACTGCTCTGCGTTGCCGCCTGCTGCTCCAGGCGCTGTCCTATCCACACTACGTGCCAGCCGTATTCGCTTTGAACCACGTCAATGCTCCCAGCAGGCTTCTTTGTCTCGAAAATGGCATTGTCAAACAGCGCTGTTGTTTCTCGAGGACGGATCCAGCCCAGTGTTCCTCCTCGGTCACGAGATGAGCATCGCGAATACTGATAAGCCAGACTTTCGAAGCGCTCTCGAAGCGCGTTGTCGCCTTGAGCGGCCTGCTGACGCAGAAGCTCACAAAGCCGTTTCGCCTCTGCCTCCTCGTCGACGAGGATATGGTGAACGAACGCCGCTCGCTCTGGCGGGGTGCGAACCCGCCAACGCTGCTTCCCTGGTGTGTCTGTTGTCGGGTTCGTTATTTCGGTTGCTGACGGAGCACCACCACCACCACCACCATTACCACCATTACCACCACTACGGTAGACGCTGCTGGTTTCGCTCTGTTGGAGCCTTGAGGCAGGTGCGGGCACGCTCCGCAGACGGCTGACAATAGCTCCCATCGCGGTCGGCAGCTTGAAGAGCGCGTCAGGGCCGCTGCACCGTCTCTTCTAGACCACCAGTGCAGCAGTTGCCTTGGCTGTCGACTGCAATGTGCGTGACAACTCCCGTCTCGAAGTCTGGCGGGTGATGCTGTTTCTGGCAACGGTTCTAGGTTACAGTCTTCGGTGAGAAAAGCGACAGACGCTTTCTTTCAGCCGCAGGTTCGAGCAGCAGTCCTTTGATACGCGGGAAACGCCACTGGGGAACTGCTCGACGACACTGCACAAGTTCGACAGCTGCGACAACCAAACTGCTTCAACAGTCGTGTCCAAGAACTTGATTACAAGACTCAAGTTGCATTCAAAGGCGAGAACGTACTCTCGACCGCAAGGCAAACGGTGCCAGCGTGCGTGAGAGGCGCAACAAGAAAAACAAACCGCCTCACCAGCCAGCACCAACGGACGATAACCGACTGGAGACACTCGTCCGCTTCAAAACACCCAACGCCCAAGCCCGAACGCGTTCCATCCAGGATCGACGTCACGCCAGGGTGTTATGAGGCCCTCTGTAACCTCGTGCTCGAAAAAGAAAGCATAGAGCGCAAACAAGCAAGTTTTTTCAATGGGCTGCGCACTGCGGGAGCCGCTCGTATCCATCCATCATGGAAACGCTTTTTCTATGGTTCAGCGCTGTAGAGAAGCCCGTCTCGAACAGCACGCCTGGGTAATGGAGTATGACGGACGCTTTCCCGAATGTCGATAAACATGGTGCAATCCGGGACACACACTGGTATGTGAAAACGACTCTTGACTCGCCTGAACAACAAGACCTCTCATCGAAGGTAATTGATACTTTGTTCAAGTCCATTCGTATGATGATCATGATGGCAGCGACGACGACAAGTCCGTCTCAGAAGACTTAGACCCACAAGTGGATGCCTATCCAGTGCGTGGATTGCGTCAAAGATGCCAGTTCATGGCCGTTGTGCAAAACCGATGCGGACACCCGCTCTTGCTCCACAGCTCGTTCGATCTTTGCAGCAGAAGCGAGCACACAATGGTGACCTGTTCAAGCATCAGAAAATCACACAGGCAGATACCCAAAGTGCAGACGTACAATGGCTCGCAACCGAGGACAACCATTGCCAAAGCGGCTACTTGCCGGCGGGATGCGGAATCCGCGTGACAGAAGCCTGCCCCTTACCTCAAAGATATAGAGTGAAAGCAGCGAATCAGCGTGGTATCAAGCGGACACATAGTGCGTTGTAGCATGACAGAGATCCCATACCCAGTCGGATGCGGCCTGACGCACCCCAGCCATATCGAGACCGCTCGTTGCCGTCGCAAACGCAGAAGCGTGCTCTCCAATGTCAGCAGGTAACGCATCCTGGTCCATAGCGCGACTTAGATGGTACTTGAACGCCTCCATCCGAGTGAGCGCATCCGGTGTTGGCAGCTCGATGTGCAGATCCAGACGTCCCGGTCGCAGGAGCGCTCGATCCAGTCGCTTCGGCTCGTCGGTGGCAACGACAAAACCAAAACGACGGCATCCACGACGTGCGTAGAAACCATCCAAGTACTGGAGGAGAATGCTGAGGAGGCGCTCATGCACACCATGGGTGCTCGAAGGGCCATCTCTCGCTGCCGCCAGCATCTCAATGTGATCAATGAAGAGAACGCAGTTTCCCATGGATTCACAAACGGTCAAGACGCTCTGCAGCGCTCGTTCAGCCTCTCCAACACGTGCAGAAACAATATCTGTTGCCTGGACGGGGAGCATGTTTAGCGCAGGCCACGCAAAATGTGCTTCCGAGTCCAGCCAGGGATGCGCTAGCATTTCTGCAAAGTGTGTTTTGCCATTACCAGTTGCTCCGTACAGAAGAATGCCAAGAACATTCCGCTCGGAACGCAGGTGACGTTGCTCGCTGCCTGTGTCCTCGGCAAGGTGTTCGGCTAGGGCTTGGCGAACAGTTCGCTGCGCTTCTCGCACCGCGCGCCCAAAGAGAGGCAGGGTGCGAGTTCTTGCTGCTGGTCGTCGCCACCAGCGGATGGCGCCCACTTGACGAACGATCGCCGGTGGCGGAACTTCCGACAGGTCGAGCAGGTCTTCTCCGACAGCGCTCTGTTGCCTAGCAAGCGCCGCCTCAACGCCGTTTGAGTGCTGACAGCAGCAACCAGCGTGGACCCGCGCCTCCCTTGAGTCATCGGGGTCGGTGCTCGCCCTGGATGCCGCAGCCTCGTCCGCAGTTGCTGCATCCAAGCCTGTCTGCTTTCGAGGGCGCGCCTGTCGAGAAGCCAACAACACCAGGGGCATGGCATGCGAAGCGTCACGCTCAACATGGCATTCCTCTGGGAGCGATAACGCTGGTGCAATCGCCGTAGTCTCCTCACCAGAATCGTTTTCGTCCGGATTCATCTGCTTCTCGATGTTCAGAGTCTTGTCGAGGGTCTTTTTCGAACAGTGACCCGAGGCTTGCACCGAAGCATCCCGCGGGATGCCTCGATGCAAGGCAGGCGCATCCACTGGAGTCGTGTGCGTATCAGCAGCACCCGAGACTCCCGAGCCGTGCCTCATCCGCAGCGTCCAGAGAAGCGCATGCAGTTCTGCATAGGTGTAGCCTGGGGTGATATCCGCAAGAGGCTCCGGTCCTCCAGCAAGCTGAAGATACTGCTTTCGTTGCTGCCACGTGGGCAATGGAACCGGCTGCTGAACGCATCCCCAGCACGGCAGGTGCGTCCAGCAAGTCATGATCAGCGCTCCCGGGCCACGTGATGCCCCATCATCCGTTCCGAGCCATCGCATCTCGGTGCAAAGCACTGTCCATAACCAGGATTTTAGATGAAACTCGCTGCTGGCCAGGGTTGCATCTGCGACGGTTCTCCGCTCGCTTCGAGAGACGGATCTTCCGGACTTGTCGCCGAGCAGCGCTCGGTCGGGTGAGCTGGTGTCCGAAGCACCAGAAGGCACGGCGTTTTCGATCAGCCAGCCGATATCCGCAAGCAATAAGATGTCGTTTGCTTCATCGCGGAGAAGGTGACATAGCTTCCTCACTGCATGGCGAGGCGAGTCCGCGGATACCAGCGCCGCACAGTGCACCGGGTGTACCCGGAGGTGCAGACGCTGTGCTGCCAGCTGCACCCGTGTGCGTTTTCCCGCACCTGTTGGTCCGTAGAGGACAAGAGAGCGTGCGCTTAAAGTTCGCTTCTTTCGTTGTGCGAGGCTCTGCTCTATCCAGGTTGTGAGCGAGCGATCAAGCTCGTCCGCCTCTACATAGGCCTTGACCGCGTCGCCTGGAATCGTCTGCATCGCTTCAATAACAATTGGGGAAAGTAGCCATCAAACCAGCCGACGATCATACGGGCGGGCAAACAGGCCAGCGATCAGTGATGTCGAGCGAGAAACGCGCTCGATTCTCGGCGAAAAGCTCCACCGCTCGAACGTCCGCAAGCTACGCGAAACACTGGACGTTCAGACCTGGTGCTTGGCAAGCCAGTCCTTTCATGCGAGACAGCTGCGTAACCTCCTGGACCAGAGCACGTGCCTCAAAGTCACTTTTCCGACTCTTGGTCACCAAAGCGCACCGCTTCCATTGACGTATATCCCGTCAGGCGTACTTGCGTCAAACAACCTGACAGGAGCGCGCCCATCGTCCAGTGCTGAGAACAAGCCCCGGCGCCGGTGCGGTCGATACGTTTCTGCGCTGGCATTCGGGTGCTTGAGCGCAAGCTCTAGGTGTTCGACACTATGGCGTGGAAGAAGATTCGCGAATACGACGCTAAACGGCTCCTGAGTCACCACATGGGTCGACGGCTACGCGCGGTGCAGGTTCAAGCGAACCGCAGTCTCGTGGAGAGCTTGCCAGAGCAGCCGTGGCTCGCGTCCTGCCAACTCGTCGTGAAACCGGATATGTTGTTCGGAAAACGCGGAAAGCAAAACCTGGTGCTACTAAAGGCGGACCTTGAACAAGCGGTAGATTTCGCTGAGGATCTCATAAAGCGACGGGGCGAGATCGAGGTTCAGGGCGTTCGCGGGCGAATCACAACCTGCATCGTCGAGCCGTACCTTCCCCACGACGTCGAGTATTATCTGAGTATTCAAAGTGTCCGCAACGGTAACGTGATCAGTTTCAGCTGCGCTGGTGGTATGGATGTTGAAGAGAACTGGGATAAACTTAGAACGGTGCAACTGGGTCCGACGGAGACGCTCCAGGAGCGTCACTTTGCCGAGCTGTTTACGGACGTTGCGCGTGAGCAATCGCGCCAGGTTTTGGAAGCCTATGTAGATAGGTTGTACGCCATATTCGATGATCTGGACTTTACGTTCCTTGAGATGAACCCGTTGACCATAGCTGCGTTCCCTGGTGATGATGGTCAACCTGCACCCGAGCCGCAGGTGTGGCCTCTGGACCTGCGTGCCGAGCTCGACTCGTACGCAGGATTCAAAAACGCTCGCAAATGGCTGAACGTACAGTTTCCTGAACCCTGGGGATGCTCCAAGTGGCCTCAAGAGCGCTTGGTTGCGAACCTGGATGCCACATCGAGCGCATCGCTCAAACTGACGGTTCTGAATCCGAAGGGCAGGATTTGGACGATGGTTGCTGGCGGCGGAGCTTCTGTTATTTACAGCGATACCGTCGTCGATCTCGGGTACGGTGACGAACTTGCAAATTATGCGGAATATAGCGGTAATCCGAAGCCAGAAGAAACCTATCTATTTGCTCGAGCGATCCTCGAACTGGCTACAAATGAGCCGGACGGGAGGCCGCGTTGCCTCCTCATAGGTGGCGGGATTGCGAATTTTACCGACGTTGCAGCGACCTTTACTGGTATTGTTCAGGCCTTGAAGGATTTTGCAGGAAAGCTGCAGGTAGCGCGAATGAAACTCTTCGTTCGACGCGGAGGTCCGAACTACGAAACCGGTTTGCGTATGATGGAAGAGGTTGGCGAGCAGCTCGGCATTCCGGTAGAGGTCTACGGACCTGATGCCCATATGACGTGTATTGTGACGCGTGGCATCGAATGGATTACAGGCGATGCTTCAAAAGAGAACGAAAGCGAGTCTTTGACGCCGAGGCGGCGGCTGCGAGCGTCCGCTTGAGGCCAACCGTTCCGATGCGACGAGCAGTCGTGCTGTACGTAGCCTCGTTACCGAGACAAGTTATCGCGGTGCTGAGGCGTCAAGCGATCCACGCTCTCCGCTGTGAACCGGAACAGATGATGCGTTCATGTCCAGGAGGATACCTGTAGGTCTTTCTCTTTCCGAGCACTGTGGAGGTTCTCTAGCGCAATGTCTGCCTAAGAAGCTCGAGAAACGCGGAATACAATTTCTGTTGACCCAACGCGCATCCAGCAACGTACATTCAAGATTACATTGCCGGTTTCAGAGATCATGTGACCTGGTTAGGTCGCAGCAGCATCTCTAGCCTCTGGATACAGTGGCGATCAAATTACCCCTGCAGGTTCCCGATCACCTGGTCAGGTCGCAGCAGCGTCTCTAGCCTCTGAAGCAGCGCCACAGCTGCCGTGTAACGCGGCAGCTGTGCACTGTACGCATGTTGTGGACTCGTCGTTCCGACCTGCGCCAGCAACACTTGCGTCCTATGGTGTTGCGGTCTACGAACACCAAGTCACTGCAACTGCAACGACTCGTTGTGCACATGACCATGTGCTCGAACGACGACGGGCCTGCCGCAGGGACTCTGTGGCAGCATTGTGGTGGCTCCATTTACTCTAGAGCTCTGTCCAAGCGTCGCTAACCCGTATAATGCATCGATTTCAATGTCAATGCGTACCATGATACCCGTATCAGACTTCAATGGGGCAAGTGCTCCAACACAGGCGTCCTTGCTGAAGGCTTGCGACGCTCTTCGCTGTGCTCCAGACCATCAGATGCTGGATAAATATGTGAATGCTTGTTTTTCCCCTCTGTAACCTATGCTTCTCAGTACGCCGTTCGCTTCTGTCCTTCCAGCTTCGCTGTCAACGGTGGAAGCATGTTCATGGCAGCATTCGATTCCTTATTGCTGTGCTTTTGGCTTTTTTTCGACGAGTTTTATGCACATATGGAAATTATGATCTGTGCATCGCTTGCTTTTTGTATCTTCTTTGTATTCGGACCCGGAACGCCGTTCGACACGTCGGAATTTGATTGAGATCATCTGTACTCATACGAATATACGACATCTCCTCGTCCCCCGAGTGTCGTTTTGTAGTGCGTGAACGTTTGCTTCACTAGTCGCGACACGCCTTTGACTGGCAAGGACGGCTTCAATCGACGCTCGTTTTCGTTTCCCGTTCAAGTTCAATAACCTACGAGAACGCGCCAGGTCGGAGCGATGGCCTCGCGGAGGTCATTGCAGGCTGCACACGCAAGCGCACACTATCTCATTCGACAGAGTGTTTGTGGAACACGATGTCGTCCATGATGAAACAAGTACCGGAAGGAAAATCCAAGACGGTGATCAAGTCGAAATACTTCGATTCGTCTACGCTGCCATCTTGGAAAACGCTGACGCACGCTCCGATGGCAGTGATCGCTGGGATCACTAGAGTCTGAGTCCGAGGCCCTTTTCCCTGCAAACAGAAAGGACAGGAGCGTTTCGGAGCGCATCCCATGCGAAGCATCATGCTGGTTCGCGTGCAGTTTCTCCGACGTCTAAAGCAGAGAATGATTTGTGTTTTGAACGGAGTTGGTTATGGGACGTGACAAGCTCAGTATACTTGCGCGATGAGGTTTTGATCCAGTCATCAATTGACGATGACAAGTTTCTGCTCTGCCCGTCTATCAAGGGGCGCGATCTTCTGCGCCAACGGGCCGCCATGAAACACAAAGATCGATAACTTGAAGCATAAACATAGTATGAACCTGCTGCACGAAAGAAACGCAGGAGCGTGGAAGCGCATTCGTATGCGTCGGGAAACGGTTTCCATTCGTTTTTCGAATCTCCGTTTCATCTCGTCGTCCGTCATCGTGAATTCAGTGACGCAAATAATTCCAACGACAAATCGTCAACAAAGCCACTCCAAAAAGACGACAGAAAACCCTAAAATACGGATCGATTCCGATTCATTTACTGCTGCACCTCGAATGTCGAGCCAGTACACCGAAACAAGGTTCAGAAATAACGAACATCGGGCACAGAGCGAGTCGTTCAGCGTTCAGTCTGCGTCCGACACGGGCCTCGAGTCGACGCCCTCTGTGCGGTACGGCAGCGCAGTTCTGTATCCGTTCAGCGACCGCAATGGCGTTAGAGGCACCATTGCGGTCGCTTTCGGCAGGCACCAGGCACACACGATGCGAAGTATGAAACGACCAGAATATCCGAGAAGAAGTATAGGGAATGCAGCGGGGGGTAGGGTGTTTGATGGATACTTCGCAGTGCACTGAAAACCCCAAAAAGAAAGGAAAAAGCGCATAATCGGAGAACGCTGGCCTAGGTAAACGTTCTGTCAAGGAAAAAAATCCGACACTGGCGCAATCGAGAAACGGCTTTATATATGAATTTGGATGCAAATTTACGGCACGGTGCGGAAGAGGCGGCGAGCGCTTGACACCCTCGCACAGGTGCTATGCTCCGAGTGGTTTGCATGACGCGCAGGCAGCAAGATCGCCATCAGGCAGCTGCACCGGCGCTCGAAGATGCCCATTCAAGGGGGAGGACTCAAGATCCTCTGGGCACAACGCCCGCACGCGTTCGAATCGCGTTAGCACCACAAGACGGTGGCAAGTCGCTCACTTTTTCTCAACGACAGTGAGAAGCGTGGAGCGCACGCTTTTGCTGGTACAGAGCAAACGGTGCAGAACGTCATCAGGGCGAGCACCTGGTCTACGAACCAGTTTTACGAACGACGACTGCGTGCGTACCTGCTCGTGGCGCTCTTCCTCTGCGCTGTGCTGCGAAAAGAGAAGCAAACACTCTTGGACGCCTGGTTGACCAGGGGCGGAGTGCTCAGAGCTTAGCGCATGTGGTTTTTTGTGGCAGCTATCCATCTCATACAGAACTTGCCAAACTTTGCTTGGAAGGTTATCCACAGACAGCGCGAAGACGCCGAGCACGCACTCGAACGCTACAGTTTGCAGCGATCGGTACCGTTCTACGCCCGCCCTGTGAGCCTGGAACAGGACCGCTGGGCACAGCTGCGGCAAGACTTGGGTCGAGACCACTGGCAGTTGGCGCGCCAGACGCTACTCTGTGGATATTCTCTGGTAAAAGCGGTACCATTCAAGCCGGAGGAGCGAGCAGATGGCTATCCACCTCCGCGATGGCTGCAGGGAGCGGTGCCCCAGCTTGACGCGACCGAGATCCCAGCGGAGCTACGGCGGGCAAGATAAGTCAACGACAACGTCTTCCTGTTTGCACGACGAATATCATGACTCCAAACGCATTCCATCGGAGTCGCGCGTTTGCCCGCCAACCACGCCATGCTGCCGGCGAGCGCCTGATTGCACAGGCCGAACACCGTCGTGGTGCACAACGTGGTTTACATTGAACTATGATGATCTCGCGTCCAGCTGTGGTGAGAGCATGACCCCGAAATCGAGCTCCAAGTGCTTCTGCTCGGAAGCGCGCAAATGAAGATTTCCGTACGCTTCAGTGTCGTGAGACAAACGCAGGTTCTGTGATACGCGTCTGCCGGAAAGTGCGCGTCCGAACACGTTGCGTCATGGTTCAACGCGCAAGCGTGCAGGACGTGACTGCACTGAACTTGTGCATATGCCGTACGAGACGCCAAGCCGCATCACATTTCCGTCGTACCCAGAGAGCAGGTAGTTCTCAATCGACCGATCACGTCGCCCGAGTTCAATGTAAAAGACAGGGCTGAACCTGACGCTGATCGGCAATAAAGCGAGTTGGTGCACTCGCACTGAGTCTCACTCCAGTCGCTGCTTCAGGGCCCGGGCGCACCACTCCCAGGTGCTCTCTCCGCAAACATTCGGGCTCGCTGTTGGAGCATCATTTTCTCGACGAGCTGCCGCGTTTCGCCGTCAAGGTCCGACAACCGACTTGTTTCGGGCTCGCACTTGGACGGGTCGATCTCGGCGTCTCCAACGAGCACCCGAGACCACCACTCCATATTGTTCGACTTTTCCAGCTCCAGAACCAGACTGGTTCCCTCCAAGTACCAAAGCGACTCACCAGGCTTGATCGGACGATGCAACTCGCCGTCGAGCAGAACGCTGTCTCCGTAGAGCACCTGCAGTCGATTTGTGTCGAACGAGACTTTGAGGTCTCGTTTCTGTGCAATGTCGTGCTTGAGGACCACAGTCACCTGTTGAAGGGTCTGTGTCCAAGTGTAACGGTCCGTTTCGCCGCCGTTACCAGCCATGATGACACTTCTCAGAGTTCGTCACAAACACACACAGAAAGCACACCTGCTGGGGCGTATCCCAGGTGCCGCTGCGATGCCGAATGCGGCAGCGTCGACGCCAGACGGCTCGCACCACTCGGCCTACCGAGAGCGCTGCTGCGGGCCGCCGAGTCCCGGCGCTGGCGTGGAAAAGGAGCGCGGACACGCGTACCCGCTCTACTGAGGAGCAGAAGCGCTACAGTCGTACACGCGGAGTATGCTTGCTAGAATATAACGAGCAGAAGCGCTTTCTTTATCGCACAATATCGATGTGTCTGAAGTACTGTCTGCGAATCAAGTGACCGGGTGAAACGCATACTTCGCGTATGCGTATCCAAAGGATGGATCGCAGACCACCGAACTCACTGGCGGATCGTTGATTCGTTTGCGTTTGGGCGCTCTGAGATGTGCCAGTTTGCAGAGCGGCAAACACATGGCCCACGAAAACGTCCACCTTTCACACGTCGGGCAGTACCTGCGCCACAGCATGCAACCGGTGCTCTCTGATGGCTAATGAAGTTGAAACGTAATCGGAACTCCTCTGTTGCGCCAGGTTTACCAGAGGAGACACCGTAGACCTCAGTTTCTTCAAGAACGCTACTGCGTACCGTAGCCACCAAACTACATTTCCCGTCGGAAATGGGTGCTAGATTCAGACGAGCTGTGCTTGGCGAGTACGCCTCAGGTGCTTGATGCGAACCCGTACGCATCGACGCCACAGTCACCGATCCAGACACGAAACAGCTATGCGATGCTTTCAGGTGCAGCTGCGACACCCCATGTGCCGACACCACGGTTACCCCCGTCCAGGGGATGAACAGGTAGATGCAGTGCGCCGCAAGGTACCGGCACGAGGCCTGGCATCGCCGATGCCCGCTCGCGCGCAAGCAGCCTCCCCGCGGTCCGTGGCGCGCGATCTCCTCGTGCGCATCCGTTCGCCCCCATGTACTCGTTTGAGCTCAGGTGCAAGAGTATACGTAGTCTATGCTTTGCTGAGAAAAGCGACGGACCGGTTATCCCTGTCTTTAACTTTCAATTTCAACTTCATGGAGATCATGAGCGCGGTTTTTATGGCTCGAACGCAGTGCGAGCTCGAGACGCTTGAGAGGCGACAAAACCGACTGAGCCGTTTTCACATTCACGGGTGGCGGTGGCACCAGGCTGCCCTGGTGCGCGACGCGAAGCGTTTCGAAAGCGCTGTCCGGAAGTCCAAGTGCGACTGGGGCGGTAACCAGTGCTCGGCACAGTCGCTGAACTCGGCGGTTCGCTGGTTGCTGGACACCAACCTTCGTGACTTTAGACTCGTGCAGAACGAGGTGTTTCTTCCGTTCCTTCAAAAGAACCTTCCGACGGAGACATTCGCTCCAATTCAACGAACCATCGAGAGACACGATCGCTGTATTCAAGAGCTCGAAAAACGCATCCGAGACGAAGTCGAGGCATGCGCTATCCCATCACAGTGCCCGCAGCATCGCCAGCGACTAGAGCAGGCTGCTCGACTCTTGTCCCGCCAAATGGAGCAAGCGTATACGAGTCAGCAGCTCATGGTGATCGCAACTGTGGCAGAACGAATTCCTACCAGCGTCCAGCGTGGGTTCGAGGAGCAGGTGCGCCGCCGACTCAGCATGGAGCAGAAACGCCTTCATGTTGTTAGCTTTCACGAAGCAATCAAAGATGACCCGGAGGAGCTTGCACGATTTAAAGCAACCTTACCGGCGCCGGTGCGTCTGCTCCTTGGAAACTGGCGCAAGCGCTGGTACTTGCCGGCCACACGACAGCTGGATAGCTGCGTGCGTCGCGAGTTTGCAGCAGGGCGAGCAGGCACCCCGACATCGCAGTAGGCACTGCAAGGAGATGCAAGGCACAAGGCACTCGGATCAGAAACCATTCATGCTCACGCGTAGTTGAAAAGGTAGTAGGAGCACCCAGCATTCGTATGAAGGTACCAACGGGTGCCCGACGCGAGCACAGATAGCCGTGCAAAATGGAAATGGTGTCAACGATAAGAATCATCATTATCATCATCATCAGCAGCAGCAGCAGCAGCAGCAAAGACAGTGTCCCAGAAAGGCTATCACAGGACATTGTCCTAGCCATGAGATCATGAGTGAGTTTAGGCATGAGTGCGCGTATAGAGCGCCCAATGCGGCGCGCCGCCAAAACAGTCCCCAAAACACCGGCAATTTGCTTCATGACAATCCAGATGCATCGTGTAGTATCGCTTATACGGCAATAAAAACATTTCCAACATAAGTTCTAGGCCGTAGACATCACGCGCTGACCCATGTACATTTCGAATGGTCGGTCTAAACAAGCGTCGTGTTATGAGACGGAGCTTTCGAACGCGCATACAAGCGGAACAGCACAAGAACGACTGCTGTGAACATGCGAGTCAGGAGACAGCGGACTGAACCACGAACGGTGGACGCTCTCTGAAGATAAAAAGCGCATACCAGCAGACATGCTCAACGGAAGCAACGCCTCCGCAGGGTACCCCAGCGATGCAGGGCTGGCGTCACGGCGGCGTCGTGACGAACAGGCTGCACGCATGAGCCCCCCGGCACATGCGATGCGACGCCAGCGCGCCGCTGCCGACGCGAGCGTCAGGGCGATGGCGTGTCACAAAGCTTTCGTGACATCTTTCCCGCCAAGCATGCGTGGCGCGCGGCAATGCACCAAAGGTCGCTCCACCCGGAACGCCTGCGGAGCACTTCTCGCGTTCGCAGGTGCTCTGCGTACGCGCTGCTGCCACCATGCGAGCATCGGTGTCCCCGAACTACTGGTCACCGCGCAAACGGCGGGACTATGTGCAGTCGCTGAGCGCGATGTCTTCTGAAGAACCTGATCGTGATAGTGAACTCGATACTGAGGGCGTCTCCGACGACGGACGCAGTGACGCAACGGCACCGATTTCTGGTGAAAGTCCAGCGTCGCTTCCCCCGACAGCACCACTGTTTCGGGGCCGCGTCTTGGCGCGCACAGACCTCCGGCAGGACGCGGAGTCTCCGGTACACACCGTCTGGGCGCTGCTGACGCACTGGGTGCTTCAACCGATGTTGGTTGGTGCGTCGGCGGCCTTCGGCTTGAGCGTCGGCTACGCCGCTTTCGACTGCGTATCACGACTTTCCCCTGGGAGCTGGTTCGGAAGGCCGGCTCGTCCGTTTTGGACACGCGCGGCAGTTTCCGGATCTAAAAGCACCTCTTGAGAATGGTGCCGGCTTCTGGCCCCCCCCCCGCCGGCGATAAGAAGTCGCTGCATGGCTGGTCCAGTGGTCATACACAACGCTGCCACAATTCGATGCAGTTACAAAGCGATGCCGCCCGGTGTGCCGGGACTTGTCCGAGCCTGGCATGAGAACAGGGGTGCAGCGAAAGTACCAGATGCTCATTCCCATGGGATGATATGCCGTCGACACGGCCGCTGAGCGAACACATGCAGGATCCGAAGCGGCGGCATCGGGGGTCAGCACCGGAGTACGACCACGCGTGCTCCCGTCAGTATGGTCAAATCCACGTGTGCAAACGGAATAGCGTCTAAAGAACGCTGCACAATGCTTTTTCTGCTGCTTTACGCTGCCGTCAGTGGCCGTCACAGATTAACAATCGGTATCCACGAACGCTGAATTCAAGGCCCGACACCATCCACACGAGGCGGTCTGGCAGTCGTACGCCCATCGTTCGCAAGGCCCCGATCCCATCATCCCTGGTTCGTATCTCGCATCCTACTCGGTGATCCGGGTATGGCCCTAGAAACGAAGCGCGCGCAGCGGGTCTCGCAATATCCAGCGCTGGTTCTGTCGCATGGACGCTACATCTGCAAACTCTAGTTCGCTCCAGAGCAGGTGACGATCTCCCTCTAGAAGCGGCAGCACGTCGAGCAGGCCTCGAATTCGAGTCAGAGCCGCAGATCGATCTGCAGGATCCTCGAGCACTGACCACGCGTCGCCGTGGATCAGACTGAAACAGAGCAGTCGGCCAGCAACTGCTGCAATGTGATACACCAACAATGACAGTGCCGGCGTACCGCGACAAGAAGGAATCGACTGCGTTTCCGCAAAACGCAACACCCGCTGACAGAAACGCAAAATCCATGAGATGTCGAAGCGGCTCCCACGAACCTCTTCGACGAGTTGCAGTCTTTGATAAAGCGTTGCTACCGGCAGATCCAGAGGAGATTCCACTTCGACGCCGTCCGCGCGGAGCGTCATCCCCAGGTGCTCTCTGACCGCAATCAGATCCAATAACAAGCCGCCGAGGTCCGAAAACGTCAAATCATGCGCCTGTGTCGGCGATGGTACAGTCAGATGACTGGAACTTGCCGCTTCGAGCGCTTGAAATGCCTCGAGCATCTGACGCCAGTCGTTCGCTAGACGCATTGCGTGCTCTCGAGAAGCAAACGCGCCGCTCCAAGCGCTCGAGCCGGCGATACCACGCTGTAGGAGGAAAAGAGGCGCGAGTCTCACTGCAGCCCAGAGGTGAAGTTGCATCATGAGTCGGGTCCGCGGACCGAGCCCAACGCGTGCAGCATGGTTAAACGCTGACAAGGACCCGTCCGTGTTGTCATGCGACAACTCGGTATCCATGGCATCATTTGGGGTCACCGCGTCCTCGCAAGCCGCCTCGAATGATCCCGTTCTTAGACGACCTAGTGGAGCGGTCGACGCTCCAAGCCAGGCGATTCCCGTCTGGAGCAGGGCACAACCAAGCTCTGCCGCGTATACAAGTTTCCGCGGATCCCAGATGCCAGCAGCCAGAGACCCGCTATGCTCCAGATCCGACAACGCCGCCACAAGCGCAAACTCCAGCCATTGGTAGTGTGCCTGCAGGAGCCAGCACCGCGGCAGGCGGACGCGCTCTCGGAGCCAACGCATCACCGGCAGCGAGTCGATGTCAGCGGCAGTGCGCACCGTTGACCACGAAGCCTCCGAACTGGGTCCTGATCCTCGCAACTCACCTGCAACAGGCAACGAAACAGGCCAGTCGGGGACATTTTCTCGAAGCAGACGCGGCCACAGATAGCACAGATACTGGAGCAGATCCGATCCGCGACTGAGCGTCGCCCGAACGTAGATTGCCTCGAGCGGCCTCCCGGCAGACTCAAGCTGCAACGCATACGCCTCGTAGCACTGTGCTCGTAGAAGCGGATCAATCCAGTCAAAAGGCACGGATACCCATGCGCCGCTGCCTATGCACTCCCACAGCAACCACACAAGCCGGAAATCCAAAGAGTCACTCTTGTGAAGACCAAAGCACTCTGGCATAAGCTGATAACGCCTGCTACAGAACGTAGGCGAAAGACAATACCACCGCAAGAGTACATAGACAGCATCGAATACCGCTAGGGTGGTGACGCGATCCTCGGGCCCCGTCTCTGCCTCATCTGCAGTGAGCGGCAGCTGCCGCAGCTCGCCCCTGCGATGCGCACGATCCAGGGCCGGCGGCAGCGGCGGTGGCACACGGGCGAGTGACGCAGCCGCTACCGCCCTCAGTGATCTAGAGGATGCACGCAGCTGCGATCTAGGCGATCTAGGCATTGGTGACGGCGATCTAGAGGATGCACGCAGCTGCGATCTAGGCGATCTAGGCGATCTAGGCGATCTAGGCGATCTAGGCGATCTAGGCGATCTAGAGGATGCACGTAGCTGCGATCTAGGCGATCTAGGCGATCTGGGAATCGGTGATGGCGATCTAGAGGATGCGTGCATCGCCGGTGGTGATGATCGCGGTGACCTTGTTGCCGACGGTCGCACCGCATCCTCCGCGTCCTCGTGCTCGTCCTGCTCCTCATCATCATCTAGGTCGCGACTGCGGCTACGTAAGTGCATCGCCGCCTTCCAGGCTGTCTCGTAGGCGTCTAGCGCAGCGCTAAGCCGCATACGGAAGCGCACGTCATCCGCGTATGCGTCGGTACACGAATCATTCGTATCAGCGGCACCGGCAGTGGCATCCATGGATCCCTGCAGAGCGTCCCGTCTACTGGCATCCATGCGTGCGTACCAAAAAAATAAGGCAAAGGCCCGTATCCACGTCAAATGCGGTCCACAGAACCAAGGCGGTTCATCCATTGACACGAGGGCATGACCAGAAGCACGCTGTACTTGGCCTGCTAACAAGTACATGAGATCAAGACGGCGCGCTCCAAGCGTTTTTTCAGAAAGGCCATCGTTTTCCCACGTTTCCACTTGATTCGCCGCATCCAATGCCAAGTCTTCATGCGGGTCCAGACAGCGACTCAAAAGGAGTGCGAGGCGCAAGTCGCCGGCCTTTTGCAGCCGCTGCGCTGCCGCCAGCACCTGGCCTCCGGATAGCAAAAAAAGCGCTTCGTCGAGTGCTTGCCCGTCGGATGCAGCGGAAACCGCAGAAACGGCACGCGCATGTTGCCAATCGTCTCGAAATTCATCTACGCTCTGCATCTTGGGGCAGGCACAATCCCTCAGCCATGCTGAAAACCTATACCATGTTGATGCAGCTCCAGCGTGATCACCATACAGGGCGTCCAACAAGCTTGCAACAATCTCACCGTGCTCATCCTTTTGTGTCCTGTAGCGAGTAACCAGTTCCTGGAAAAAATCATGGCGCCGATTTCCCGTGGCAAGTGCTTCACCGAGTGTTTGGTAGCGGCTGGTCGCCTCGCAGTGTACGGATGCCTCTATTGCGGCGTCGTCTGCAACACGAACCAGGCCGAGATGAAGCTCTGACCGATCAGCGGTGCCTTTCGAAGGCGTCCACATCTTCATGGAAGGGTATACGACCCCACAAGCAGCGCGCTTCGCGCTGCGTTCAGGCCCGCCTCCATTCGCAAACACGAGAGGACCTATGACGCGAGCCATGGGCATGAAAGCTGTGGCGATATCCAGTCCACGCATTCGCTCTTCAAGAAGTTGATCCAAGGATCGAAGAACTGCCGTTCTCGGTGAAGTGCCCGCCACCGAAACAACTTGAACGTTCGTTTCGGACGCAAGAAGCGACGGAGCGCGAGTCTGTTCCGTAATCCGCGAGCGAAATGCGTCGGATACTTGCCCAGTAGCATGCATGCTTGCGGTATCCGCTATGAGGGATTTGCGCGACAACTCAACTGCTTTATGCAGCTCACGTTGTTCACCCAGTTCCGTTGACGTGCTTGACTGCAGCAGCTGCAGCGTTGCCGCTGTTGCCGCGTCGAGCGGCTCTAAACGCTCAGCTGCAGCGCGGTCCCCGGTTCCATCGGTAGCCTGTATGTGACGCGACTCGGGTCTCTGGGTCCGCGCTACGGAGCGATTATGCTGTTTCATATCCATGGGCGTGTCCGTCGAGGGAGCTCCGAATGCTTCATCGGGCGTTGCGAAGAGGGCACGGTGCACACCGGGTAGCCAGGACCTAGCAAGCGTGTATCGTCGTGCTAAACGAGAAAAGGAAACACCTGGTGCGACGTAATCCGATTCGTTTCCTTCTTCATCCACACCTGCACCAGCAGTTATCCCATCTGTAGAGGCACTCGACGCAGACGGTGTCGATCGAGCAAGCTTTGACGGCGGCGAGGTCGATGTTTCGCTCTCGCTACTTGATGGCACCTCGATCCGTCGCGGACCTGAGCGAAAAAGGCGCTCATCCTTCCCGTCATCAGTGTCTTCTGAGTCAGAGTAGCCTGTGGGTGCCCGCCAACCACTTTCAACGTTTCTTTGGACAGCAGAAACCTGAATCGCGGGTGATGAAACCATGGAGCGCTGGCGTAGGTCGTACGGAGCGAAGACCAGCGTCGGCGCCCACGAAACGTTTTTTTCGAGGCGCGCTCAGTTTCGGTTGCCGGAGACGACCTGTCCGTGCTTTCTGAAAAGCAAGTCCCTTTGTAAACAGGACCGTTAACCCAAAACAATGGCGCTTTATGCAAAAAGTAAAGCCAAGCGGCACCAGGCATGCGAGAAAGAACTGTGTTGCGTCTGCAGCACGTGACCTTTTTGTCAATCTTATCTACGGTGTGCATTTAGGCGGTACGTATCCATGGTTTCTATCTGCGTCGAAAGCAGGGCAAGGCGCTTTGATGCCTTGAAAAAATTATCAGATGATCTGGGGCAAGTGGTCGACGAAGAGTTATCTCCGTATTCCACGCGGTATTTGTGGCGTTTTTGTGCATTGCAGCGAATATGCAGGTAACGAGGATCTACCGCTTCGGTGCACCGCAACACCAGCGTGCTTCGGAGCACTGCCGCTGAACTCGGGCTTCGAGACAATCGAACTCGCGTTCGGCTAAATAAAAACGCTTGTTATGCTTTTCGAATGCCGGAATGCTCCTGTCCGAGATATATGCGACCAGGGCCTGCAGCACTTCAATGCTGTCGCGTTCTGAATGGCTCCTCAGCCGGGGCCGGTTCTGCCGCAAGAGCATATAGCTTCAGGAGTGCGCGGCACTTGTCGCATGCCTACGCAGGCCGCTGAGCGAGGACTCCAGATCGTGAGGAACCGACAATTTTCATGTCGCTTCCGGGCCGGAGCACAAGAAAGCAGACGTATCTAGCAGATGCTACGCGAGCATTTGCTCTTCAGTGTCGGAGCGCCATTCGAGCGTATGCAGCAGCAGGCAAGTGTATCCCACTTGGTGGCGCCCGCCTCCGCCCCCGCCCAAGCCACACGAGCAGATGCTATCCAGTGCCGGATCGGAACGCCTGTGGATGCATCCAGAGGTGATTGCGTCCTTCTGGTTGTCTAGAGAACGCTGTCAGACACGGGTAGCCTTCAAGAGGTACAGGTTACAGGCCACACTAGACGGCGAACATGGACATTCAGAGAAATCGGCAGCAATTTTTCATAAGACTTGCATTGTAAAGACTTGGTAGATTCGAGGCACTACAGATTTCACTCACGTCTCGGTAAAAGAAAGCTCTAAAAAACATTTCCTTCTCTTCCGTGCACTGCAGGTCTTTTGCCGCAGAAATTTTCGTATACTCGTCGCCTTCCATGCTTCCATCTGCATCATACGGGAGTCGCAATACGTTCACTGATGCGATACCACGAAAAAAATGACACCCTCGGAGTGCATCCAGTACCACCGCACCATATATGTCCGGTCGCCGCTGCTGCGCCACTAAACGCTCAGCTAGCGTTCATCTACATTCGTTTCAGTTACGTGTGATCAGAGAAACAAAAAATGTCCCACGGCCATGGAGTGGATATGAAGAAACACGCACAGGCGCCTCCCGGCTATTTTGATTGGCCCCCTAATACCGGTTTCAGCTTCTTCCTGAACACATCGAGTTTGCGAGGCTGCCGCATGAAGTTGGTCGCGAGAGATGCTCGGGTCCCGTCTTCAGCACCGCACATCGTCTGATATTGACAGTGGCGTTCAAGTCTCGTTTCATGAACTCCTGGCGTTTATTGCCGCTGGTGAAACTCCTCCGTGCAAGGAGTCATCGAATTCGCGCCCTCTGTACCATGCCAGTCTCGTCATCATCTCGTTGGGCAAACAACTTTGCTCGCGTATCTATCTTCTTTTTATTCTTCTTCACTTGCTCTTCTCCGAGGGATGGTCGACGAGAAGGAGATTACTTTTCGTTTCTTTCATGCACCCGGCGATGACGGCGCTCCAGCATCCTCGACTTCCATGTCCATAACCTTCCCTTGGATTGTTCTATTTCTTGAAAATGAATGCGCTTCTCTCTGCTCCGAGGTGAGAAACTTTCCGAAGCTGGAGGGACTCTCGAAAGAGAGACGACATGTGCCCCAGTGTGTCGCCGTGTGCGAAACGCTTCAGCGATTCGGTCACCGAGGCGATTATTACTTTTCAACATAAAAAACACGTCTTTGATGGAGCTGAACCACGGATCGTATGGACAAATGAAAGGCAGCTCGATCCCGATAGATTCGGCGAAAGCTCCATCGCAAGGGAATGGTGATATACCGCGTTCTCCAATAGAAGAACGTCACCAGATGCCAGGGAAAACCCTTCAATCATTCGACAAAGTGGTTGGTACTGTAGGATGCGCCGTCTCCACGAGCGAAACCGAGGCCGCCAAACGAATCCACTCCTCCTAGAACAGATGATGATGTCGTCGTTCTCTTCGAGTTCGATCGCACACAGAACGCGCACCTTCTCAGCGAATACCCATCTACGATCCGACCGTTTCGTCCGAAGGATGTCTCATCGTCTGTGAAAATAAACTGGCTTACCTCTGCTTCATACCGACCGCAACGTTCCAGAAACGCTGTCGTTGCGATATCTGTAGAAGATAGCCGTATGTGAACTAGGACATTTTCTCGGCGACTGTGTCCCAGCGTTTTGAGGCCCCATGAACAAGCTATTGAGAAACAGAGACGCTCATGGCATCTATAATCTTCGCTTTTTCGCTTTTTGTCAGGTGATCAAAAAGTCGTTCTCTACAATAGACCGAAAGCAGTTATAGAGCATACCAGTTTTTTGGCACAGAGCCCATATCCTTCTTTCTTTTAGAGTTCCTCAACCATCTGAGTACTGTGGTGCGACTGACCCGAATCAGAGATGCAGTACTCCTTACACTATTCAGTAAACAATATAGATCCTGAGGGCGATTCGTCTACATTCTGTTCGGCATCGTGCACACACCAAAGCGAATCGACTGCTATGCACCGCACCAGGATGAAAGCGATTACGAGCTGTGCTTCCACGAAGCGTTGACGCGGTAAACCATGTTCGGTAGAAACGCGTCTACGCAGCCGTCGAATAACCAACTGGCGGGTGCTTTCGGGGCAAATCCACCGACACAAACCCCAACACAGTCGCTGTTTAGCACACAGAGCCAGCCGGGCACCCAAACAGCGCTGAGCCAGGCTGGCGGCTGGCCAGCGGCACAACCAGGCCCAAACACGGGCTCAGCGTCAATGAGTCCTTTCGGGGGCAACGCGAACACATCAAGCACCTTCGGGTCAAGTCCTTTTGGGAGTGCTTCGTTTTCTGGCGGGTTGCGCCCGGGTGTGACCGGAGCCCCCGGTGCCGCTGCTGGCGGGGGTGCGCTCTCCGGAAGCGGTAGTGCCTGGCAAGCGGGCACCTCAGGGTCACAGCCTCTTGCTCTGGGTGCCGCACCGAGCCAGGGCACTGGTCAGGTGGCTTTTCGGCCAGTACCAAGCTCAGAAACAACGGCACACGGAACCAAACAGGTACTCTTCGATTCGATCGTGTTTATGAGCGGGTTCGAATCGAAGAGCTTCGAGGAACTCCGTTTCGAAGACTACCAGCTGGGTAACCGGGGGCAAAGCGGCCCTGGAGGTAGTTCAGCACCCAGCGGAACGGGTGGTGGCTCGCTCTTTGGAAACCTTGGCAGTTCCTCCACAACGAACACAGGACTTTTTGGTGCAGCAAAGCCATCGACCGGTTTGACTGCTCCCAGCGGTCTTTTCCGCAGTGACGCTGGTACCTCAGGAGCCGCTTCCCCGTTTGGTGCATCGGCGATCTCGGGAACGACATTCGGACAACAACAAAACACATCCGCTGGGAGTACTGGGGGTGCATTTGGGTCGGCACCCTCAGCTGGTGGTTTCGGGAATGCAAACGCCACAGGTTCTGGTACGGGATTCGGTATCCCTGGACAAAACGCGGGTCAGTCAGGCGGCCTCTTTGGCGGTGGTGTCGGGTCCTCTGCTACGACATCATTCGGATCCAATCAAGCAGGGAGCGGAACGGGTGCTGGGAATGCGCCCTTTGGCTCTGGTTTGTTTGGATCGAACGCAAATGCCCGACCTTCACCCTTTGCTGGTGCACCTGGATCAACGACCGGTGCTTTCAGCAGCTTTGGAGCGAGCGCCGGATCAAATACAAATCAGCCAGCGGTAAGTGCAGCACTGGGCACCTCGGGCGCTTTTCCTACGTCAGGCACTGTCGGTGCGCCTGCAAGCGGTGGCCTCGGTTTCGGTGGATCGCGGCCGCTGGGCACTGGAACATCATTCGGTACGCTGAACGCGACCCAGAATACGAGTAGTCTCAGCAATACAATGCCATCGTTCGGAGGCGGTCTCGGAGGCAACGCGCCCGGGTCGTTTTTCGGCGGAAGCGGCAGCGGATCCACGCAGTCGGCGGGCCTGGTTGGAGGCGGCGCACCGGGTACGGCAGGCAGCTTCGGTGCTGGTGGCAGTGGTATTGGAGGCGGTGGTGGTACTGGTGGCCAGCCTGGTCAAGCACCAAGCGCACAGAGCTCGCTTCCGAGATTTAGTTTGGGCGGATTTGGTGCAGCGCAAGCGAATCAGCCAAGTGGACAATCAACCGGTGCTGGTGCCGCACAGAGCGGCACCAGTACCGGTGGCCTCTTTGGCACAGGGAGCACTACGGTGACTGCAGGCGGAGCGCCCGCGTTTCAGTCAGGAAACGCAAGTACACCTCGTTCGGAGCAAACTGGCATATTCGGAGCAGCGAACCAGACGAGTGCGAAGCCGACTGGGGATTTATTCCGCTTTGGAGTGTCATCGAGTGGGTCGAACCTAGGCGGCACACAGCCTGGCGGCGGTGCCTCAACTTCTGGGGGCATGTTCGGTCTTGGGGGATCAGCATTCCGACCCTTGGCGAGCCCAAATGCGAATATGGGTCCTATGCAGCCGGCTACGAGTACTGGAATGCCGTCTGGACTAGGTTTTGGCCTCGGTGGTGGTAGTGGCAGTGGTGCGATGCCTGCCTTCGGTGCTGCCACGAACGCTTCTCCGCAGGGGATTCCGTTTCAAACGCAGCCTGCAAGCAACGCCAGTAGCGCATCGCCGTACGGCCCGCTGCCGACACTCTCGGGCGCTGCGGGCAACATCTCCACTGATGCGGAGCGATGGCAAGGGACTC
Organism: Cyanidioschyzon merolae strain 10D; assembly: GCF_000091205.1. Lineage (NCBI taxonomy): Eukaryota > Rhodophyta > Bangiophyceae > Cyanidiales > Cyanidiaceae > Cyanidioschyzon > Cyanidioschyzon merolae. Next base: position 311,418 of record NC_010128.1, on the reverse strand, counting down.
GAGTCACCTCGGAGCCTGTGCTAGATACCACGCATGCGTCGCTGCTGGCCCCACTAGCATCGATACCAAACGCGCCCGTGACGAGCTATCGAGTTCGGCCCAGAAGTCAAGTGCGAGCCTTCTCATACGGAGCCTCCATTGGTGGCGTCCCGCTCCATGAGTTGTTTGACCGACCTCGAGCAGTCGCCCGGGGTCGTCCGAATCAGACGCCAGGCGATTCCTGGTCGAGCGTATGGACACCCGGACGCCTGCGCCAGACCGAGAATGGCAAACCAGAACGAAGCATCAGGCAGCTGATCCGCGACGCAGCCGCACAAGGACAAACCGAACCGACATTGACGCTCGCCGATATTACCACGCAGGAAGCAGTGCTGGCGAGCCCGAGCGCAAACCTTCTGGATCGGGATGCGTCTCCGGAGCGAACACGTGCCACCAACGTCGACGCTCCTGGTACCGTAACGCCTTCATTTGCTGCCGACATGTCACCCATCGTACCACTGCGCAGTAGCCAGGGTACGGAGAAGCGCTCCGGAAAAGAGTCAGCGGCCACACCAGGCTCCGAGCAGACGCCAGGTGCGCACTTCGAGTACCACGCACAGGGACCGGTGTCGTCAGGAGCCTCAACGTCCGATCAGGGCGATCGATTGCCAGCTTGGGTGCCGCGACTCACGAAACCAGGGTACTATACGAAACCGCCGCTCGCCGAGCTTCAGTCCCTTGATGAAGCAGCACTCTCCCATGTCTCTAACTTTGTACTAGGCCGTCGCCACATTGCCGAAATTCGTTTCCTGGAGCCGGTGGATTTACGCTACGCCAATCTGGATCAAATTGTGCAGATTGAGCCGCGCACGATCATCCTGTACCCGACCCGCGATACTGACGCGATGCCGCCGAAAGGCACCCGCACGACTGCTCAGCAGCAGCAGCAGCAGCAACAACAACAACAACAGCCATCCAGGTCCGATCGATGGAGTGGTCTCCCGCCCCCGGGACAGGGCCTGAATCGAAGGGCGCTCTTGCGTTTTGAGCAGGTGTTCCGTATGGACAAACGAACCGGAAAGCCAACGAATGATCCACAAGCGATTGAACGATTTCGGCAACGATTACAAGAATACGCGGAGCAGCAGGGCGCACGTTTCGTTAGTTATGATGCTGAAACTGGAACCTGGGAGCTGCTTGTTGAGCAGTTTAGCTAGAGGCGTGCAGCGGAATGTCGGGCGTCGAACGGGAATCCGAGGAGAAAGCAACGGGCGCTTGCGATTTGCACCTGCGCGGGCGTTTTAAGCCTCTGGGACTTGGGTATGCCACGAGCGCAAGGAGTTTCTCGCTCGTTCTCAGTATCGTGATGGCGCAGGTGATTTGCAGCTACCGAGAACGCCGATAAGCGCTCCGTGTCCGAGCGAGATTGCTGGACCTGGGCCAACGTGCTGGAGCAGTGCTCCGGCAGCGCTGCGGTTTCTGTCAGCAGCCCAGAGCCATCGGGTCAGTGATATCGGGAACGACAGCGACTGCGCTTGCAGTCGACGCTCTTCCGAGCCGTGTAGCGAACGCGACGCCAGAGAGCAATCGACGGTACGTCATATACCGACGCCTTCGCCAGCACCAGAATGCCACCTGGTGACGCCACAACACGTAGAGCGCATGCCGCGGAGTTTCGCGCCCATCTGCCGCTGCCTGCCCGATGCCTGCACCCAAGACACATGACCGCTTTCTCAGTGGCGCGTGCGAGTCACCAGAAAACGACGTGATCGGGCGGAAGCGCGCCGCATCGAAGCGTTGCAACGGCACAGCGACGGGATTCCAGCGGTATCGGCTTTGTCGGCAGCGATCGTGCCTGTGGTTGCGCCTGCTGCCTCTGTTGCCTCGCGTTCGTTCTACGACGCTGAGGGCATGCCGCCGCCACGCTGCATACGTTCCGTGAACGGCCTCGAAAATGTGTCGAAAGTTGCATGCGGGGCGTGCCCGAGCCTATCAAGACCCTATTGGATGTTGTCGATATGCAATGCTCGCCGCTGCATCCGCAGGCGCTTCGAACCAGTGCGCTAGCCATGCTGTAGGTGTTATTGCTAGCGCGCGCGGTGTTTAGGTCATTCCGAGATCCTGCTCGGCGTAAAGCCCTGAACCTTATGCCCCCATACCAGCAGCATTCGAATCGGACACCGATCCCATACTGCCAAGAGAAGCATGCGGCTGCAATGGTATGCTCCCGGTGACGGCTCTCAAAGCGGATATGTCTGCTACTGGGCTCCGGGCGACCTCAGCGCGAAATCAACGACGCTCTCTCTGCTCCATACGAAAACCATGTGCAAGGACGGAGCAGACGGTCCGCGTTTGCGTGCATATTGCTCGTGTACAGTGCGTCTGTGCTCCGCGATACGCTTGCAGCGAGCGCAAATGCGTACTGCATATATCTAGAGAGGAATACACAGCTGTCGTGCCGTGAAGCACGCATGCATGCACTGGGACACGTGTACAGTCGACAATGCATGCACTGGGACACGTGTACAGTCGACAATGCATGCACTGGGACACGTGTATATTCGGCTATGCGTGCATGCCCATATGCGTGCACCTGCAAACTTGCGCGCAACGCGGCACCAGGCGCACGACGGCACTGGTGCTGTGCAGGGTACAGGTGCGCAGCGAGCATTCCAAGCGCACTTCACTAGAGCGCTGTGGGAATTTTGCGTGCGTGCACACTGCGCACTCCCTGACCAGTACTTGTCGTTCTTGCGTGCTGCTTTGCGCTCCGAGTCAGCGCCCGAATGCTCGACTTCGCAGGCCTGCAGTTGCGCCTGCACGTTGCTGTGCACAGCGATTATCTGCCTGAGCTGTGCGGGCGCCGTCGACATCGAGCACGGTTCGTGCTGCTTTTTAACCAAAGTCTCTGGTTAGGTTCTGCATTCCTCCCGCACGAACAAGCTATCGCCTTTTCCGCGGCACGCGAGCGACCTAGTCTCGGCACGGTAAACGACGTCGTAGCAGCCACGCGGCATATCGAGCTGTCTTGCTCGAGGCCGGGCGGCTCGCGCTGCGACGCCCAAGCACGACACCGCGTTGCACCTCGAAAAGAAGCTGCGTTCAGAGCAGAACTCCGCGTCGGAGCGATACTGAGAACAGCGCGCCGCTCAGGCACGCATTCCCGCGGGGGTCGAAACGCAGCGCGCCGCTCAAGCACGCATTCCCGCGGGGGTCGAAACGCAGCGCGAGCCAGCTTGGGCGAGCGCAGACGGCGGGCGCGGCCAGTCCGCCGGCAATGCCGATATTTGGGACACGCAGGTTAGCGATGCTCTTGAACGTGTGGCATGCTGGGTAGGGCGCTCCAGTCAACGAGGTCTCACCGAAAGCCCTTACGAGGACCGGTATTGCAGTAGTATCGATGAATTTCTTCGGAATTTTTTCTAATGAGTCTGCGAGAGGCCGTTACCACTGTGACAACGCAACTTACGACTCAGTACTGAACCCGCAAACAGGCTATCCCGGTTGCCTGACTGGAGCTCAAGCAGATGCGCTCAGTGCCTTCGAGCGGCAACTCGTCACGGAAGACGTTCTTCCCAGACGTTTTCGGTCGGATTACAATAGCCAGGACCTTCGCACCGAAGACGATGCCGTCGACGCGAGTGCCGACGGCGACCAGTTGAAACCGAAAGCTTGCGGACACGTTGACGCGATGCTCGCGTTCATGAACCATTCACTGGAGCATCGGCGACGTGTTCTTCTTCAGTTTTTACGCGCACGTGACTTTCGTGTCGATGCCGCGTATGCACTTTTCACGGATACGCTGCTGTGGAGGAGCCGAACGCAGGTCTGCTGCATAGCGCGAGAGGAGATCATCAAGAATCCTGCTGCGTGCTTCCCGTTCACGCTGGTCCCTGGTGCGCGCAACAACTACGGCCATCGGCTACTCTACGGGAAAATGGTGCTGTTCCGCAAGCGGGACGTGAACCGGGATGCCTTTCGAGCAGCGACGATAGCACTGCTCGAGCACTGCTGTTACGCGGCGGATGCCGCTGCCGTAGACGAACACTCGTCGCCGTTTCCGCATAGTCAGGAGCGCTTTACGGTCGTCTTCGACCTCGGACACGGGTTTGATGTCTTTCATAACGCTGAACTAGGATGCTACTCTGATATGATTCGACTTGTACAGAACCACTACCCAGAGCGACTAGGAAAAGTTTACATTATCCACTATAGTCGTCATATCCATATATTTTATCGACTATTGTCACCATTCATTGAGGATAAGACGCGCGCGAAAATACACTGGGTGCCAGAGTCGGAGATCGTGCCAACGTTCCGCCACGACTTTCCGAACGATAGCCTACCAAAATCGCTCGGCGGGGAGCTGGAGTGGCACATCTAGCGAGCATTTGTGCTTTGGACTGCGAGCTGCCGGAGGCGATATCCAAGGATGGATGGATGGGCCATACATATTGATGCAAGCTTCGATCACCAATGGAACAAGCGCTGTGTTGAGGCTGCGTCCGATGGGACCTGCGTTTCTCACTGTTCTCGAATGCCTGGCTGGTTGCTCGGAGCACTCGCAGCATCCACAAACGGTACATCCGGATTCAGAAACGGGTGCGCGAGCAACTCGGGGATGCTGGCCCTTCGAACGGGATCCCGCTGCAGGCAACGTCGTAGCGTATCCATGAGCGCTGCGGCCGATGCCTCCGAGCCTATGCCCTGGATCCCAGCCACAGGCGGGTACGCAATGTCGTACGTCGGGTCCGTGATGCAGCGGAGCTTTTGAATCACGTTCAGGTGTGAGAATGGCGTGCGACCGTACACCATTTGGTACAGGATGCAGCCGAGTGACCAGATGTCACTGGGGCGTCCCAGCTTGTAGCGGCGCCGCGAGGGAGCCGCCGCCGTCTCGCCGCTGGCGCCAGCGGAAGCTGCCTCGTTGGTATCCAGAATTGCCTCAGGGGACATGTAGTTCAGGGTACCCACCTGACTCTCGCGGACAATGTTGGTGGTGTCGTTCTGAATCGCCTTGGCGATGCCAAAGTCAATGAGCTTCAGGACACCCTCAACGAAAAGAAAGTTGGCTGGCTTGAGGTCGGAGTGCACGATGCGCTCTTCATGAATGGTATGAACCGCTTCCAGCATCTGCTGCCAGTAGAGACGCAGAAAGTTCGCATGCATGGGTCGTCCAGCGTTGCGCAGTAACAGCCTCGCGAGGTCAATCTCGCCACATTCCATGACGAGGTAAATGAGACCAGCGTGCTCGCGCACCTCCGAAGCGATCAGCTGGATGATATTGTCGCGGCCGCGGAGGCGCTGCAGCAACGCAATCTCGTTGCAGTAGCTCCGGAGCGTCTCGCGATCGGCCTTGCGGATGCGAATGCGTTTCAGCGCGAAAATCTTCCGGGTTCGCGCGCACATCACCTTGAACACCTTGGAAGATCCCCCACGCCCGACGATTTCTAGCTTGATGTACGGGTATCCACCAACGTGCACCACAGTGTCGGCGAGGCTTGGCGGTAGGCTCAGCAGGCTCGTGCCGTCACCACCGTCAGATGGAGCCACATTCTCCTTCCCAGCGTCCAGGCGTCGCAGCGGTCGACGGGGCGCCGCTGCAGCCTCAGCAACTGCCGATCCCTGCACGGCAACAGGGCCGTCGACGGAGCGCTGCATCCCGCGGGGCTGTTGCGCTGTCGGTGCGTGCGCTTCTCGCGCTGCGGGTGCCACGCACGCACCTGTTCTGATGGACACGTGTCCTGCGGATGCATCGTTTCCCGCGCATCGTCGCGATTTGCTGTCGATCGGGTTCGATGCCGCGGCAGCCGGGCGCTCATCCGGCGCCGCCTGGGTACCATCAGGCACACCAGCAGGCACATTACGAGATATAATGTGAGGCGCTTGACTGGCTTCGGGGTCGCCTTGAGCGCGCTGCATCGGCCAGCGATCGGTCGTCGAGGATTGCCGGGCCGGCACCGCATCCACTGCGAGTTCGATTGCCTGTGGCGACTGCCGGAGACGCGTCCACGGCGGGGGTGTCGTCGAGGCAGCCGGATCCCGGTCGATGCGCGGTGATGAGAGCGCCGCCTCTGCACCGCCTGCAGCGTCGAGGGCAGTGCGAGCGCGATGCTCATCGCGAGACGCTTGGTGCGGTGGTGAGAGCGTGGCGCGCTGCTCTGGAGCAGTCTCCACGGAGCGATGCCAAGACATGGCTGTCGCTGGGGCGTCCTCATCTGGCGGTGGAATGCCGGCACCAGTGCCGGTCGCGGTGCTGAACCCGGTCAGTGCGGCTGGGTCGAGCGCGGTGGCGAGCCCCGCACCAGATGGTGCCTTGCCAACCCGCGCAGCGGGCTGTAACACATCCGCCGTGATCGTCAGCAGAGAGGCGGCATCGGGCGCGTCGGCGCTGTGGCCGCTGCTATGGTGCGCGCTGCGCACCACTTCGGGCACGGCGTTTTCAGGGTCCGATGACGCGCACAGCCAGAAGCACGTGCCGCGCATAAACTGCTCAGCTGCCTCTCGCCGAGCAGCTGCCTCCTCTTCGAGCTTTCGCGCCTTGCGCTCGTTTCCCAATCGCCGCTCGAAACGCGCCCATAGCTCGCAGATGCGCGGGTCATGCTCGCCAATGCGCTCTGCTTTCAGGTAGCGAAAAGTATCTCGTAGCTCCTCGGCGTCCTCCTGCTCTGTGAGTGCCATTTGAAAGCGGACGGCTCCCAGCCAGAGCTCGACATAGTCGCTGTTTCGTCGGTGGCCTCGCGCAGGCACCGCCCGCGTTGCCCGTTCATAGAGCCGCTGCAGGAGGCGCAACACTGCACGCGCCCTGGCGTCGGTGGTGGGGGTACGCGGTGGCATCCCGCTCGGCAGGAGTGCCCGCTCCAGCGACTGCAGGAAAGACAGCCAAGTACTCGGACACGACGGCCGCGCGGCGAGTGTCCGCAGGTGCGTGGTGTCGGCACGGGCGAGCGCAGTCTCCAGCGCCTCGAACGCATATTCCCGATACGCTGGTGGAACCAGAGTCAGAGGCGAGGATCCGAACACCTCGCGGAACGTTGCAGTCCAAGACGCGCTCGGCAACGCGCTCAAGGTGCGTGGATGCGGCGCTACGGCTGCAGGTGTCTCTGTGCGCTGCGCTTGCGGCGACGTAGCCCCTGGGTCGACTGGTGCCGGTATCAGGTGATCTGCGGCATCGCCTCCTGTGCCGACGGCCGCCACAACGTGCAAGCGCAGTAGCGGCGGCGTCATCAGGCCCTCGGCGCTTCGCGTCGGTGAGCACGGCGAGCGCGAAGCACTGCTGTGCGTCTGCTCCGCCGACTGGCGACGACCTCGAAGCTGCTGAACGCGTAGGCGCAACTTCTCCAGGGTCTCTCGTGTCGGGCGCTTCAGGTGACTCGAAGCCGATGTCTCGCTCGTCGCGCTGCTGGCCTGGTCGGGTGCCTGCGCATACGCGTCCGTCGCCACTGCGTCCAGCTGTCCCGCACGGCGGTTTAACGCTTGCTTCGACCCCAAAACCCACTTCTCCGAGTCGCTGGCCTCGGGAGTCGCATCACGGCCGCCTGACATGTAGAAATCAAAGCCAAAGCGACGAGCGGTTGCCGCCTTGCCGGAGCCAGAGCTGCCGCAACGACCTAGAGAGCGACACAAGGGCACTGCTGCTGTGGACGCGGGCCACAGCGCTTCTGCTCCGCCCCGATAGCGGGCGTTCAAAATTTCAGGCAATCGATGCAGGCGCTCACGACATCATGAACATTCTAGAATGTAATTGTACAGAGCAAACATATGCCCTCAGCGGGACGCGTTCCATCATTCCTGTCCGATACCGCCGATACCGTGCGCGAACACGCCCGGATACCAGCGCACCGACGTGTGCTCCGCCGCAGATGCGCTCACGCTGTACCGACTCCAGAACGGTTTTTCTTTAAACAACGACAGCTTCGTGGAGCCAGCGACCTGCCGAGTGCCGGACGTTCACCGAACGACGCCTCGATTGCGAACAGGAGGTAGCGCGTACCCCAATAGCCGGTATCCATAGCACGTCACAGCTACCTGTAGGGCGTCGAAGGCGCATCCCTTGGGGGCATACGCACTACTGACAGTACGGATGCACGTATGCGTACGGCCGTCGATAGCGGCACGTCGATCACGTCCATTGCATCGAAGGATGGGCCGATCCGTGTACGTGCAGGTAACGCGCACATTCTGTACCTTGGGCGAGAGCGCCTCAAAGCGACATGCGCTGGGCGACAGCACGGCGCGTTCGCAGTGTCGTGACTACCACGGATGTGCCTGCAACGACACCGCGCGACGAATAAAGCGCATCCGCCCAGTTCGCAGCGATTATCCGCAAGCAGCCTCTGATGTCGGCGGGCACCCAAATTTTCGCAAAACGCGCAATACGTCCTCCAAATCACTGTTGCCTGTTGGCGGCGTCTCGATGGCGACAAGGATGGAACTGGTACGCGTCGATCTGACGGGGCGGATGCATCTGCCCGGAGACGGAATGCAGGACACCACTGCGGGACCCAGGTCCCGGGCACGCTCTATGAACGTTGTCGAAACACGTGAGCGAACGTCCAGAAATGTTTATTAAAGTCACACGAGGTGCTGCACAGGTACGCAGCTCGAGCTCGACGCCGCCATGCACGTCTCGTCCTCAATCCGAATCCGATGGTGCGTCGCGGGACTCGGCATCAGGGTGCAGGCTCACGCCGGTGATCCGGTGCCGCCGAAGCGTTTTCGCAAGGCGCTCCGATGAAAAGCGCACTCCAGCGCGGCCCGCAATGACCCACTCGCCCAGACCGGCAAAGGTGCGCACGACCTGTTGGTTCCGGATCAGCAGAATCGATGGTAGGACCTGGACGCCGAGCCGCTCGCACATGGACGGAAACCGTTCCGCCTCAGCGACCCAAAAGCGCGTCTCCAGATGCTGCTGTGCCAGGGAACGCAACGCGTGTGCAAGCGCATCCTGCAGCGGCTGGGTTTCGGGCGCTGTTCGCAAACGCCAAAACACGCCAACAACGCGCTCTGAGGATCGGCAGGCCTCGAGGAGCGCCTCCTCGTCATCAAGTTCATGCAGCCTACCATGCCCGAGCGCGCACCATCGCGAGCGCGCAGCCGCTGCTCGCTTCAGCGCCTCCAGACGACGCTCGCGCAGCGCTTCGAGCTCGGGGTCCGTCTCGGTCGTCGTCGCAGAAGCGCCGAAAGAGGCGCCGCGCTCCTGCTCCCGAAGCTCCCCGTCCAGGATAGCCTCCACACGCTCGGCAACTGCCTCGACAACACGCTGCACTGCGCTTTGGGAGCCAGTCGCAGGCTCTTTCCGGGCAAATCCCTGCGTGCCCCCGAGCGCTGCCACACTCGACGACTGCGACGTCGGCATGGCTCCAGTTTCGACAGCACCTTGGCCGTTGTTGCGTTGCTTCCCGTGCCCGAGCGCTGATCAGTGTCAAACAGGCACGCTGTGACACCCTGGTGCTCCGAGCACCAACGCAGGTACCGCCTACTGGTGCCAGACGATGAAAAAAGTCCCGAGTCACCACACACCGCCCTCTGATCACAGCGCCTGCCTCTAAGCGTCGACGCTGCCTTCTCGAGTTGCCGGTGTGAGTAGCCCCAAGTTGCCGCTAGAGCACACTCACAAGTCCGTGGAATCCTATAGACGGCGCTCTTAGGGGAACACTGCTCAGACGCGCCAGTGATGGCCGTACGCGCGCATCCGCTGCACGTTCGATTTTACCATCGCATGCAGGATGTGCACACTGGGGTGCGGGGTGCCTGCTTCAGAATCGCCCCTCGCTGGACACGGGCAGAAGATGGCCGTCTGTACACCTAGCGCCGTGGATCTCGGTGCACGCTTTCGAGCGCTGTTCTCAAAAGTGTCGAGCGCGCTCAGCGCGCACCGTAAGCGCTACGAACTTGGTGTGTGCTAGGACACGTCCCACCAAATAGCGAATATCGCATATAGTGAATCTCTGGTTCTGTCGGCATGTTCGTTGAGCTTGCCGCCACAGCCCGTTGGGGACTTGTACCTCTGGCTGGTCGGACTGGTCACTCAGTTTCGTTTGCTGCCACCAGGGCCGGAGCACGCGAACCTCACCTGAACTTGCGACGCGCACGGGCCCTGCGCACAAAGCCAGCACCTATCAAACTATGCCTGGTCTCGTCAGGTGCGGCAGAAGAGGCAGGCATGGCGCCAAGCGCTTCGGGGCTCCATAGCAAAGGTGCCTCAATGCACCTCGCAGGCCTGATTCCACTGGTTCCCAACTGGTTGGTAGCGGTTCTTTACCTCTATTTTGCATATCGCTTCTATCGAGGTTTTGAGCGCACAACCTTCGACTCTTCTTCAAAGCTGATACTCACGTTGATCTGGCCGCTTTTGCTTATCACAGGCTCGGGACGACGCAACTTGCAACGGGCTCTCCGCGGCGACGACACGTAGCGCGCACCAGGGGTCCGCAAGTCGCTCGACCTCTGGAACTCCAGGGTACCGTGATGTCCGGAAACAATCCTATGCCGCGTAGAGACAGCACTGTTCGCACGAACGCAACGCGGTATATCGCTTGCACTACCGCGCCGGTGGTAACCCGCAGCAACTCACGGACGAGGTGGCGGACACGGGCTTTTCATCGTGGCGTCGCATCAGGATGGATAGCGCTGCCACGGCTTCTACTCGGTGACTATCTTGACTCGGTGAAATGGTTACAAACCGTAAAGGCGCCCGTTCAACATCCATGCTCTGGTGGCAATGCTCGGCTCAGTTGCATCTCTCATGACTCTGTGGCCGGAGCATCACGAGAGGAGGCGCTCTGACGGTTTGTCGATAAAGGCCCTAGAGATTCTACGTTCTTTTCTTGCTTTCGATTTCGGTAGCACGCACTTGTTCGCTGTTCGCGTGCTTCGAGCTCGCGGCGAAACTGAAGACGCCGTCGACTGCGCATGCTGAGGTACGTTCTTCGCCGCTCTGGAGCAACCCTGTACGAAAAATCGGCTCCAGACCGCTGCCGCAGAAGCCAACTTATATACGCGTTTCGTGTTTCCGCGTTTCTCAAGGTCTCGTAGGCGCGATAGATACGTTCAAAGTGTCGTTTAGCTGTTGCTGGGCTAGCCGGATTTCGGTCTGGGTGATAGCGCTTGGCTGCCTGGCGGTAAGCTTGTGCGACTTGCTGGGCGCTGGGCGGCGCACTCGGATCGAAGTGGAGTCCTAGAAGACTGAAATAGTCCGTGCCTCCTACAACTGCCTCTTCTTCGTCCGCCGCATCCGCACCGACATCACTAGCCGTCTCCTCAGACACTTGAACTCGCCGGTCTAACGCCTGCATTCAGGACATCATAAAAACACAGCGCGCAGCGCTTTACGCCGAACCAGATTTCGTTGGCGTTTCTCGACTGCAGAAACACCAGTAAGTCGAACCAGACTCCCTCAGTTGCGTCCGCGCTGCCAAAGCACCGTCAAGAGACCGCCGCTAAAGCAGAAACGCGCCCGAGTCTCACGAGTTTGATAGCAACACGCCGCGCTTCGGTGTCAGTTCGCTCAGGTGTGTACGTGCATGGTGTCTTTCGAATTCAATTCTGTTCCACTTGCGCTGCCGGGTGCAGCACGAGGAAGAAATTACTTTGCGATGTACCGTATAGATCGTAAACGAATTGCCTGTTAGATGTATGCTCTTTACTGGACAGTGCATGAAGACTGCATGCCTCCTTCAGGTCAATGATACCATAGAACTCAGACGGTTGCGGAGCACTGAAAGAAACAAGTATATGCGCTCCGTTGCAAAAACCGATATTCTCAAAGACGGTTCGTGGTCAATTGCACAGAACGACCCTTTGAGCACCTTACGGAGAGCGAAAGCGACGGTAATAGCCACAACAGGTGTCTCTGCCTCTAAACAGCTTGTTGTTGTGGTCCTGAAAATACTTGGATACAGTCGCAAAAAAGATTTCTATTTCATTCACGGACATCTTCCACCGAAATCGCAACGACAGCGTTCCTGGAGCGTCACTTTCGATATGAAGCACAGGGGCATCGGTTCATTTTTTCAGGTGACGAGACATCCTTCGCACGAAAAGGTCGGATCGTACATGGGTATTCGCGGTGGGGAAGATCATTCTATGTACGAACCAACGGGAAGAGAACGACGAAATCATCTGTTCTAGGCGCAGCGGATTCGTCTGGCGGCTTCAGTTTCGATGGTAGAGAAGGCACGTACAACAGCGCCAACCACTTCGTCGAATCATTAAAGACTTTTGCCGCTGACGTCTGGCGATGCTCTTCTATTGGACAACATGGCATTCCCACCGTTCTGCTTGCGTTTGGGCTTTTGCCGAGTCTATCTCGATAAAGTTACTTTCCATTCTTCCAAACGGTGTAATTTTCGAGCCCATCGAAGAAGCGTTCCAAATTGTAAAACGTAATGAGCGCTCCACTGTGCGAATCGCTGAAGCGTTCAGCACACTTCGACACACCGGGGCACATGTCGTCATTCTTGCGAAAGTCCTTCTCGCTCTGGGAAGGTCGTCGCCCAAGGGCATAGAGAAGTACGTTCGCTTCCGGAAATAAAAAAGCGAGGAGAAAGTTATGAACATGGACGTCGAGGGTTTTGGGCACCCGGAGTCGCCAGCTCCGACAAAAACTGAAAAAGTCCTCTTCTCGCTGACAATCAAGCGAAAAAGAGCAAGAAGATTATAACGATGAGAGATAGGCGAGAGAAAGTGTTTGCGCGACGTGGCGATAGCGAGACTGTAGTGGCTCAGAGGGCGCGAGTTCGATGAATCTCAGCAAAGGTGAGTTCAAGAAGCTACCATAAACGTGTAGAGTTCGTGAACCGAGACTTTAACGCCGCCATCAATATCAGACAAAGTTTGATGCTGAACACGAGACCCACGGAGCTGACGAGATCCAACTTTAAGAGGCATTGTGTCATGCTCGAGATGTAAATGGAGAAGCTGAACCCGAGTCCAGAGGGCCAGTCAAAAAAGTTTTGGAGGCGTCTGCAAGTGAGTTTATATATGCGCTCTATGGTCGTGGCACCATTTCGTTCCATACTGACCCTAGTGTGTGTTCATTCGTACAGAAAGAAAGAAATCCGTATGTTCTACTGTATTACTACTGGGAATGCGAAATCAGAAAGTAGCCATCGAATATTCGGGAGCATAGGGCTCGGCAGGGGTCCAGAAAAAGTTCCCGGTTTGGCGATTTCACCACTACATACAGGGTACGCTCTTGCAAGTAAACCGATAGGGTGCAACAGGATGCAGCATGCGCTCTTTGTCATATGCCTCGATCATGCCAGACTAGATGCGTTGGTCAAACGCACTGATAGATATGGGCGCTACTTGTGTGCGATGCCTCTGCCAAGATCACCGGACCCGGAGGATGAAGCAGGCACCATAAGTTAGACAACGACGGCAGAATGGAAATGACTTGAACGGTCATCAGTACCAGGCCATGACGCCGGATAGAAGCAAAATTCAGGTCAGTTCCTCGTTCCAGCGTCCGTGCAGTGTGCATAACAAGCATAGGGAGTAAACATATATACGAGTTCGGGAACGAGACCGTGCCTTGTTTGCTTACGATCAATAAAACTGACGAAATTCCTATTGAGTAGAGTGATGCACACCGCACCCGCACGAGCGTAGGATACTGCGATGGATACGCTTTTGATAGAAGCATCGCGGGGTATCGTGCTAGGCCCTTGCATCTCCATGTATGTCAGGGCGGTACTGCGATGGGCATTTGCGTCGGCACCAGCGACATAGCCTATAGCAGGAGTGCATTCTACGGGAGTTTCCGATCTACGGCACCCGATTTCAGCTGCAGTGCGATGCAAACACGCATGTGCCAATGCGGGGCGTCGGACACGTGTCCTTCATCGATCGGTGAGGCGTCTTGCGCGGTACACGCATTGCGCTAAATGAGCGCATCTGGGAGATCAGGCCGACATGAGACACGACGCATATGCCTCCGTTGAAGGAAAACGCGATCTTGATCAGTAGCGTGTTGTTCTACCGGAAAAAAGTTGGGTTTCCGTTGAGGTCGTAACCAAGTACAGTCTTTCAGTTCATTAGTTTTGGAACATCAAACAAGTCTAGTCAAGTGTTTTTCGTGATTAATGGTAGACGCTTTCGAACCGCGTTCGTTTTCAAAAATAAAAATAATGAACACGAAATTCGAGGATCCTGGAGGCCCCCTGCCGCCGGATTTGACAAAGCAACGGAAACCAGTGCCAACTCCAGATGAACAGAAGAAGAAGACGTATCAGAAGCAGGAGGCCTCACGACAAATGCAACTCGAAAGACGACACAAGAACGAGGTCGTAGTGAAAGCCTTTCTCGGAAGCCCTATCAAGGAACCCTACAAGAGAAAGTTGCGAGAGTCCATCAGAAAACCTGTCGAGTCGTACTCCAGTAGTATTCTTAACGCTTCTTTAGGACTGACGAAATTCGTGAACGATTTGTTCTCCGACGTTACCGACATCAAAACGGTCGAGGTTCCGAAAGAATTTTTCCACGTGTCTTTCATTCGCCAACTAATGGTTGGCGCAGGGGAAATGTCGACGAGCAATGAGCGAGTGAGAACCTTCCATGAGAACCACCCCGAATACCGCTTCAGCGGTGCTCGATACAGGGGCCACCGAGAGATTGACACCTACGGAGCGATGAAGTACGTCACGAACCTGAAGAACCACATGATCATGAACCTCAAACGCTTCATGAAACGCTCCGTCTTCGCGCTGTGCCCGGGCCTGTCTCGCAAAGGAATATGGGCCATCATCGATGGCATCACGAACGATCCTCGGGATGACCAGGAGATCGAGTTCGTCGACGAGAAGACATCATGGACGAGCACGAATGTGGATTCTGTGATTCGTGCGGCAATTCAAGAGCACCGTGCGGTACTGGGGCTGGTCAACCCAACAGAAAAGGTATCAGAGATGAAAAAAGGTGAAGAGAGATGTTGTCCCTTCATCCTGCGTTCTTTCGTGTTTCTGAATCGAGAGCTCGAACGCATGGCCGATATGGAGCTGGACGTGGAGGAAAATGAAGATTCAGTGGAACGCAGGGCTTCGCTTCTGGAGCAGCGCTTCAATGTCGTTCCGATATGCGAGGACAAGTCACACTTTATCACAATCGATTCTGGCGTCCTTTTCGGCATTATGAAGGAGATCTGTCCCGAGTTCGATGTAAGCAGGGAGGAGTTCACGGGCGAAGACCGCGACACCTATTGGAGGGATATCTTCGATTTCAAACGTCGCAAAACGAGTAAGAAGAAGGTATTCACGGGGAAGATCGAAAGCGATGGGGTATCCATAGGTGTACACTATCGGCGCTCGAATGTGGATCACCCTGTTCGGTCGTCGTTGTCGCCCTCGGCGAAGCATGAAGATGAAAAGGAGGCGGGCCCTGCGGCGCACAACGTGCACGGGAACGACTTTGTCATCGGCACGGAACGCCCTGGGAACACGGATACCATGATCGTCGCTGTGCCTAAGCGCGGGCAAGATGGTAACGACGGCAACTTACACCAGAGCGACATGCGTCTTCGAAAGTCCTCGAACGCGCGCTACTATCGAGGGTCGGAACGAATGAATGCAAGGAAAAAATGTGAGATGCGGAATACAGGAGGTAAGAATCACCTCGAAGCGATGAGCGGGGCGACAAACCTTGGAGCGGACCTTAAAGCTTTTCAGGAGTTCGTGGAAGTTCAGGTTGCGCAATGGGAGGCGTTTTGGCAAGAGAACAACAGGTTCCGGTGAGCTCATTGGCGTGTGAACTTGTACCGAGGGAAGTAACGTGCACTTGCCAACTTTTTCAATCACTTGAGCGCCCTGAGGGAGGACGAGAGTCAGAGACCCGTAGTAGCATACGGAGCAGCGAGCTGGGCGTCCATAAAAGGGAGCATACTCGCTCCGTCGACACGAGCGTACAAAGAGCGTGCACATCGTTTTGTCACAGCACCGATAGGTCAGTTCCGTACCTGAACCATACTCTATAAGCTAGGGTATACGCTTCAGAGCGTCGAGATGGAAAAAAGCCAGCGGAGCGCTTCGGAGGTAGAACAGCACGGAGAGCTGACAGAGCAGCGAACGGCGCAGAGGGTACGTGCTCGAGGAATCCTTCCATGGTTGTGTTCAACCAGTGGCAATGAACACAGAGAGTTCATGAACCTTGGCATGAACGCTGCCATCAATACGAGGAGATGTGCGGTACTGGAGACGAGACCCGAGGAACTGACGCGATCGAACTTGGTGAGGCAGCCTCTCCGGGTCGAAATGTACAACGAGAAGCTGAAAACGATAACAGATGGCCGGTCGAACAAGGCCGGGAAGCCTCTGCACGTCGGTGTATGTACGCATACGATCGATCGACGCGATCGACACAAACGCAAAGATGGCTGCAGCAAACACGCACGAACGGAGCGAGTGTCACTTTCTACCTAAAAATACATCTTTATCCAGCATCGAAGGCGGCGGCGAAGCCGCTGATCGCGCACCACGTTTTCATGCTGCGAACGCGGGTGCTTCGAAACGCCCGCTTGGTGCGGAACGCACGGTAGGAGCACTGCGGCGACGGGTGAACACGTACTTGCGTACACCCTCGTGTACCGACAAGCGATAGCTTTTGGCGCTAGGCTACGTCCACATGGAATGGTGGTGAAGCGTTCCGGCCATTTTGTGCCCGAGGTTCGAGACCGTGCCCCGCAAGCGGTCGACGCTAGACCAGCGCGTTACCCAAAGCCGCAAAGCACCCGCATGGAGCCTGGTGCAGCGCCGCTGAGGACATGCGCTGAGACGCACCCCGTCATCGATGCTGACGACCAAGCCGGGTGGTCCATCGCCCAGCCTCACACGGAGAGGGTGCTCGAGTCACGTGCCTTGGAAGAGGCGCTGCTCGCTGGTCGGCCGCTAGTGCCCAGCACGGGCAGCGGCGGGAACAGCTCTAGCAGCGGTGGCTTCTTCTCCGCGAGCTACAGTGCACCGCAGGGGCCTGCCCCCGGATTCGAGGCTCCGCCGGCGCAATTTCACGCACACACCGAGCCGGTCGTGCGGCACGTCCCGGGCGTCTTGTCGGTCACTGAGCTGGAGCGCAGCTTTCAGGGAGTCACGACGTCTGCGACAATGGCGCGGACGCCAACAGCACCACCTACACAGGCGACAGCAGAGACGCCGGGCACCGGCGCCTTGAAGACACCCTGGAATTCTTCTTTGTCAGCGGGCTTGCGGTCAGGTACCGCTTCAACGACGCCTCATATGGCTGGCAGCGTTCCACGAGCAGAGCAGCACGCGAGATCGCGAGATCCTTCCACATATGAGAGCGCTTTTCCGTGTTGGTCAGCGACAGAGACCGGTATTCATGTTGCACCTGCGGAGGTGCAGCACCCGCGCGAGTCATCGAGTCACCTCCAGGCCATGAAGCCGCACGAGATTGAGAAAGTTCGCTACCTGCAGCAACGCTCCCTGCACCTGACCGAGTCCGAAGACGCCGTACGGGCCGAGGCCTTCTATGCCACTGAGCTGGCGGCTCGGCGACACGCTGCTGCAAGTCAGCAGCATAACGTCCACGAACGCTCGAAGGTACTGTGGAAGGCAAACCAGGCACAAGCTGAACGGACGCCTTCGATGGCAGGCATGCCACCGTCGCATAGCACCTCCACCAGCATCACGGGCAATGCTGGAGGTGTCCGCGGGCCCCGGAGGCATCCGCCCAATGCAGCAGCGTTGGCGTCAGCGCTGGGTGCTCCACCAAAGTGGACGCCACAAGCGCCCCGTCAGGTGCTATCCCTGGAACTCGACCCCGATTCAGCGACATGGCAAGCAACCGAGCAGGCGAATGGTGAAGCAAACCCCAGCGGCTCGTTCCACGAAGACCCGCGCATCAAAGCACGTGGTCGCATCGAGCAAGCGTACGATGTGCTTCACGGGATGGCGCTGGAGACCGGATCCAGCCTAGTGACGCCAGCGCTCTTCGCGTCCTTGTCTGCTGCGCAGCAGACCGCCTATCAGGAGACGCTGTGCAAGCTGCTGGGCCTCTACGAGCACGGGTCGTCTGCGATGGGTGCAGTCGCATCGTCTGGTGCGCCAACTGCTCAGCTCTTCTACAGTATTTGCGCGATTCCCAAAGGCAAGCGGTTACTCACGCAAGTGTGGCAATTACTGCGTGCCACAGATCGCCAGCGCGTCTATCAGCTCTTTCTGGGGCGTCTCGCCGCTTACTGCAGTACTGAACTGGAAAATCCTGCAAATCAGCACGTAACTGAAGCATTCTGGGGCATCATCACCGACGGCATTCTGCAGTATACGTCGTTGCACGAGCTTGCCGTACTCCTGGACGCCTTTCGCACTGGTCATGCGCGCTCACGCGTCCTGACCCAGGTGGCGCTCTCGAGTGAGAAGGGCACGCACTTGTTGCGGATGCTATTTACGCAGGCATTCAAACTCCTTCAGCAGCAACAGCAACAACAACAACAACAACAACAGGCGGCGTCGACCACCGAGAGCGCGGCCTGGACGCGCGCCGTCAACGCTTTCGTCGACTGGATCACGCGTTACCTCGGAGATGCGTTTGACCTCGCAAGTCCTCGCGCGGCTGCTGAGCTATGGGAACTCATCGCCCTAATCGATGCACTGATCGAGCCTGGCTTGCAGGCACAGTTTCGATCCACGCTACGATCGTTGATTGAACAGGGCCGGGCACCTCAACCACCGGCACCGGATGTAGACGGCGGCCGACGCACTGCCTCCAGCACCCAGTGAACGACTTTGCGGGCCACGTATTCGGTTTGCTGCTCGCTCAAGATAAAGCCGTGGTAAATCTGACCGCTCTCATACTCGACATGTGCCTCGGGGACTTGTCGGCGAACTCGGGCGCACTGATCAGAAGTTGCAAACGGGTCATCCGGCACATAGTACATGACGAGTCGGCGCGCGAAACGGCGTAGCAGCGCGATATTCATGTCGCCAATGTGAAGACACTTGTCAGCAGCAAGCGCGAGAACGTTCAGGAAAAGATGGTACTTGTCGGCGGCGAGTCGGAAGAGGTCCCGAATACGGCGAGCAACCTGAGGTGTCGCCCGATGTGCCAGAAACTCATCAATGAGATCACTGACCATACGCTCGGGCGCGACGCGGAGGATCATGCTCGCCAAACCCGCCGTAATGTGTCGAGCTCCGCGCTGAAATATAAACGCTCGTTGACGGAAAGCGGTGCGGATACCGTCGGCAACCTCAGCGATCGCTGGGGTAAGTAGAATCACATGCGCTCGTTCCGCTAGCGCTGGACTCGCTTCCAGCATCCGGCAGATGATATGTGCACCGGTGCTGTGGCCAATCAAGACGAGGTCCTCGTTATCGTCGATGTCGATGTCGTCATTGATGTAGTTCGAATCCTCGGCGAATGACCAACCGACGTGTTCCCGAATGTAGGCGAGTTTGTGGCGGGTCTGTTCGGACAGGTCGAAGAAGCGTCCGGGGCGATTCAGGCCTCTAAGGTCGTGCCCGGCGAGTCCAACACCATGGATGACGAATTCAACGGACGGGTTGCCTGCCTGAGCCAGCATCGCTGCGCACTGCAGGAGAAAGGACTCGTACAACTCGATACAGCCCGGATTACCCGGTAGGAACACAACCTGACACCGGCGACGACGCCCCGGTTGGACTGGATTCCTACTCGTATCGAGATGCCGCTGCGAGTCGCTGGGTGCTTGTTGCGCGGACGGCTGTGAACGCGATACCGCTACCGCACCGTGCTGCTGGGATCGAATGAACGTACGTGTGTAGGGCAGCGTGCTGCTGCTGCTGCTGCGGATGCGACGCATTCCATTCATCGTCGGCGCATCCGAGCTTGTCGAGTCCAGGTGCACGCCTGTTCCCAGGGAGACACTGCATCCCCGATGCAAAGCGGCTGCAGGTTCACCGTTGTTCACGGAAATGCGGTTGTTTCCCGGTGATACCGTACCATCATCGAGGATCATGTCGTTCCCCGAGGGCGTCTTCCAGTCGTCCAGGTCTATTGAGGATCCCATGGAGCTCACCGACAGCGACTTGCAACCGAGCGAAGGCAAGCGCTCGGCCTGTGGGGATGCGCGCGTCGCTTGTGCCGCATTCGAGTGGATCACGAGAACCTCCGTCCAAACACCGCCTATCTCCAGGACCCGAAAATGATCATTCGAGGTCTCGCTTAAAGACGATCCTGCGTTGAACGTCCTTTTGAAGGCACCAGCTGTCGCGCGTTTGTTTGGTCGCGAGCCTCGTTTCGGTTGAGGCCGTTCCAAGGTGCTGACCCTACAGCTCGAACGATCTCGGGAATCTTTGTCATCCTCTTCGTGTGGCAGGGACGCAGACGGTCGGGCATGGAAAAGTTTCACGTTCTCGTCGTTCTCGTCGTCGTCGTCGGCCGAGTGCGAATCTGTTTCGAGCAAGCGTCTCGACCGGGCCTGTGATGTCCCGCGGGAGGATGTCGCCCTTGCGGGTGGATGATGCGTACAAGACGCGGCGGCAGCGGCATTTGCGCTCCCCGTAGAGCCCACGCTTGCTGCATCGAGCACCTGTGTGAGGGATTCACTTTGTGTGTGTTTCGATACCTGCGCCTTTCCAGGACCGGTAAGGCGAGGCGCTGGATCACCAAGATCCGAATGCCACGGCACACGCGATGCCAGAGATGTATCGGGGTTGTTGTTCTTCGCCATACCGGCAATGTTTCCTAGGCATGCGTCTACATGGCCATCTGCACACAGGAATTCTGCGACACCGTCCTCATCGATGCAGATTTGCTCCGCAGGCGTGCATGCTCCCGATTCGTTATCGGAATGGATGCTGCTCCCGTCATCCTCCAGTTGTGTGCATTCAACCTCTTCGAGCATCGGGAAAGCGATCGCTGCGTGTTTTCGAATCATAGCGTTCACGTGGGCGGCTTGACGTGCCCGCAACCATCTTGCCATGCCAGGAAAGTTCATGATCATCGACCGAAAAATGATCTGAACCGAGAGCAGCGATGCCCGCAACGCAAGCAGCAACGGTCTACGCAGTCGACGGGCGCGCAAGCGAGTGACTCGGAGGGGATCGTGAAACGCTCGCTGCACAACCGGACGCTCACTAGAGCAAGTGCCATCTCTACCGTCACGAAAGAGTGCTGGTAGGAGGCTCAGGCCTCGGAGAGTGGGTGCATGCGAGCCTTGCGTTCGATTCCATGTATTGCGTTTCGTCTGCGATGCTGGTGTTGCTGATGCTCGTGTGCTCTCGTTCGTCTCAGTGGACGTCTGTTGCACGCCAAAGTCGCCCATGCTGGCTCTCATATGCTCTGGATCAGGGCCAAGATCACCCGCTAGGTCTGATACCTTCGAAGGCAAGATGGGTTCCTCCGCGGGCGCCGTGTGCTGCATACGGCGGAAGACCTGAAACAGACGATGTCCAGCTCGTCGATATGCGGCACGCTTCGACCCAGGCAGAAAACGTAGCAGCCCCGAGCCTGGCGGCGGTGCAGGCAAACGCATCATGAATGTCCTCTGGGGCCTTCTCGGCATCTGCTGTTGCGTCAGCGAGTCCACGCTAGCCACAGGCGCGATGTTCGGTGGCTCCCATTGTCGCCATGACCGGGACACCAGGATCGAACGGCGGGCAAACTGCAACCGCTGTTGACGATTCTTCGAGGAGAGTCGCGGCAGAGGCGGCAGGGCACTGACACCAGCGCACGTTCCGGTATCGCGAGAAACGACCCGTTTGTCGCTTACGGTACCTGCATGAGTGATAGCGTCATTGGTGGCCTCGGAATCTTCCACAGAAACAATATCTTCGACCAGGCCTGCTCCGATGCGATCATTCTTGCAAGCAGCCGCCCTTTTCGCCGCATCAGTCGCCTTTGCCACCTCCTCGACGCCAGGCTGTCTGGTTCCGGTACTGTCGACACCGGCACCAGCACTACCACCCAGCTCCACCTCGTGCGCTCCTGAGCTCACTTCCGTCTGCAGTTCGGGGTTCCGCTGGATGCTCTGGTTACTGCTGGTCAGTAGCAGAGCCCAGCCGCGTGCTGCGGAACGCTCCCAGCGTCGCCGCACCGCTCGGTACGAGCGCCAACGCGCTTTGCGCTGTTTCCCCAGGGAGTGCGAGCTGTTCACCCCTACAAAAGCCGCCGCCTGATTGCCGTCTTCGGGGCAGTCTACTTTCTCGCTTTCGTCATTAGCACCTAATAAATACATAACGGATGAAAAGACAGCTGCCAAACGCAGCTGCGCTAGGCAGTGAATACAACGGCCTCGAAACCGTATGATAGTCGTATAGGCTCCAGCGTCGCAGCCGATGCGCCATGGCGCGCATGGTGCACAGCGCTCACTCGTGGCTTGACGTACGGTGTACTCGTGTATCCGTTTTCTAGCCGTTTACCTGAACAGTGTTTCACTGGTGCGTATCCGTTTTCTAGCCGTTTACCTGAACCGTGTTTCACTGGGGTATCCGTTTTCTAGTCGTTTACCTGAACCGTGTTTCACTGGTGTATTCGTTTTCTAGTCATTTACCTGAACCGTGTTTCACTGGTGTATCCGTTTTCTAGTCGTTTACCTGAACCGTGTTTCACTGGGGTATCCGTTTTCTAGCCGTTTACCTGAACCGTGTTTCACTGGTGTATCCGTTTTCTAGTCGTTTACCTGAACCGTGTTTCACTGGTGTATCCGTTTTCTAGCCGTTTACCTGAACCGTGTTTCACTGGTGTATCCGTTTTCTAGTCGTTTACCTGAACCGTGTTTCACTGGGGTATTCGTTTTCTAGCCGTTTACCTGAACCGTGTTTCACTGGGGTATCTGTTTTCTAGTCGTTTACCTGAACAGTGTTTCACTGGGGTATCTGTTTTCTAGTCCTTTACCTGAACCGTGTTTCATTGGTGTATCCGTTTTCTAGTCGTTTACCTGAACCGTGTTTCACTGGTGTATCTGTTTTCTAGTCGTTTACCTGAACCGTGTTTCACTGGGGTATCCGTTTTCTAGTCGTTTACCTGAACCGTGTTTCACTGGGGTATCCGTTTTCTAGCCGTTTACCTGAACAGTGTTTCACTGGTGTATCCGTTTTCTAGTCGTTTACCTGAACAGTGTTTCACTGGTGTATCCGTTTTCTAGTCGTTTACCTGAACCGTGTTTCACTGGTGTATCTGTTTTCTAGTCCTTTACCTGAACAGTGTTTCACTGGTGTATCTGCTTTCTAGTCGTTTACCTGAACCGTGTTTCACTGGTGTATCTGTTTTCTAGTCGTTTACCTGAACAGTGTTTCACCTGCGGATGCGTGCTATCAAATGCTTTGTCGTGATTTATAGAAGGTGTGTATGAAGTGCGTTCATTTTGAAGAAATTAAAGGGTCGCAGGGGAAGGCATAGAGATGGAATTCGGGGGTCCTCGAGGCCCGTCATCATCGGGTGCCAGACGAAAAACGGAAAAATCCTCTTCTCGCTGACCATCGAGCGAAGGAAAGCAAGTGACGAAAACGAAGGAGGAGGTGGAGTAGAGGTGCGTTCAACGAGCGGCAAGAAATGCACGGGGTTTGTGAACTGACACTCTAAAGCCGCTGTCAACATCAGACGATATGCGGTGCTGGAGACACGACCAGTGGAGCTAAGGCGATCTAAATTTGTGGGGCAGCTACTCGGGGTCGAAGTGCACAAGGAGGAACTGGAGCTGATGGCAGGGAGCGGGTCAGAAAAGGCTCGAAAGCGCCTGTCATTCGATACTTCTAGACTTTCGATGATCGTTGGACAATATTCTGTTTTTTGAGCATGTCTAGAAGAGCGCTGTCTCTTCCTAGCCCCGTCTATGACCCGCCACTCATATAGACCGAGTAGCAAACTCGACATTTTATGGCTCCTTTGATGGTACTAATCAAAGACCTTATGGATTGCTACCGATTGAAGAGGATGCAGTCCCATGGACAGACTTGAAAAGTTCTGTGTGTGGTGCAGTACGTTCAGGGTACGAACTACATGAATGATGGTCCATCAACCTGCTAACCGTAGCATATCAGACTCGTGCAAGTGGTGCCATTCCGTCCAAAGCGAGCAGTAGTAGCCTGAAGCCTTGTTGCTCGACCTTGACTCAATCCCAAGGTGCATTCCCATTGATGTACACCCGCGAGGGGATCAAATAGAAACAGAAAGAACGCGTTGGCACTGCTGTTCCAGCATTCACTGTTCTGCATGGAACACAGTACGTACACGTCTGGATGATCGTTCCTGCTTCATTTCCAACGTGCTTGCCGCCATGAAAAGCTTCGATGCACGAGGATGCTGCGTGCGTGCATGACCGACCAGAGGTCTGCTCGACGTTTCGCGCGCCGCTGCCGTGCTGTGCCGTGCTGTGCCGTGCCGTGCCGTGCCGTGCCGTGCCGTGCCGTGCCGTGCTGTGCCGTGCCGTGCCGTGCCGTGCCGTGCCGTGCCGTGCCGTGCCGTGCTGTGCCGTGCCGTGCCGTGCCGTGCCGTGCCGTGCTGTGCGTGGACATCACACACCAGCATGCAGCAGCGTCAGAGGCGCATTCACCTTTTGTATAGTTCTATACATTAGTGTCATACTTCTTTTGCGATCTCGATGCTTTTGATCGTTGGCGCTTCAGTTGCAGCGCACGACGCTCTAACGCCCTACCCTCGATCGCTTGCGCACGCTGCTTGGCCGTTGTCTGGACGGTATCAGACGAGGGCTAGCGCTGGCAACTTACGTGTATACGATTTATTCGTTATCTGCTGACTATGGGTGAAATGAAGCCTCCGGGTCAGTCTGGCACTGGAACTGCCTCCACGGCGTCTGCGTCGCGGCTTCGCCAGTTCATCAATAGCCCGGCGGGGCCACGCACGGTGTTCTTCTGGGCGCCGGCTATGAAGTGGGCGCTAGTCATCGCTGGTATCCGGGATCTAAATCGCCCTGTTGATCGAGTGTCCACGGCACAGAACGTAGCGCTTGCAGCAACTGGGGCGATCTGGGCACGGTGGTCGTTCCAGATAGTACCCAAGAACTACAGTCTGGCAACGGTGAACGTTTTCGTGTGCGCGACCGGGCTGTACCACTTGTTTCGAAAGGCGCGTGCGTACCTCGAGACGCGCGCTGCATGAACATTGCGTAAAATACAGATCTGGAGCGGAATTGCTGTGTGGACTGCAGGCAAATTACGGGCTATGCTCACGTCTTCGAAGCTGGAACCGAAGTAGACTGTAGCATGTCAGAACAACAGTTTTTACGCGGAAGCAGACGTCGAGGCACCCTGGATCAAGTATCCGAACGGGATAGCGAGTGCTTCCTATGCTAGTGAAGGTCGCTCGGAATGGTGTCGCATGCGCCTTGACGCTGTTAGGGGCCTCCGCGTATGCATCCTGCGTCTCTATTCGAAGCAAGAGGAAACCGTTCCGTTTGCATCGCCATCAATCTTGTGAAGGTACGTATGCGACACGGTCCCAATGGCGGGAATGAGCATTCTCAGAAAGAGAGAGAGAGAGACAGGCAGGCCGTCCTTAGATCGTCAACGGCTTTCACCTTGTTACCGCAGGCAGCGCTCGGCTCCGGAGCACGAACCCATAAGATACAGCTTCTCGGTGCTTCGCTTCACGAACACGTATACGCCGGCTGATGGTTACCTCTGTCGAGAGGACCATCCTGTGCTTATAGAATGTTTCTCGGATAGACGGTTTCAGAAACCAGTTAAGAATACGTCAGTTGGCTGCACGTGTGCACAAAGCGACCTTCTCCAACGCCTGTAGAAAACAGCTCATGGATCGCACTGTGCATCTCGTGACGCAGGTGCCGAGCGCTTCTCCATGTCGAATGATGTACGGTTCTCACACGTACCAACTTGATGCGCGGGGATACAAATCCACGCTGGCGGTGCAAGGTAATGCGTATCTTTACCGAATTGCCCGCGGATCGTCGTTATGTGCAAGCATGACGAAGCACTCCGTCACATGTCGATGACGGTACGCATGAATGAGTAAGTACGTTTCAGTGGCGCTGCATATGATTATCAGTGTGCCGATGTGCGCTCGCGTTCTTTCTCCTGATATCCCTATGGGTCCCTAAATGACGACTCGACGGGGCTCTTTCAGCAACACGACACTGCCAGGTTTTTCGTCCGATTGAAGATGTCTCCTGCTGACATATTTGGCCGGTAGATAGATAACCGTGACGCGATGCACCTGACGCCATTTTGAACGCTCTTTCACGAGCTGAGCACAAGCCAAAACTGCTTCGCGAGGGGGCTCTCTCCAGGCCCCGTTTGGGTTCTCCAGGACGCAGTGCGGGGACGGCAGCGACTCGAGGTGAAACCACCAGTCGTTCTGCCGAGCACTTCGACAGAGAGCCTGGTTCTCGAGCGCGTTCTCCCCAACGCGTGCTCGCAACCCGCCCGCTACCGTGCACTCGTAGACCATGACGTAAAGCTGCGCGAGCGAGTCGCCGCCCAAGCCTGTAACGCCACCAGAGACTTTGATCGGTCCTCCTACAGTGAACGCTATAAGGAAGCACGGCCACAGCACTGGACAAGCAGTTGAAGTTCGGTTCTTATAGGCGCTCGTCCGGCCTCGTTACCGCCCGTGCTCCAACTTGCTCTCAACAAAGCCAAGAACGCGAAAAGCGAACCAGGATGCAACACCTGTGCCGACCTAGACGAACCAAATACTTCCAACTGCTCACAGGGGTTCTCCACGTTACCAGTGACCTGTCAGCTGGTGCCGAAGCGTACACCCACAACAGCAGCGTCGTTCGCGCCCAAAAGCCACTTCTAGAGGCGCGAGCGCGAACCCTTCAGGCACACTCCAGTTCTCGTCCTCAGGAACCTTCCTCGTGAACCCCTCACTTGAAGCACACAGTGTAAACAAACGGCTGTTGCAAACACTTTTCCCGGAGCACTGCAGGGAGAACAGTTCCAGGGCACGCGAACGCCGCTATCCTGCGCCTCATGCTCCGGCGCTGAACACTTCAACCAACAGCGTCTATATATACCGACCGCTTTTACGGGGGCGTTCTTCTAGCGAGTCGCTTTCCTACTAAACGCGCTTCCAGCAGGAGTTTCAGAGCCCTAGGACCAGCGTCTACAACTGCGTAGACTCGAGTGAGCTTCTCCGCGGTCGCCGGGGGTGCCGTCGAGCAGCCGTAAAACGCGTACGCTTCCTGCGAGTGCAAGCACAGGCGTCCGCGGGTGCGACGTACTCCAGCAAGGAAACCCCCTGTCAACCGCGTTCCATGAGAAGGGCATCGCCTAGGGCACGATCTGCCGGACCAACGAGGGATCAGTCGGAAGCGGCTGCACCCGGTGCAGCCCTAGACGAGTACGTTTCTAGTTTACGGGGAGCACGCGCTCCAGATGGCGACGGGGCGCTACAGCGGGAAATCGATACCCTAGCGTCGCTGATCCAGTCAAGCAGTTACCGACAGGGTGGCAATGGGAACGGAGTGGGAGCATCGTTGCTTTCCGTGCCACTGAGCACGTCATCCAGTGCGAGCGCCCTCGCCGGTCGCCAGGGTGCAGCACAGACGCCAGTCGCGGTGGCGAGTGCGGCAAGCATCGGGACAGCAGCCCGAGCCGGTGCAGGCGAACGAGCAGCATCGACTGGTGCAGGTACGTCACCACCACTGCCGCCACCGCCGCTAACAACAGCAACGATAACGGCGCCTTCGGGGGCAACACCAGCAGCGAACCCGAACTCGAGTCGAACGCCGCAGCAGCGCCAGTCGGAGCTCTTCCTCGCCCAACGCTTTGCGCGTTACTTCATGGGACGACTCTTAGAGCATATGCGTGGACGTCAGGCTTCTTTGAATAGCCTGGATGCATCGCAGTTGAATGTCTTCAATTCGTATCGACGGGCGATTCGTGATAAGCTCTGCGAACTCGCCGAGGATCGTACAGACTATCATTCATTTCGGAGAGCACTGCGGGAACTCTTTCACCGAGCGACGGATGGTGCTGTGCCGGATCTCTGGGGCGACTTTGTGCGCTTCTGCACTGCACCGCGGCAGGCACCTGCAGCATCGACTTCAGGGACGGCTGGGTCGGCAACTGGAGACGCTCCCGCACCTGCATCACGAACGGAGCCACCAAGCGCTGATCCAGTAACGAGCCGAACGGGCATGCCGGCAGCTGTCGTCGGGAGCGAGGTCACTGCGCTTCCCAAAACGCACCCTACTCCCTCGGGCACGCGCCCCGGAGGAGCCAGCGCTGAGCGACGATCCATGCCAGGCTCCAGGCCGGTGCCGAGTGCGAACTCACTACCCTACGCGCAGTCGTTGCAGAGTGCTCGCGAGGCGGGCGGAGTTGTTGGTGGAGCATCCCTCGCTTCGCAACGCCATGCAGCAGCCGGCGCTGGCCCTATGATTGCAATCGAAAGCGCTGTATCGTCGGCAGCAGCAGCAGGTACTCAGACAAGGGAGCATGATGATGACGATGAAGATAATGCCGCCAATGAACCAGACGGAAGTGCTGCAAGCCCTGGGCCTGAAGATACTGGCAACGACGATGACGACGATGTAGAGCGTCTCGTCAAGGTAGACTTGGAACGAGAACGAGCTCTTCTGGAACAGGAGAATGTTGTCACTGCGGTCGTAGACGCCGCACCGGAATCGTTTCTCCTCGATCAGCAAGCGTTAACAGCGCGTTTCCTGGAGGCGCTCCAGAGACACGGGAACCTGCGGGCAGCCAAGTCATGCCTTGCCCTGCTCAGTCAGGCCGCAGAGACGCGACTGCGGCAAGTGCTCGAGCGCACGCTCCAGTGGACAGCAGCTAGGCGCCAGGCATATCCCCGATACGCGCTGACTCTGGTTGTACCCGAATCATCTGTACGACGTGTGCTGGCACAGCAGCGCAAGAAACTCTTGGAAGAGCGAGCTCGAAAGCGATATGCGCTGAACCTGCCAGACGAGGGTGAGAACGCCGATACTGGAGTCCAGCTCCATCACCGTCGGCTTGCGTTGGAGCAAGCTCGTCAACGGGAAAAAGTCCAGGAGACCAATGTGGCGCTGAGTGGAATGCTCGCTGCACTGACTGCAGCTCGCCGAAAGCGTCCTGTTCCAACGCGTACGCGTCCCTCTACAACCGATTACGAACGAGCAGACGCCAACGATGGCACCACAGCGGAGCCAGACTGGGAGTCGGAGCGTCGTACCAAACCACGGCTGGCTGCGCGGCAGCACGCAAGCACAGCACCAGAAGCGTCGGCTGCGTCTTCGACGTTGCCACGTGGGATGAGCGCATACTCGACAATTCAGCTGCGGGATGCTATTCGGGCGTTAGCTGCGGACCCGCTCGCTCGAAAATCTCGTCTCCTGGAAAGATGGGCGATGCGTATCCAGAAAAACGTGTCCAATGTGTGAACGGTGCAGGTGTCGTCGTGATGTCCAGGAAGGACGGGCAATGCGTCTCCAAGAGAACGTGCTTTGTATCTGAACGGCACAGGCATGCTGTGACGATAGTTGCTGGAGTCGTTCAAGAGCTCTGGACTTGGGCGGTTGTTCGAAACGTAGCATTCGTGACGTCCATGGGAAAAACGCCAGCGCACATGTGCTTTTGCAGGGGCGTCTCCGGCAGCTCGTTGCGTGAAAAAGAACGGGTCTTGACCGGGGCCTGGAACCTGCGGGCGTCCACTGCTCCAGAATATAGACAGATCCTGCGAACGCTCTCAGGTTTCGCCGAACAAGCGCACGAGTATCTTGTTTTTTCGCACCACGAGATCTATACACGTTTCAGGTAAAATGAAACACTGACCTGCTCGTTCTATTTGTCTGTATCTATTTTTCCGAGCTATGCTTTACATGGACAGCTTCGGTATTCCAAGTCCAGCGGTGACGGCTCACGAACTCGTGCGTCATTCAGAGAGGCTCGGAAGTTTTTCCAAGTGACTTCACGGACGCCTCGCCGCTGCTATCCGTACTCTCGACCGAGTCCAAGAGGAGTCGCGACGCCCTCGACCCAGTGTTCGTAAGCTGGACGGTATCACGATGCAGTGCAGACGGGCAAGCGTCTGTTCTTCGCTTCTCCTTACGTAAAGCGTGCCGAATCCACACACGCCTCAAGTATGCGATCGTTCGGTTTCGAGGCAACACGTACGCGCAGCAGGTGCCGCGTCCGGACTGACGAGGGAAAGCACTCTACCTTGCCGCTTGACAAGTATGTCACAGCATCGTGCCAGACGCTCACTGAGCTTCGTGCGTCGAATCATCGACTCCGTTCGAGAGACGATCTCCGCTGTCCACGCGCTCGCTTTCTGTCTCGTTGCGAACACCGACGAGACGCGAGTCCACGGCTGCACATCACATCTCGTGGGATGCGTCCGCGAGACGTCTCCGTCTCTTCTGTTTCCTCGCGAAAGCGCCTTGGACTCGGGCTGGAGCCATCACAGCACCCGCACTCCAGTGGAGCCTGCGTCACCGTTGTTCATGGACGAAGCATAGGCGGATCGACGCGTAGGATCCAGTTGTGCAGTAAGGATTTCCCGTCCCGCACGTATTGCATCCTGTACATGACCGAATATCCCACATGCGGATGCGGCTGGGAGCATGGCGCCCCCATCGTATGCACCGCGGACAGAGCACCGGCGCAAGGTATCAACCAGAAGCGGGACGACATCCCGGGAAACCGCACCAGGATCGACAGCGGGTGAGGGCGTCTCGAATAGCGCTCTGTGGGCGTCCGTCAATGCCGAGAAGCGAGCGCTGGTCCAAGTCTTGATGTGCCTCAGAGCGGCGCTCAGGGGAGCATGAGGCGGCGGTGTGGCGGCAACATTTGCATCCCTGACGACAACCGAGTGTTAGCGGCTGCGAAGGGCGCACCGCGGCTGTGTACCCAGAAGCTGAACCTGCCAAGCATTGTATGGATGAGGACTTTCGTTGTTGTGTGGAATACATCGATACGAGCTGGAAACTGGGTCATCGTGAATGCTGAGCGCTGCCACCAGCGCCGCTGAACGACGACGACGGACGAGGCCTGGTGGAATAGCGATACCGGTGTATTGAATGCCGGAGATGAGCACGGCAACGGATGGCAAGCCTAGCATTGCTCGCAAACGGTTTGGTGCTTATGAGAGGTTGAAGCGATCCGAGCTTTCGGTTATGCGGCGTTGGTGATAAATCGATTGTATTTTACAGTGACGTGGGTGTAAAGAATTCCGGTTCTAAACTATAGATCAGTGATCAAATTCGCAGCTTGTCTTACACAGTTCCAATACGTTCCTATGCAGCTGCTTCTTCCACGATACACCAGCAAGACCTGGTACTGATTTTCGGCGCTGACCTCGCCCGTATATTGGATGCATAGCGAACTGCACTTGACTCGCTTGACTACGGTGCAGTGTCGTTTCAGAGAGACGGATACCCGAACCGTCGATCACGGTCAGTCGCCTCCGTATCGGGCCAAGAGAAGCTTCCATGTATCAAACTATGCCCTATTGCGTAGCGCAGCGTCTCGGAAGCGACGATGCACTGCTCGTACCGTTCACACACGGCATCCTCGTTGACAAGGCTGCACCCGTGCAGCAGCTGTACTTCTCTGCGTCTTCGCGTGCACTGCAGCAAGGCGTGCACCACTTAACCTCACGTGTGCTTTTCGCGCCACATCTCCTCTGTACTTGTCGACAGTTTCGAGAATAGACGGCCATCATAGCGCCTCCCCTCATGAAGCAACTTCTCTTGGTTGTGCTAAGCTCGCTGTTCCTGGAGCAGGTGGTACGGCAAAGAAAAACCTCCCAGCGTCTCACGTAACTTTGCACCAGTGCTCCGTGTGGACCCGCATTCGACCCAAGACACCAGCCAGGGTGAACCTCGTCACTTTTACCTACGAACGGGCGGACTCAGTTCAGCCCGATCGCTCTTTTGTACAAACTGACAGACTTGTGCATCTTAAGACGATGACGCCTTCCTGACGTTTCTGAGCCCGGCGGACTGAACCTCGTGTGGTTGTTGTTTGTCCTTGGTGCGCAAATGATACCGCTCTGGCGAGCAATGCGTTCGCTCAGCTTGTATCTCAGACCATTTTGAAATGAGTATGACAAGGGTTCCACTATTCGGGGCCCAGCGGGCAGCAGGAAGCTCCCCCACGAAGACTCCTCGGCCAAGGTCACAGCATAGATGCGGGTGATGACGCCTGTACAAAGTCATTTCCAGTGGTTCCTGGAGCAGCACCAGCACTGGCACCAGCAGCAAAGCATCGTGATGCTCCAGATATCAACGATCTTCATGTGCTCTAAAGTGGTAAAGCCCGACACCACCAAACCACGATATCGCTGCGGATCTGCATGATCCTCCAGCGCTGCGAACGGTTGACGCTTCAATTTTTCAGGGCCCGCAATAGCCCATTGTCAGGCGTCGTTGATACCATGACTTTCGACCAGGTGAGCCGCCGCTTCTTCAGCATCAGCGAAAACGAAACGCGCTACGGCGGATCCGACTCGCACGTAAACCGGGAGAACGCTTGTCGTTGTGATCGTGCAGGGACCCGTCAGCGGTGCTGGAGCAGGCGTAGCAAGCCGCACTGCGCCGATACTGCTGCTGGGGTGATAGGCACACCAGTTACCAGGGGGCAACCAGACCTGACGTTGCCGAGGCTGCAGGGAACGTGAATCTGTCATATTTGGCGTACAGGATGAGGAACGCGGCGACTTGCTCGGAGGCACTTGTTGCGGCACGCGCTCAAGTGTGTGCGTAGCGGTAGTCGACGGCGTCGGCCCGAGTGGATGCGTCACCCCGGGTACGTGGGTATCTTGGTCTGCATTCAGAGCATCGATCGCTGCACTGGTGTATACCGCACTCAGCGGTGTCAGCATTGGCGCTACCAACACGTCATCGCCCAGCATAAACTGATCATCGATATCCCACGAGATAGCGAGCTGAGGACAGAGCCACCACATTGGCCGTGCAAGGGGGGCTCCCTCTTCACAAGCCGAACGCACGAGCGCCTCCAAAAGGCCGCTATCCTCGAGGATATGCTTCCGAACAGCAAGAGCCTCAACAAGCGCTGCCTCAACGCTTGCTCCATATTTCCAGGGCGGCAGTGATAACTGGATGGAGGGCATCAGCGCATTCGCGTAGAGCCAACGCATCATGAGATCAGCGCCAGCCTGCACTTGATCGTACTCGTTACCACCGACCATATCTGGGAGAACGAAGCAAAATCCCAACACACCACTGGTAAGCATGGTGGGGATCACCGACGCTAGCCCGTTGTCGATCCCGTCATGGGAGAAACGATCGAACATGCGGTACAGACAAGGGATCCACTGGGCTGGCTGGGCACCCGCCGCGAGTCCAGTGGCTGTCGCTGCGCGAGCCTCGGCGGGAGCAACAGGCACCTGCTCTGCGTCGTCCAAGGTTGTCGCAGACAGTACGGCATGGGCGGCAACTCCTGAGTTTGTTCGCGCTTCGGCTTCTACCGAGAAGCGCGGGCTCTCTGTCTCGGGCTGTGCTTCGCGAGTTGCTGCTTTCCGAATGAGGTAAGGGGTTTCTCGAGTCGCGCGAAATGCATCGGATGCTGCTACGCTTCCAGCATCCATCCTGGTCACAGGAAGCGATGCACTCGCCTCCATGCCTATCCTGTGATCTGTACCAGTGACCTGCGGCGCCTCTGTTCCAAGAATGAGTGGCAGAACAACACGCTGCAGCCACCAGTCCGTATACTGACCGGGATATGCGAGCTGGGTGTACGCCTCGAGCTGCCGGGGTAACCAACACGGCTCTCCTGAATCAAACTTGAACCCGTCAACCCCGGTCTCAGCACGTAGGATTCGTGCCCGCTCTAAGAACCAGCGACAGGCCTCTGGATTGGCCACATCGAGCGCAGCGACCGGCTGCGGTTGCCACCAGGGAAAGAGGGCCCCATCGGCAACCAGATACCCTTTCGAACGCCCCTCTAGATACGCTTGACTCTTTTCCTCAATAAAAGCAGTGCACCAAAGCGTTACTTTGAAGCCCAGAGCATGCAGCGCCTGCACCATCTGTGCTGGTTGCGGAAACTTGACCCTATCGAAGCGAAAATCACCATAGGCTTCGGACCAACGATCATCGATTTCCATCACACTGCGCGGCAGGTTCCGCGCTGCAATCTCTTGCGCAAAACTCAGAACATCCTCCTGTGTTACGTTCTGCTTGAAGCGGGCCCAGGTCGTCCAAATAGGATGCTGGAGCAGGCTTCGAGGTGGGGACAAAAGTCGTCTCCCCGTCGCCGCTGCACCCATGCGTTCGAGGAGCGCCTCACGCGCTGCGCGCACGTTTGGCCGAGGAGTAACCACTAGATGCACATAGACCACAAGTTCGTCTTCGTATCCGAGTCGAGTACCCAATAATGGATGCCAGACACGTTCGTAGTCGTAACCGTAGCGTGACTGGATGCGGAGCAGGTCGTCACCTAGAGGTAACGGGCTCTGGTGTGATCCAGCCAAGGCTCGAGGCGGAAAACGTCTGTCTCGCAGTGGAAGTACCTGTCGCAGCGCGTTCTCATGGCCTACCGTCCAGGCACGACGTGAGGCTGCAGCATCTGTTTCACGTGGTGCATTCATACCTACATGAAGATAGGGTGTCCTACGCTCGTCAACCAGAATTGCAAATCCCCCGGTGGTACACCAGCCGGGAATAGCGAGGGTCCCTAGCCCGCACACTCCATTATCGAAAGGATAGAAAGGCCCTAGTTCAAGGCAAGCCGCGCAGCTGGGCCAGTGCTGTTGCATCAGGTGGCCAGTGCCGTACCATCGTCCTGCCGCTCGCAAGTGAATCCGAACTTCGGGAAACCTTTCGTTGTCAGGGGAGTCAGTGACTCGCCATACCAGTACATCACGCTGGAGGCGCGCATATGCCTTAGTCTGGCTGTAGCAAACGTGGCACTCTAAGAGGCCTTCATGTGCAGTGCCTTGCACATGCAGCACATTCTGCGGTGAGGAGCCAGGTGCTGGGTCCAGCGCACCAGTTTCCAGTGGCGTCAGCCGCGAGAGGTGCTCGTTCACTGCTCGTCGAGATTCGTGTTCTGTTTTCAGGCTCGTTAGACTTGGGGTCACGCTTTGAGTGGGTTGGCGTAACGGCAACGACAAGGCGATACCCAGGAGCGGTTCGAGCGGAGCGTTTGTGCTTGGTTCGGCGGTTTGCTCTGGTGTTCGCTCTATGAGGATGAGCACAACAACGCTCTCATCTTTCGAAATGAGATCGACGATCAATTGCTGGTAGCGGGCGTCTTCGGCGTGTTTCCATGGAAGCCAGTGCTCACTCGGGCATAGTGCTCGCGCTTCTGGGTCTGCCGGAAGCACCGTGACGAACCCGCAGGGCCACGTGCTCTGGTACGCCCTCATGCCCTGTAGTAATCCGCGCAAAACACAAAACCAGTGAACATAAATACGCGGTTACTGCAGCTGAAACGAATGAGAGGCCAGCGTGTCTTTCCAGCGTCTATCGTTCGACCAGAAGCAACCACAACGGACAAGTGAAACGCTGGAGGTTGCTACTCGCCATATGGTATTGGCCAAGGCTCAGGAGACGTGAGCGTCCCGAGGACTTGATTGCTCTCTCATTTTTATTGATGAGGAAGGTACTTTACGTAAACTGTGTGAGTGTGACAATTCAGTGGTTACCGAAACCAGAAAGCTAAGCTTCTACGATGCTGTTTGACGTCTTTCATGGCGGGGCGCAACTCTCCAGTAGTCCAAGTTGTCGCGTTTTTCACGATACACGTTTCAGGTAAAAGGAAACACTGACCTGCTCGTTCTATTTGTCTGTATCTATTTTTCCGAGCTATGCTTTACATGGACAGCTTCGGTATTCCAAGTCCAGCGACGACGGCTCACGGACTCGTGCGTCATTCAGAGAGGCTCGGAAGTTTTTCCAAGTGACTTCACGGACGCCTCGCCGCTGCTATCCGTACTCCTGACCGAGTCCAAGAGGAGTCGCGACCCCCTCGACCCAGTGTTCGTAAGCTGGACGGTATCACGATGCAGTGCAGACGGGCAAGCGTCTGTTCTTCGCTTCTCCTTACGTAAAGCGTGCCGAATCCACACACGCCTCAAGTATGCGATCGTTCGGTTTCGAGGCAACACGTACGCGCAGCAGGTGCCGCGTCCGGACTGACGAGGGAAAGCACTCTACCTTGCCGCTTGACGAGTATGTCACAGCATCGTGCCAGACGCTCACTGAGCTTCGTGCGTCGAATCATCGACTCCGTTCGAGAAACAATCTCCGCTGTCCACGCGCTCGCTCTCTGTCTCGTTGCGAACACCGACGAGACGCGAGTCCACGGCTGCACATCACATCTCGTGGGATGCGTCCGCGAGACGTCTCCGTCTCTTCTGTTTCCTCGCGAAAGCGCCTTGGACTCGGGCTGGAGCCATCACAGCACCCGCACTCCAGTGGAGCCTGCGTCACCGTTGTTCATGGACGAAGCATAGGCGGATCGACGCGTAGGATCCAGTTGTGCAGTATGGATTTCCCGTCCCGCACGTATTGCATCCTGTACATGACCGAATATCCCACATGCGGATGCGGCTGGGAGCATGGCGCCCCCATCGTATGCACAGCGGACAGAGCACCGGCGCAAGGTATCAACCAGAAGCGGGACGACATCCCGGGAAACCGCACCAGGATCGACAGCGGGTGAGGGCGTCTCGAATAGCGCTCTGTGGGCGTCCGTCAATGCCGAGAAGCGAGCGCTGGGCCAAGTCTTGATGTGCCTCAGAGCGGCGCTCAGGGGAGCATGAGGCGGCGGTGTGGCGGAAACATTTGCATCCCTGACGACAACCGAGTGTTAGCGGCTGCGAAGGGCGCACCGCGGCTGTGTACCCAGAAGCTGAACCTGCCAGGCATTGTATGGATGAGGACTTTCGTTGTTGTGTGGAATACATCGATACGAGCTGGAAACTGGGTCATCGTGAATGTTGAGCGCTGCCACCAGCGCCGCTGAACGACGACTACGGACGAGGCCTGGTGGAATAGCGATACCGGTGTATTGAATGCCGGAGATGAGCACGGCAACGGATGGCAAGCCTAGCATTGCTCGCAAACGGTTTGGTGCTTATGAGAGGTTGAAGCGATCCGAGCTTTCGGTTATGCGGCGTTGGTGATAAATCGATTGTATTTTACAGTGACGTGGGTGTAAAATGAACTGATGAAACTTGGTCTCGAACTTTACCCCCATCTATTGATCCGTCAGGTAGCCAGCGTAGCGCTCTACCACGCTCGGACGCTTCCGGGAGCGACTTGCGCAACCTGGGTATGGCAGCAGTTTTTTTTTTGTCGCGGTGCATTTTATGCAGACAACAAGTTCTCTCGTCAGGGGCGATGTCTCTGGAACGTCGCTTTCTCGACAATGCGGGAAGGACCAACCTTCAGCATTGATCTCAGTTGAAGTGAGCCCAGATACATTGCGAGCTTTGACGGCACGTTTTTCGCTAGCGCCGCATCGAACAGGTCCCTGAATCGACTATTGTTGCAGAAACTCTATGGACGCATATCCTGACTCGCAACGAGCTAGCTGGTATCCGCAAATTCAAGTCCAGATGACGAACTTGGCTCCTGATGCAGCGCTTTGCATTTCACGAAGAGCAGTTCCATAGGAATCGCAGCAGGGGGCCTCTTAGACCAATGTATTAGCGACGGAAAGCGACGTTGTCTAATACCCCAACAGTTGAATATCTGGAGAAGAAGCCACCAAAAGTGTATCGAGGACGCATGAGGCGTTGAGCGATCATGTCGTTCTGGCGAGTTGTCGGCGAGGACTCGACAGCATCGCCACCAGGGCTGATCATGTGATGATACTCGCTTGTCTCTGACTAAGGAACAGCGGGTTGCTGCTCGTTGAATACCCATGTAAAGGTGTACCATATCTCCCGAGTGATGTTGTATCGAGGTAAACGATCACCGTCCATCTTTTCATGAGCGTTTGCGTTGCAGTACGGAATCGATCATGTTTTGTTCTAGGCGCGACGGTCGCCCAAAGAATCGCGCTGTCTTCTATCCCCATCCCTGCATCGCCGGTCATATGAACTGTGCAGAAACTTCACACATGGTGGCTTCTTTGTTCGCATTTCTTAGAGAGCAGGCGCAGAAGAATGGAATGACGAGAGCTCTGCAGCATCGATGGCGCTTAGTACGATATGTCTTTCGTGCTCGACGTTCACCATACGAACCTCCAGATGCATGATTCGTTCGCCTGCTGACCGTCGTATGAATGACTTTCACAACGAATACTGCTTTGTCGCAAGCGAGCAATGACGACACCAACTCTGTTCACGAACTTTCGTCAATCTATCAGAGACAGGCCTTTTACTGCATCCCTGCAAGAATAGGAAAGGACAATATAAAAGCATGATGGTGCTGATATTCCAGAATTCACTGCTATAAACAGAACTGAGCTTTTTAAAAGACAAGAGACAAATCAATGGGGAAAACTTTGGCTCTGAGCTGGCGCATATGCGTGCTGGCGCATCGATGCCCCCCGAAACTGCATCCTCGATACTGTTGTGTCTGCCGTGCTTCGGATGGGGGCCTCAGAGCGTCACCACTCGGATGGATCTGCTCGAGTGCCCTTTTCTCGACGACAGAGCGCAGGTGCGCACACCGCACAGCCACCGCACGCCAACGCTCGACGCTATCCCTGGATGCGATGACCGCCTATTCTCTGGTGTGCTAGCGCTCATGAGCTTTGCACTCCGGGATCGACGATAGTGAACTTGATTCTGGATGCCAAAAAAATCGAGTCTTTTGATTGCATTGGGCGATAGCTGCTTCAGCTGTGAGCGCGTATGATGCTTCCCAAAGGAACTTGTTTCGTGGCAGTCATGCTTTAACTCAAGTTAGTGATCTACTCCCTGCAAACCCTGTTCTTGGTGGGATTCGAACGGCGCCTGTTCCCGCCATCTATCGATACAAGTTGTTCTGCGGTTTACATTCAGAGCATGCCACCACCAAAATTCTCCGCCGGGCTCGAGCGCAAGATCGCTGCACCGCAGGCCAAGAGAGAGAACCACAGACCAGCGCTTACAACTGTTGCAGCAGGTTTGCGCTTCACCTCAATCTTCCCTCCTTTTCGTAACTGCATCTCAACCTCTTCCGCTTTCAAATTTTCCAGCAGCTGGCCGTTCGCATCACGAAGGATCAGTTCGGGGACAACGATCTCGCTCAGAAGCGCCCCGGCAATTGCACCACCCAGATGTGCGCTGTTGTCGATAGCGTCTCCTGGTGTGCTTCCAAATGCAAAGTTGAAAACCACGAGCGCAACAAGCACAGTGATCTGGCGACGCGCCTGTCTACCGAGAATTGCATAGTTGTTCACCAGATACACAATATAAGCGGAAAAGAGACCAAATATGGATGATGAGGCGCCTACGGACAAGTAGGGCGTGAACCAGTAGGAAAGCAGGTTCCCCCAAGCGCCACTCGCGAGGTAGATCACGGCAAACGCAAGCGGTCCATATGCCATTTCACATTCATAGCTGATTGCGTACAATGCATAGGTGTTGCTTAGGAGATGCAGCAGGCCGCCGTGCAGGAATATCGGCGTGAATAATCGCCACAGCTGGCCTGCAGCGATCGCACTGTTGATCTTTGCGCCTAGAGCCAATAGGATGTTAGAGTTCGCCCCGCTGAGTTTTCCCTCAACCTCAAAGTAGAGCTCCGCCAAGTATGTCAGGATGTTGATGCCTATAATTCCTGTTGTCAACACCGGCCTCGGTGCGGGTATCACTGCGATATACGGACGCGAGCCCACAGGTTTGTCCGGCTTGTTACCGGGTCCCGTGGGTGGCTCCTCGCCACCGCCGACCGGGCTCTGATCACGCTCATCGCTATCCGCAGCGGCACACACACGAAACGGATTCAAATGATGCCACCGTCGTCTAACGACTAGGGATACCCCAGAGGGCAGCCACTGCGCTCGTTTCGGCAGCGTGAGCCCCCGGGTCGTACCGCCAAGAATCGGCCGTTGACTTCGAAGCCGGGTCCAAGCTGCCGACACAAACGCTATATTTTCGGGTTTCTGTTGCATGAGGGAGACTTCTGCAGGCTACTAGCAGCTTGTTCAAGCGTTTCAACAAAAACGCTGGTATAATACCTGCTTGAAAGAGACCGCCTTTCCCGTGATACCTCCACGGAATGCCTGAATCGCGATACGTTGTTCGTATCCAGTTCAGAAGCGATTTTCGATGATAAACGCACGGCAGCGCTGGCTGCGTATCGACATGCGTGCGTGCATGCGTGCGTGCACGCATCGGGGCATGCGTGCGTGCGAGCAACGCGCACCACACGTTCAACGTGCCCTGCAGGTATGGCGATACGTCATCATTGAAACAGGAAAAAAAGCTTCATGATCATGGAGCGTAAACTAAAACCACTCATAGACGCCTCCCGGTATTTGACCGGCTGCCTGCTATCGGATTCAGTTGCCTCCGGCACATTTCGTGCCTGAAAGGCTGCTCCATAGAGTTCGATGGAGTCAGCTCCTCTTCGTCTTCGATGACCTTATTCTCAATCGGACGCAGCTGCGGCAGCTCGGCGCGGATGCCCGTCTACAAAAGTAGACGAAAGAAGCTTCCATCCCTGCGCTGGTACAACTGACAGAGAGATGCGCTCGGAAAAGGCGAGAATCTCTTCTCTTCATGCGCATCGGGGCAGTCGTCGGCCTGCAAAAGCGCCTTTGCTTCGTCGGCAGAATGCTGACAGGCGCCAGTTCTATCTGCTCATCTGCGCGTTCGCCCTCG
Organism: Cyanidioschyzon merolae strain 10D; assembly: GCF_000091205.1. Lineage (NCBI taxonomy): Eukaryota > Rhodophyta > Bangiophyceae > Cyanidiales > Cyanidiaceae > Cyanidioschyzon > Cyanidioschyzon merolae. The sequence continues at coordinate 270,804 of NC_010128.1, read as the reverse complement.
CAGAATATTCCACGGAGGTTCATTACGGTGCATCTATCTTCCGAGCTGGTCGCCGTCGACGAAGCCCCGGTCATGAAGCGCCCCGTCGTGCCGCCAAGCACCGTAAGCGAGTAGTCGGCCGCTCGCATTCATTTCATCGAATCGTTGATGCACCGCTGGACATGGACCCTGACACGGTTCAGGGTCGCTGCCCGAGCATCTTACAACACACTTCTCTATGCTATACAGTTCGCATTGAGACACCGAGCGAATGAGGTCCGCGTCATCCGCCATGTCGTTCAGTTGGGGAGCTGATGTGCGCGCAGCGTCCAAGAGAGCACGGAGCGAATAAGGTGTACCCAGCACCTTCTCGAAACGATCAAGAACAAGAATTGTCTTCAGTCTGGAATGTACCTCTACAACATTCTCCAGGTCGACAAGATCCTCGACGCATCCAAAATACGCGATCTTGGGCGTGACACAAGCGTGTTGCAGGAGCTCGCGGCGAAAAAAGAACGCATTTTTTCTGCACGCGCTCTGTGTGTTTCAGCAAAAGCAAGTACGTCCTGCGGTATCCTGTTCAGACCATAGCATCTTCGAATGACGATGTGCGCAGCGTCGCTTCTATGAGGACACCCAAAACACGAGCTTCATTCAGGAACGTGTATCGTTTTTAAATGGAGACGTTCTCCGGCGTTTAATCGCACCTCGTTTCGAAAAGCACCAGGATTTCTTTGTTTCGTTCATAGAGTTGTTTCGCTGGCATACCTGTCGTGTGTGGACCGCGTGTCTCCCTTGATACGCATGCATGATGCATTTGCTCTTCAGGCCTGGTTCATCTCTTTTCAGTATGCCTCATCGGACATTCGCAGTTCGCGGAAGCCAAAGGCCCGTGGAAAACAGGTTCCGACGAGCCCGGATTGCCTCGTGAATGATGCCGAAAGCATCGAGCACAAATTCGTGCTGAGGACAAGCTGTGTGATCGATATACGCGTTTGTTTCCCTAAGCCTGTTCGTGACGGCCTTGGGGGCGTTCAGTCTGGTCGAACCACGGAGAATCAGCTTGAGTTTCTCTGATAGCCCAATATTGATTCTTTTCTGTATTTCGATGAAAAGAGATTTGCGGAAATCGATGTAGTCCATGAAGAAACAAGTACAGGCAGTAAAATCCAGGCTGGACAGAAAATCGAAAGATTTCCATCCCTCTACGCCGCCTCCGTGCAGCGCGGTGACGCAGTCTCCATCTGACCTTATCGCTCCGATGAGAAAGTTCAACACCGGTTTCAATGGGAACACAAAGGACGGGGGCCTGTGGGCGCTGATCTCATGCGGAGCTTCATCTTCCTGTGGAGTACCGCTTCGTCCATGGCCACAAAAGATAGCCGAATTCGTGTTTCGAACGGAATCGATGAACTTGCAGGAGAAGCCTTGTAAACGTTCGGCATGATCCTGTGAGGAATTCGGTGTGAGATAACCTCGAGTTTGATTCCTCGTTACTCAAAGGGTGAGAATCACTGCGCCCACCAGAGGCCTTGAGTCAGAACGGTTGAAAACTTGAAGCACGCGTGATTTGAACATGCTGGTCTGACAGAAACGACAAGAAGATTAGAGAATCATATCTGTGGACGCATTGGATCCTGATATTGGTTCTTTGGTGAATCCTCGTTCGATCGCGTCTCGAATCATCTTGATTGCGATCACGTTATGAATTCCAACAGCAAAGCGTCAAAGACGCCACTCCGAATCAACGACCGAAAATCCTAAAATTACGTATGAATCCGAAAGCACTGATCGCTGCACGTCCAATCTCGAAACGGTACATCGAAACCAAGTTCGGAAAAGGATCGACGGAAAGGAACCGAACGAGCAGTTCCATATCCTATTCGCATCGAACACGCTCATGAGTAGATACGTCGCATCCAGCGTCGGACGCAATCCATCCCGGGTCATGAAAACAAAAAGTCGCACTGCAACGACACACATGCCAGCCTGGAAGGGTACGAATCGCGACCTCCACCGCTTCGATAAAGATCCGCACGGGCGATTGGGTGCGATCTCCAGCGCTGGCGACAGCCACGAGATCAACGTCTCGATTCCGTTACACTTTCCAGTAAACGTTTTTCTGTATCATCGAATTGTATCTGGATAGCAAGCACGGTTGCAAGCAGATCATCCGGGAGTTGGTGTTTGCTGGTTCTTCAGGCAACTTGTGTGCTGTAACTGAGCGTTTGCGTTACCGTTAGCATAGTATTGTCGTGTACCGTATGAAGGGCGGGCAGTCGCTTGGAGCAGCTGCAACAAAAGACATTGATCTCTGCTTCCGTACAAACTTGGAAAAGAACACTGCGCAAAGCGTTTTCGGAGCAAACCCCTGGCCTGCAGGGCACATCAGTCGTCAAAAACTTCTCGTTTCTTGTTCTTATGTCGAGCACTGCGCCGGGCAGCGCGTGTCCGCTGTTACCGAGCAGCCGCTGACGTCAGCGTGCACGTGCCGACACGCTCGCTTGCTGTTCCAGTGGGGTGCTCCCAGGCGAGTGCACGCTTCGGTTCACGCTTACCGCTATCAGTGGCGAGCACAGCGACGGTCGCGTGCCAGCTTCTGGGTGCAACCGCGCAGCCGCAGCCGGCAGCGCCGTCTACTCGTGGCGGTGCAGCAGACGGATGCAAGCCAACAACAGAGCGCCAATCTCGCGAAAGTGGCCTCAGAACGGGAGCTGGTCGGAGCTACGACCACCCCGAGCCCTGTCGTACAAACGCTGCGTCGTTTGGTGTTGATTACCGGTTTCGAGAAGTTCAACATTGCGCTCTATAAGGCGGCAGCGGAGGAGGCACATCGGCAGGTTCCAACGCTGGAGGTACTGGTATTCACAGACCGTGACCTGCAGGATGAAACCGGGCGGCAATATCTTGCCCAGGTCTTACGAGAGACCGACGCGGTGCTTTGTTCGCTCCTATTTGACTACGATGCCGTCGAGTGGCTCCGTGACCACATCCGATCGATTCCGCTTCGCTTTGTCTACGAATGCTCGCTTGAATTGATGTCCTGTACGCAGGTGGGCGCTTTTACCATGGGCGATGCGAAACGCGGTGACGCCAAGTCGAGTTCGCTGCCTGCGGCGCTGCGCATGGTCCTCCGCAAACTCGGCCTCGCTGGTCGTGAGGAAGACAAAATGGCGGGGTACCTCTCGTTCCTGAAGACTGGACCGAAGCTGCTCAAATACATTCCCTTGGGGAAGGCACAGGACCTGCGACGTTGGCTCGAGGTCTACGCCCGCTGGAACGCCGGAGGCCGCGCCAATATTGTCTCGATGATACTCTACATCGCACGAGAGGTCCTGGAGATCCCCCTGGTGACCCCAGTGCCCGAAGTCGTCGAAGTTCCAGCCATTGGGGTGACCCATCCACGGGCCCCATCATCGACACCGTACTTTCGGACACCGGCAGCGTATCTGGAGTGGTATCTGCGCACTTGGCCTGAGCGAGCAGCGTATCCGCGAGCCGGCCTGTTGCTCTATCGCAAGCATGTCATCTCTGAACAGTCGTATATTCGGGAACTTATCTTGGCTCTCGAGGAGGCAGGTATCCTCCCTGTGCCTGTGTTCATCAATGGCGTAGAGGCACATATGGTTGTGCGCGATCTCTTCACGACCAGTTATGAACTAGCGCAACGACGTCGTGGCATTCGTGAGACCTCCCTCCGTGAACCCGATGCAGCACGCGTTGATGTTATTGTCAGTACGATCGGGTTTCCGCTCGTTGGCGGACCAGCAGGCACCATGGAAGCAGGTCGACAGACAGAAGTAGCTCGACGCCTCCTCAGCGCCAAGGGTGTACCGTATATGGTGGCGGCGCCGCTGCTCATTCAGGACCTCGAGTCATGGCAACAGAACGGAGTCGTTGGACTCCAGTCGATTGTGCTGTATGCCCTGCCTGAACTGGATGGAGCGATCGATACGATTGTGCTCGGTGGACTCGTTGGTGATCGAATCGTGCTTCTCCCGGATCGTGTGCGCGTCCTAGCGGAGCGTATTCGTCGTTGGACGAGTCTGGCATGCAAACCGAACCAGGAGAAACGCATCGCTGTTGTAGTGTACGGCTTTCCACCGGGCGCCGGTGCAACGGGCACGGCGGCATTGCTGAATGTACCACGCTCGCTGGTTCGTCTGCTGCGTGCGCTTCACGAGGCCGGATTCAACTTGGGAGCCCCCGAAGTATACCAATCTTTCTTGGAAGACGAGTCCGGTGAGCGGCTTCTTGAGGCCATTCGCGCTGCAGACCAAGTCGTGGAGGGTAGCGGCGTGCCGGTGGACAAGATCACCACCGTGCACGCCGATGAGCTACAGTCCTGGCTGCCCAGGGAGATTGCCACGCGGGTAGCCAAGAACTGGGGCGGGTCCCTGACGCGTTCCGATATCAAACGTCTAGGTGCGTACCTTTGCCTCGGAGGTGTCTCGCTCGGAAATATCTGGCTGGGAGTTCAGCCTCCAGTGGGCATCCAAGGCGATCCAATGCGACTGCTGTTTGAACGCGACGCCACACCACATCCCCAGTATCTAGCGTTTTATCTGTGGATTCGTCGCAACTTTGATGCAGTGATCCATCTGGGCATGCACGGCACCGCAGAGTGGCTACCTGGCTTACCCCTCGGCAATGATGATACGTCGTTTCCCGATTTGCTGTTTCGAGACTTGCCCCACATCTACGTCTACGCCCAGAATAATCCGAGTGAAAGTACACTGGCGAAGCGCAGGGCCTACGCGACGCTCATCTCGCACGGTGTGCCTCCGTATGGGCGTGCTGGCCTCTACGGTCAACTTCTGAACGTGCGTGATCAGCTACGGGAGCTCGAAGAGGAACTCCAGGCGGCTTCCGCGTCCGGGAAGCAGGCATTGGACGCCCTCGTTGTTGAGAGCCTGCGAGCATCCATCGAGCAGGCGGGTCTCGACTGCGATCTCCCGCTCCAGGGACTTGAGGCAAACGATCTCGACCAACTGGCGGCCGACGCAGCCAAGTTGAAAACCTATCTTGCTGAACTGGAGAACCGTCTCTTTGCAGAAGGATTGCATATCCTCGGCATGCCGCCCAGTGCTGCAGATATGGAGAAGTATGTCGCGGCGCTAGCGGAGCAGCAGCCGGCGGAACAGCGTTCGTGGCAGCCGCAGGAGCTGCAGCGTCTGCTCCAGCAGCGGACGGATGAAATCCAGAACATTATCAGAGCGCTGCAGGGTCAGTATATTCCACCGGCTCCCGGAGGTGACCTGATTCGTGATGGACCCGCCGTCTTGCCCACTGGACGCAATATTCACGCGCTGGATCCGTATCGAGTACCGACGTGGATTGCCTTTCAGCGGGGAGCAGAGATTGCCCGCGCCATCATCGCCCAGCACCAAGAGAAACATCCGGGAACTTTCCCAGAGACGGTGGCGGTAATGCTCTGGGGACTCGACTCCATCAAGACGCGCGGTGAGTCCATCGGTACAGTCCTGGAATTGGTCGGGGCAGAGCCTGTTCGTGAAGCTACCGGCCGCATCGTGCGCTTCGAACTGGTGCCGCTGTCGATGCTCTCGCACCCGCGCATTGACGTGCTCTGTAGCCTGAGTGGTATCTTCCGCGATGCTTTCGAGCACGTCGTCTGTCTGCTGGATGATCTTTTCGCACGGGCGGCCACGGTGCCCGATGAGACCCCAGAACAGAACTACATCAAAAAGCACTACGATAATGAGCGCGAAGCCGGACGCCCACGACGTCTCTGGTCGAATCCTCCGTCAGAGTTTGGTTCTTTGGTTGCAGACCGCGTCGAGACCTCTACATGGCAGTCGGGCGATGAGCTCGCCGATACCTTCGTCTCCCGGAACGCATTCAGTTACGGTCGCGGTGAGCGGGGGAAACAGCGACCAGAGCTCTTCGAGCGTCTGCTGGGCACCGTGGATCGCGTGGTCCAACAGATAGACTCCGTGGAGTACGGCCTGACCGATATCCAGGAGTACTATGCAAACACCGGTGCGCTAGCGCGAGCAGCCCAAATGCGAAAGCGGAGAGTTTCCGGCGATGCCAACGCAAAAGTCACAGCGTCGTTCGTGGAGTCGTTTGGAAATGCGTCGACTCGCCGACCTCGAGATCTGGAAGAGCTGTTGCGCTTAGAGTACCGGTCGAAGCTGCTGAATCCGCGTTGGGCAGAGAAAATGGTTACGCAGGGCAGTGGCGGTGCCTACGAGGTTTCACAACGAATGACGGCGCTGTTGGGCTGGGGTGGTGTCGCCGACTTTGGCGACGACTTTGTTTACGAACAAGCCGCCGATCAGTATGCCCTGAATGAGGAGATAGCTCAGCGGCTACGTCAGAGTAACCCAGAGGCATTTCGCAACATCGTCGGCCGTTTGCTGGAGGCAGCCGGGCGCGGCATCTGGCGACATCCGGATGAGGAACGACTCGCCAAACTTCGGGCACTTTACGAGGACATTGATGCTCAGTTGGAAGGTGTCTTGTAAATGGGATTGTTTTCGAGGCACTCTGGGGAAGAAAGGGGTTCGCCTAGTAGTCGGTCACGTGCATTGCGAAGCGTTCATGGCACGCAACAGTTCGGGGTGAACGATGTTGTGTGACGGGAGCAGCAGTGGCGTGATCGCTCGCTGAAAAATGACTAAAGCGTGTTGGTCCATGCACGAAAGCTGCAGCGCGAGAGGTTCCAGATACTCATCTCTACCGCCCGAGTTCGTGGCGATCAATGTTCTCTCAAAGCGGTGACAACGAGCACGAGGCATGCGTCGGGTGTTCTTGGACGCCATGCGATCAGCTAGTCTCTTCCCGAGACTGGCCGGCACCAGAGAACTGTGGTACCAGCACATGCACCCGAAAATCGCCGGTCATCAGCGTAGCTATACATTTACAGTGTCGTGCTCGGGCGGGCACTGCGTCACCGCAGCTGGCCCCGCTTGCAAGGTCGATGCACGCTGCGTACACAGAGAGGCATTGACGCAGCGTCTTCGGCAACGCGTGCACTTGTACATCCCCAGAGCGTGCACCATTTGTTCAATGACACCGCAAAACTCTGTTACCGTCCATGCGCAACCGAAAGTGGTTCTTCTGGGCAGCTTCCTATCCACTAAAATTCCCAGTGTCTGCCATAGCCCACGCGGTACTACAAAAACATGATCTTAGCAAACAAGTCTCTAAAAACGAGCAACGCCTGGAATCGTGCATGACGTGCAGTTAACGCAGCCACAATTCACTCCGAGACCGTACCAGCCGCAGCGTCTCGGCACATCGGTCCATCAGGGACTGGTGCTCGACGACTCCCGTGCATTTCGTAAAGCCTGTGCCTGCAATAAAAGCAATGCAGTCGGTGTGATACCCTCGATTCGAGCAGCCTCACCCAGTGTTGCCGGCTGTCGTTGCTGTAGTTTCTCTTTGGCCTCTGCGGAGAGGCTCGGCATATCCGCGAACACCACACCTCGCAATGATAATGCCTCGTCGCGTCTGAGCCGCATCGCCTGTGACTCCTGGCGAGCAAGATACTGTCGATACAAGCACTGTGCCTCAATCACGTCGTGCAGATCAGAATCAATCATTACTGGCAGGCGTAAGTTCACCAGTTGGATCCCCGGGTGCGCAAGCATCTCCAGTGCGGAGTATACTCGTCCGTCAGCACCCAGCACTGCTGCAAGGCTTTCAGGTACGCGTTTCTTCCAATCTGCCGCTGAATAGCGAATGCGACTCAGTTGCTGCAACGCATCCTCGAGTCGCTCACGCTTTTTTTCAAAATATTTTGTCTGTGCAGGTCCAACAAGCCCGCACTCGATGCCAATCGGGGTCAGACGGAGGTCTGCGTTATCCGCTCGCAAGTGCAGGCGATACTCAGAGCGAACAGTGAGCATGCGGTACGGCTCGGTCACTCCAGTGCGCAGCAGATCATCGATGAGCACCCCAATATACGCATCACCGCGGCTTAAGAGGAGAGCGTTCCCGAAGCCTGCCTTGGCGGCGGCATTTGCACCAGCAACCAAACCCTGAGCAGCAGCCTCTTCATACCCCGTTGTGCCGTTAATCTGGCCCGCCAGATAGAGACCCTCACAGCAGCGCAGTTCCAGAGTGGGTCCGCGCAACTGACGGGGATCCACGTAGTCGTACTCTACAGCGTACCCATAACGGAGGATGCGAGCCTGCTCCAGGCCCGGAATAGTTCGAAGGATGCGCTGCTGGACGTCCGGAGGCAATGCCATCGAAATACCGTTTGGATAGATTATATTTTGCGGCAAGTTTTCCAGTGCAGCACTCTGGGGCGTATACTCTGGCTCTAGCCAAACAGGATGCGCATCCCGCTGGGCGAAGCGCTGCACCTTGGCCTCCAACGATGGACAGTAGCGAGGTCCACGGCCTCCGCCTCGGTACTGCGGTGAGAGCCCTGCCTCTGTGGCTTCTCGAACGAGCTCGTGCGTTTCTGGTCGGGTAGCGGTTCGATAACACGGCTGCAGACGAGCCACGAGTGCTTCCAAGTGGCAGGGCTCCGGCGGCATAAACTGGAACCTCGGCAAGGCGGGATCGCTGTCCTGCCGCTCGAGTCCGTCGAGTCGCACCGTTGAGGCGTCAAGTCGCGGCGGTGTGCCGGTTTTGAGGCGTCCCATTCGCAACTGGAGCACATTCGCCAACGTATGGCCCAGCTGCGAAAGACTCCCGCGTGCATCATTCACCGACACTCGACGGCTTGCCTCAGAGGTGGACGCTCCCGTTGATTGGTGTAACTCGCCAGAGCCCATGAACATTTGATCGCTCCGCGAGTCCTCGCCAAGTCGACCTCCCGCTACTGTCTTATCGGCACCTAAATACATGAGACCGTTGAGGAATGTGCCCGTCGTGAGTACAACGGCCGTAGCTCGTATCATACTGCCGTCAGCGCAGATGACTCCACGACAACGCCAGGCGGGTTCTGTAGCGTGCGCGGACGACGGCTGCAGCCTCTCAATATCAAGGTCCTGTACGGCTGTCTCGATGAGTGTGAGATTCGTTTCGGTCAATTGTTGTAACGCCCTCTGGATCGCCAAGCGGTAGAGTCGACGATCACATTGGTGTCTCGGGGCGCGGGTCGCTGGACCTCGGCTCTGGTTAAGTACACGAGTTTGCATACATGATTCGTCGGAAGCTCTGCCCATGAGGCCGCCAAGCGCATCCATTTCTCGCACCATATGGCCTTTGCCGACTCCTCCGATGGAAGGATTACACGACATGACCCCGATTCTGTCCAGCCTCGGGCTCAAGAGCGCTGTTCTTGCACCCTTTCGTGCGGCTGCGGCGGCTGCCTCAGTGCCCGCATGGCCTCCACCAATAACGATGACATCGTACACCCTACCACAACGGCTGCTCCAACACCGGAAGAGCGCTCTCGAGTGCCGGCGGAGCGCAAGCAACCACTGACGCCCGGGAACCGCTCCGGGTATCACCTGCTGCATTCGCTTTCCTCGGGGATTCGCCGGCAAACTCGGCTCTTCGAGCAGCGCTCACGTGAAGCGTACCGAGCAAGGCGCTTGAATGGGCCCTCCAAAGCGACACCAGACACTGGTTGCCGATTCGCGTGAACCCCAACTCAGGGATACCAGAGACGGTGTCTGCACCGGGTTTCCGCTCGAGAAAAGCGTCTGTGGGTCCTCGTTCCCGAAAAGTCTCCGTAAGTTAAATATGCCTCTGCTACCGTTCCGAAGACACTATAAAAAGTTCAGGACAGACAAACAATCAAGGCGTTTTGTGCTTGTTGCAGCGAAGCTGAACTCCGATGTCCTGCAAACACGGGAGTATGGCAGCGAGCGCTGCAGGTATCCCCCGTGTATTCCGGAGGACTCGGTGGGCGTACCGCTCATGCGCCGGACAAGGTGCTCTGTCCAGCATATCTTGCTCTGATGATGAAAAAACGCATCATGACACATAGTTGGACGGTATAGAGGAGCTTCTTGTTTAAGTTTGTTTCCAAAGCAAGCCTCCGGGCGCGCATTCCAGAGCGAACCTTGCTCTTGACCCCTAAATTTGTACACCCGTTCAGGTCTGTCTGAAAATGAGCGACGCTACTCAACAAGGCAATTGTGCCACGTGAGCTGTTTCGAATGGATTAGGAAGGCGGCAACATCAAATGTGCTGTTTCATTCCCGTGTTTTCATGTCGAGTCTATTGTTTCCTGGGCTGGAGCCCGTTCACATTGCGATTGGTGCGTCCTCGATGATATCCACATTTACGGGCGATATGAAGCGAGACTGTGCACTCCTACCGTCGTTGAAGTAGAGTAAGGCTTCAGCTTGGTTGCCCAGGAGCTTTTCTAACAAGATCACGTTTCCATGTTCCATGTTTGTGTGCAATGCAAGGCCGTGAGGCATCGACTCACACGGACACCATTCGACTGCGGTGGAGGCGGCACTGGGACCGAACCTCCACGGAATGCACAGCGGCGACGTATCGCCACTAACCCATATGCATATGTTGTATAGGAAGGTTCCACCTTTCCGAACGTCCTTTCTTAACGGGGACAAACCACAGAAAAGCCCTCCCTTATCCTAAATGCGCACGGGACAAGTATCATGGCAGGACGCAGTCTCGGATCTGGAACTGAACGTACTCGGAACCGAAAGACGCAGCGCGTTCTGTGTCCAACTGAAAAGTTCTCGCGTCGCCTGAGATGCCTCTGAAAGCTGCAACTCGGCAATTAGAGCTACCTAGTCAATCCATATTTACCTCTAGCGAATGGTATCTAAAATCATGGAAAGCTTGTACGTGGACAGGGTTCTCTGGAGCATCCGCACCCCGCTAGGGTTGTACGATGCGGCTGAGAGCTCGCGTCGTTTCGCTGCGCCCTCGTCAGAGTAGAATGGAACGAGTCGTCTAACTGAGGCGTACACACACGAATCTTTGGCGTATTCCTCGCGTCATCAATACCAGCCCATCCTGGTTTCTTCTGCGACAGCTACCTTTCCGCGCGCTTATCTACTGCGTCTAATACGTTGGAAACTCTTTTACTCCTAGATCCGCTTCCAGCAATGGAGGGATGTTCATGACAGCGTTCGAGTCGTGACTTATCTGGTTCAGGCTGTGGGCTATGCGTTTCATGAACAGACGACGATTCCGGTGAAGGTTTCTCTCGCTATGTTTACGCTCTTTGTCGTAAGCCTTGGTGCGCCCTTCGCAACGGTGACACTTGTATTTTGCTAACATTTCCCCATGTGTCTCCCATATTCTCTACCCTGGTGGCCACCTCAGCTTGAAGGCTTTCTTCATTGCTCGGTATACGACCTCGACGTGGACAGAGGGCTCGACTCGATGCCCTCCGTTTCCACGTCCAGAGCCATGCCCGACGATCGTAACCTTCTTCTGGTCGATTCTCGCTTTTCGTACTCTGTCCGATACATGCGCGACCGCACACTGTCATGCTCGATGGCGGTTTCCCGGAACATGGTGTTGTCAACGATGAACCAAGCACGGGAAAGGAAATCCATGTTGGGGTGCAAGTAGAGCAATTTTGATCAGCGATCGCTCGGTTTGTGCAAAGCGGTAACGCATGCCCCACTGGAGTCGATCGCTACGATGATTCAAGTCCAATTCCAGTTTTTGCATTTCCAATGGAACAGAATAGAAGAAACGGGAGTCGCTAAGGGCGTATACTGTTAGGTGGATCATGCTGGTGCTGGTGATTACGAATTCGTCGGTGTCTACAAAAACGGTATGATTCATGTTTTGAACAGAGTCGAGTATTATACGGGGCGATTCCAGAGCAGTATCGTCACGTGAGCTTTTGAACAAGTCAAAGAGTGACAAAGTCGAGTATTCTTCCTCGTCGAACCAGTGCGGCGAATACCTGCGCTCACGAGTTGCCTTGAGAGCGAAAGCTGGAAAACTTGACGGATATGTGACCCCATCATGTTAAACGCAAGGAAAAGATGACATTGGATTCCAGCCTGTATACACTGGATAACGATGTCTGTTGCGCTATCACCCCTGATTCGGTGATGTCGTAAATCATCTCTTTACCCGTGTTCGTAACGGATTCCAGTGGCAAATGTCGAAGGAGCTAACCCGAATCCACGACCCAGAATTCTAAACCAACGTACGAATCCATATGCTCTTATTGCTTCACTCTGAACGCCAAGGCTAGACGTATACAAAACTTCCAAGAAAATATCGAAAGGCAGGAACAGAGCGAGTACTTCAGCGTTCCATGGTCTTCTGCCACGTATGTAGACTGCGAAAACAATTCCGTTTTCGACGTTGCGCTTGTGCGGGTAGGAAAGGTATATGCCCCGCTGGACGCAAGAGATTGCCGAAGCTTTGGACGACTATCGTGACGAGCTTGATGACGGCACCTATGATGACGAAGAATCTCTTTCATTGGAAGGCGATTCGCTCCGTGCCCATGTTCCTCCGGCGCGAAGTTTCCAGTCGACTACGAGCCGGGAGGACCCTGCAGTGAAGACGAAAAGGGCATCTCGGACCGCACCAGAAGTCGGTGTGCACAGCAAAGCAACCATGAAGGCGTCGAACAGGTCTGATCCTGTTGCGGGGAAGCGTGTATTGCACTCTGCGAAGATTGTAGAGACGTCGACGCTCCCAGCACAGCAGCCTCAACCTGCGACGGTGCGCATGACGCCGACCGCGCACCCACAAGAGAGCAAACCCAAGCGTGACGCTGCCTCCAGCCGAGGACGCCTAGCTGAAGCACTCCAGGAACAGAGCTGCCGTCATCTTACTGTTGTATTCGCTGGTCATGTAGACGCTGGCAAGTCAACGCTCATTGCGCAAATGCTCATACAACTAGGAGGCGCGACCTTGACAGAATTATCCCATGCTGACCAAAGAGCTTTCCAGACGCCCCAAGAAGCTCCTAATCTTGCTTGGATGTTGGACAGCGAGCAGAGCGAGCGGCAGCACGGGGTCACTGTGGACATGGCTATACGTCAAGCGTCGCCTCCGGATGGAACCTTCACGATCAGCTTTCTGGACTGCCCTGGGCATCAGGACTTTGTGCTTGCATTTCTTCGAGGAGCGTTCTTGGCGGATCTTGGGGTTCTGGTTATTGACGCGCGTCCAGGTGCGTCTGACTGGGCCATCGAGGATGAGCGTGGTCAGACCCGGCGACATGCCCAGATTCTTCGTCATGTTGGCGTTGAGCAGCTCGTGGTGGCGATAAACAAAATGGATAGCTGCCATTACGACGAGTCACACTTTGTGGCTCTGCGGAGAAGACTGGACCACATGCTGTGCGGCGAACTTGGCTGGCAGCAAATCGTTTACGTGCCGTGCAGCGGTCGATACGGCGAGAACACCGTGGACGGTACAGCGCCTGCTCAGCTCCGTGAATGGTATCGACCACCTGAGTATGAGCCTTTGTCACTTTTGGGAGCCATGGATAGGTATTTGCGCTCTAGTGCCGCATCACGCGTGACGCGTCTCAGGGAGCCTGGGATCTTTGCGGTGCTCGCTGCGGACAGCACGACCTTCATGGGGACGCTTCTGACCGGCACCCTATATGACGGCCAAGCGGTAACACTCTGGCGGACAAACGGCGATACCCTGGACTGCGTTCTCGACAGCATCGAGACACTACCGGAACGCCTTGCCGTCGATGCGCTCCCAAGTCGTTGTTTCGGCACGGTGCGGCTATCCGCTCGAGGGCGGCAGCGAGCCAAGTCCGATGCCGGAGAGTTTGCCAGCAGCGGGGCGCTCATGATCACCGCCCCGGAAGAGCAGCGTGTGCGTTTCGCGAGTCGCATTCGAGCCCGACTGTTTGGACTCGCCTCAACGATGCCCGTCCTACCAGGTCAGCGACTGGAACTTTTTACGGCAGCCGTATGGGGCATTATCGTTCGTATTCGTTCATTGCACAGTGACGATACTGGAAGTTCGCGCAAAAAGCTGCGACGGCTCCCGGAAAACGCTTTCTCTATCGCAGAAATAACTTGTGTAATGGAAGGCAGTACAGGGATCGGAGAACGAGATGCATTGCTCGGGGAAGATATCGCGCTGCAACCGTTTGCGCTCGCTAGTAGCTCCCGTGAGCTGGGCTGTTTTGTGCTCCGTTTTCGCCAGAACCTGGTGGCAATAGGTGAAGTCATTGCCTTGTGCTGACGCACGCGCATAAGCATATGCATACGCAAAAGCATATGCATACGCAGACTCCGAAGCACTTGCAAACGAACATGGACGTGCTTACGCACAAGCAGTCGCCCAGGCATACGTATCTAGCCACAGAGAAACGTATTACTGGTGAGCAGAGAGCCTCATCTGGTGTGACCGAGCTCGACACATGGTGCATGCCCAAAATGATGACGCGTCTGTTCGTGTTCCGTTGAATTTCCGCAAAGAAAAAGGTTGCTTATTCGTTAGCTTTCGGTGGCAGACATCGCGACACGCGGCTTTGTAAACACGATGATCGGATTTCCGGCAAAGTGCTGCTTGACAGCAAGCCAATAAATACCCTGCTGCTCGAGAACGATATCCGAGCATCAATACAATCACTGCGAGTTATTTCCATGAGCAGTGTCGCTGTAGAGTTAGAAGGTACGAGGCGGGGCTTACGAGCTGGACGAGGTGCTGGCAGTACTTCAGGCAGACGGTCTGCGGGACACCGTCCGCTTATGCTGCGCTCCAAGCACAACAGAGTGCATTCCTTATTCGCATGTGCAGTGCTAGAGGATCGTCATAAGCTGATTCCTTTCGCTGTAAACATTTATAAGTTTTACGGACGCCAAAACGCTGGTCTGTTGTCTCTGCTAAGGGCTGAATCAGAGACGCGTCGCTGCGCTCACATCCGCGACGGTGTTGATGATGCTGCTTGGTCTGATGAGCACTCGCCAATGCAGCTACTGGAGCCTGCTGGTAAGGAGAATGTCTCGTGACGGGGTCGTCGCCAGCTATCCGAGCGATCAGCAGCAAACGCCTCGTTGAGTTTTCGGGCTGCGGTTCACTGGCGCACAGACTTTCACGGTAGAGTTCCACAGTATCCGAGTTGACGAATGCTTCTCAGATGAGCGCGTGTTCGAGCTTATCAACCAGCGCCCATACGATCAAGCTCATTTCTGAAGGCTCCCAGAAGGGTGTTCAGCAGACCGAAGACAAAAAAGACGCGTGCGCCAGACTTCGTCAAAGTGACCGTTTTCAGCACTGTTCACAGCGCACGTCCCAGTGCTTCTTTGGTTCACTGCTTTTTATAAACATTTCGTAACATCCTTGCGATGTGTCTTCGTTTCTGATCAAGGAAAACCCCGGTTGCTCAACAGCGTCCATGAGTGCCACTCCTCCGCGCGAACCCCGTACGCAAGCAGCAGTGTCGTCGAGTCGCTACGGATACCGAAGCGGAACCATCCGACGCACCCATGCTATGCCCCACGCTGCCTTACAAGAACGCATGAACGAAAAAATCTGTACAGAAAAGATCATCTTGCCACTTTTACGCCTTAATCAGCTGGAGCTAGTTCCAGGTTCACGATCATATCTCAAAGCGATCTCCATGAACGTACCCGCAGCAATCTGGCTATCGCGCGCTTTGAGGCTTTTGGGTACTGGACCCCGTCAAACGGATCCGCAAAGCCCCGTGGCACTAGGTTCGCTTAGGCGAACTAGGGCGGTGAAAGGCCCCATAAGTCTCTGGAAGTATCGCGGATGACCGAGAACCAGGCTCCGGGCGAAAGCGTCTCCAGCACGAGCCACGGCTTCGACAACCGGGTCAACGCAGCAGCGGTGCCCTCACGAAACCCTCTCGCAGAGGAGTCGTTGACACCTCCGAACTGGCGCACTGCTCTTGTTTTCTTCATCTTTGGTCTTATAAATAACTTTGCATATGTCGTGTTTCTGAGTGCAGCGGAAGACTTGTTAGAAAAGCACGCTGGTGCAGTGCTATTCGCCGACGTGGTTCCGGGCTTGCTCGTCAAGGTATCACTTGGTTTTTGGTTTCGAGGTAGTGCTTATGGCGGACTCGTTGCATTCGTATCTGTGACGGGAACGCTTGCCTTCTTATTAGCGGCTGTGTGCGCCGAACGAATAAGCGTCTTGGCGCGGGTATTGCTGCTTGTGTCCATCTCCTTTATTAGTATTGCAGGTGCGCTCGGAGAGGCGACGTTTCTCGCGCTGTCGGCTGTGTACGGCTCCGAGACTCTAACAGGATGGAGCTCCGGAACCGGTTTTGCTGGAGTTGCAGGCGCAGCGAGTTACGCACTCCTTGTAAGCGGATTAGGCTGGCGTCCCAAGACATCGCTGCTGGCGCTAGCATTCGCGCCGCTCATGATCGCAGCTGCATATCAATGTTTGCCGTCACCCCAGTATTCGTGGCAGGTATCGCGAACGTCTGGAACCTGGAGGCCAATGAAAGCTGTCTCAGACGCAGAGATGGGGTCATACTCGCGTGGAGAAGTGCAGTATGCAACCACCGAAGCGGGGGTGTCGGGTGAGCCTCACCGAGCCCTTCTTTTGCAGCTATGGCGCAGTTTTCTCCTACCCCTCGCCCTGGTTTATTTTGCGGAGTACAGCATCAATCAAGGGGTGTTACCGACTTTTGACGGGAGCCCCTATTTCCGTGAAGTCGGATCTTTGGATAATGCACCAGCAAGTGGTGACCATGGACTCTACCGGCGTTTTCAAGTTATCTACCAGGTGGCAGTTTTCGTCTCGCGTAGCAGTATAGCGGTTGTGCGAATCAGCCGGTTGTGGATTTTTCCTGTTGTACAAGGCATGAATCTCACGCTCCTCTCGGCAGCTGCTTCTGGATCGCGGTTTTTCACGAAGGGCTTCTTCTCGAGTCGAGCCATTGGATGCATCGTCTTTCTTGAGGGTCTACTCGGTGGTGCATCCTACGCCAATACCTTCTGGAGTATTCGACATGGGACCCATCCGCAGGCACGGGAATGGGCACTGGCCGTTTCAACGGTTGCAGATGCGGCTGGCATCGCAGCAGCGAGTGTTTTTGCAAGCTTTTTGGAGTGTCGACTTCTCGCCGCACAGGGACGTGCTTGTAACGGCTTCTTAGAAGGCGCCTCTGCTCGAGCGTATCGAGAACGAATAGGAACGGCCGCTTGGAAGCAGTCTTCTCTAATGTATAGCTCTTGAGATGGCTGCGCGGGAGCCCTCGAGTGGCGCCTCGGAACCGGGACGCCCCTTCTCGTAACTCGGACTGTGTTCGCTAGTAGACGAATCACAAACCACGGTTTGGATGATTCGCGAGTCGTGTCCCGGAGATGAATAGCTAGACAGGTGGACTACCCCGGCGTTTGGGGGCGTTCTTTGAACACGTACATCGCTCTCCATCGAGGTTCGTTGTTCAAGCTCAGTGTGAGCATCCTACGACTGATTATCTGCACCTGCTGTCTCAGCGATGATGCCGTGCGGAATGCATCGGAGCAGGTCAGCTTTCGTTTGCGGGAATGCATCCGGCTTCCCCTAGAGACAGGTATCTTGAATATAATGGATTTTGAGCGAAAGATAATCTGAGGAGACCAGGACCCTCTCTCGAGCTCCATTGCAACGAGCAACGAGCCGAGCAGCAGTCGGGCGGTATCTGCATCGCGTAGGTTGCGGCACTGAAGAGCGCCTCTCGAAGCACGCCATGGACCTTCTGTTTTTGTGTCCGTGTTTGTATCCCGATAGATCGTGACACCTCCGCTGCATCAGTCCGGAGTCGCACATCGTCTTTGGTTGTCCATACTTTTATCAGTCTTGGTACGTCATTGATCATGCACCAACTCCGGCATAGACGCCATACGCTCCCGATTGTAAACTCCGCGTCCATCGCAAGACGACTCGACTGCAAGTCGCCTCGCGGAGACGCCTTTGTCTGACATCCGGTCTAGTAATGGACCCTAGTGCGAGAACCCGCCAAAGCACACCGACAACAGTACCACAACACTTTTTCATTGCTGCATCATGAACACATGTAGTGTGAAGGAAGGTCCGCACTCGGATCTCTGCTACGCTGGCTGCGAGCCTTCGTAGGGCCTCTTCAAAAGGAACGGAGGCCGCACGCCTGGTTCCCAGCGATACGCCCGCGCCTATGCGAAACGAGCTTTATTCAGCAGCCGCCGACCAGTAAAAGCTATCTGCCATGTTTGTAGAAAACGCTGGAGCTTGATCGGAGGCTACTACTCGATCAATCTGGCCTTCCGAAAAACAACCTTCTACGCATGCCTGCAGGAGCTTGAGTAAGTCCGGCTCGAAAGGTTATTTCATGGAAAAAAGCACGGTTCAATAATTTCGCAACGCGGGTGGGTGACATTCAGGCATCCGTTGAACTGATTCTCGAAACGAGCGGTATTATCTGTTGTGGACGAGCGAACGCACGAATGTCTATGTTTCCGGGAATGCAGTCCTTTCTGTTGAGGTGATCGCTGAAAACTAGATATATGGGAATTTCGAATAATGGACCATATTTGTCTTTCACCGATTGCCATGGTAAATCATTCTCGGTGTACGCATTCGGCGCTCTAGCATATCTGGGTCGCTGACGACATCATCCTTGTGCGTTGCTTCGGATGGAAACCCGACCCTCTCTCCTGGCCGATACTGCTTTTCTTCATCGCAAGCCTTCAGCGTTCCAGCACAATGCCCACACTAGCTGCGAAAGGACTCCCTCCAAATTCCTCCGAAGATAAAGCCGCTGGTCGCTTTGGAAGCGTGGGATAGTCCCGACTGCTGATCGAAACCTTCAAGTCATGCTGCAGCAAGTGCTTGTGCGCGTTGTTCCTGGTCGAATCACACCAAGCCAAGCCGCCCACGGTCAATGTTCTCGTAACCTGACCTTCGGTCAGCTTTTTGTGCGACATCCCGTGCATCCAGCGTCGATTCACGCTCTTCTCCCGTGCAGGTTTCAGTGCGCACCTGTGCTCGCAATATATGTATGCCGTCCTGTACGCAAAGACGGGCATCGTGCAGCATGGGTTGCTGCACTCTTTGTGTGCTCCACATGCGGCACGAGTGCGACCCTCGCGCCCAACAGCATATCCAGCGCCGTAGGCTACAACCAAAGAACAGACGCAACACGTCTGCCAATTTCTCATCGAATGCAACGAGAGAGTTGCGAGTGCACGTTTTTCCCCTCCGAATAACCGGAAACGTTGGCGACCTCAACACGGATGCATGTGCTTTAGCCAAAGTGCGCCCGTATGACCCATCCGGACGATCATGTATACTCTATGAGAGGCGTCTGGAGCATCATTCCCTGCTCGATGCGAAGCCCAGTGTGTCAAGACAGGTCGTGACGCCGACATTCCGCTTGCTGGTGCGCCTCGTAGCGTCGAACATGCCCGACTCTCGATGAGATACAGCCATAGAAAAGCCGGGTATGTATTCCGTCTTCCATCGAGAGCATCAGTTGTCGCACCAGGGTTGGACTGAATACGTACCGGCAGACTCTGGACAGCTGCCCGTCCTGTCTCCTACAATCCTACCAACAGTCGCTTGAGGATGTATGTTAAGGCGAGAGAAGGAAGACGAATCTTCCCAGAGTAGGAGGCATTTTTCGCTAAACAACGTCCAGCGTCTCACTTTGGGCGAGATTCTACCAGGTGATGTGTTTTCGTAGGAGTGCCTTGACCATGGTTGCAGGTTGATCTCGTCTCTCCGTGGGTTTTTCTCCTATACGCTACATCCGAATGTTCTCCCTCGGGACTCACTGGTACTGGGCGGGCGGCGCGACCGAAGCGAGCCCTTCCGCTCACTTCCTGGCACGAGCAGAGGGTCAGTAGCCCAGTTCAGGGATAGTACCAGCACGGAAGGACTCGTCGACGGACGGTTCCACAGATGCGAACGACTCGACTATCGATCCGGGAGCGTATATTGGCGTTTCTCAGCAGAGAAGATGCCTTTCATAGGATCGAATCTCGGAGAATCGGCAGGCACAAATAGTCGCTCAATGCCAGTCTCGGGTACGTGCTCCTGGACCGCCTTTGGATGACGAAAAGCAACGCTGTATAAGAGCAGGATGGAAGATGGCGGTAACGGGGAGCCACGAACTGCTTAGGTGACGAGAAGCGTTGCCGAACGACCCTGTGCTTTTCTCGATTCGTAGGCGACCAAGCAGTGGAATCATCGCCAGGGCTGACGTTGCCGGAATGCTCGCTCGTCTATTCTGCACGGGCGACAATGGGGCCCTCTTCGAGTGCCCTCATGCAGATCTACTACGTCTGAAGTCTCGTCGAGTGAGACGAACATTCGTTGCTGCGGCAATAAGCTTTCGTATTTGGGTGCGACTCTGATAGTTCGGTGAGCAACGCGCACCGCTCTCCCATAGAGGCATACATCTTACTTTTTCCATCCGTGTCTGTTCTCCACCGTTCGTATCAGCGTTGCGTAAAGTTGCCGCACTGTTGCTTCTTTGGTAGCGTTTCGTGAAGAACGTATCGCACGGAAAGGATTGACGAGGAAACAGTCGTCGATAGCGAGTTTGATAAGTTCTATTTTGGATGCACACCACGTAGTATGTGGACTACGAGAAGGGTGGTTCCTGTACCCGCCGTTCGTAGAATGACTTGCATGTGAAAGTAAGTTCGTGTTTCACATGCAAGCACTGACATCATGTAGTGCTTACGTGACCTTTCTCGAATGTACGGGGTGAAATCTTTTTGTCGAATACCGGCGACGGGAATCAGAGAAGGCAAACGATGCGTGCCGTTCTAGGTATTTCAAAACCCATTCCAGTGAGCATACCTTTTCGCGGTATCGCAGATGCCACTTTTGATGGATCCAATATTCCAGGAACGTTTCAGCATATGCGTTGGCCACGTTGCCACGCTTCCGGTTCCGCAATGGCCGGTATAAGCTGCACCCGGCTGACTACAAAACTGGCATTCCATTTGGCTTATTCTCTTCGGGAATATCAGGGGCATCGAGTTCCACATATTCGCTGTACAATTCGCAGCAAGAGCACCTGTCTGCCAATGGAAGCTTTGCGTACCAGTTCCCCGCTATGCCAGCGGAATGAGCGGAAATATTATCTTGACCCCGTAAAGGATGGCACGAGAGTTTCTCGCGCAGGATGTATTGCCTGTGCTTTAACGCATCAGGAACATACGTTATTCCTTTATGATGCGCTTTTATGGATTCGAATACACGTACAGCGATTTAGCATCCATATTGCCGCGCTTTCTGCCAAGTACGTCTTCGATGATGTGTCCAAGGTACGCATCAGCTCATTAGAGGGAAGCTTTGGCCTCTCACGCAGCGCTTGAACGCTCTTAATACGCCGGAAAGAGGTAACAAGCTTCAGTAGTGTACCAAAAACCGCATCTCGACTCCACGAGGGCTACCAGATGCTGATTGCAACTTTAAATCAGCTCGCGGGAGTCGATCCAAGGCGGAAGAGCCGTGCCTGTCTACCGTATCGTTCAGGATCGATGCGTCTACTTCCGATATCGCTGAATGGAAGAATGGAATCGGTATCTAGCGGAACGTAGCTCTTGTCTTTCGCGGATACACGCACTTGCCAGCCTTAGAGCAATATTCCTCTGAAATTCGCTCACTGAGCCCGGCTCGAAGCGACCAACAGCAAAATCGCCGAACAGTGAAATACTGGCGATATCGGGAGTACTTTTTATCGAATGCGCAAAGTGATTCATTCTGTTTAAACGTTCGATGCTTCTCCAGAAGCGGCCAGCTGGTTCACCGCTCCCGGCAGGCGCCCAAGTGCCGCAAACGTTGTTCGGCTTCTCCTGGCCGTATATCAGCCGACATCGTTTCATAGTTAGGCGTGTTACCGCCGACCAGCTACTACGAGACTAGACAGCGATATGAACCAGCACCCACGGCCTTTTAGACTGATTCTCGGCTCTTCCTCTCGTTCAAGACAACAGCTGCTGAAGGAGCTAGGCTACGAGTTCAGCATCCTCAAGCCGGGGATCGACGAAGAAGCGATCCGTCACCCCGAGGCAGAACAACTCGTTCGACTCCTTGGCAACGCCAAAGCCGATGCGCTTGTGAAGATGCTCAAGAATGAAAAGGGGAGCAGTCGGACTACAGCGGAGCCTCTGCTGCTCCTTACCGGTGACCAGGTGGTGGTCCACCAGGGTCGCATACTAGAAAAGCCCCAGGACCCGGCTGAAGCTCGTCAATTCATCGCGTCCTACGCGAACGCTCCAGCGATAACGGTTGGGTCTATCGTTGTAAGCAACCTCTCAACCGGAAAGCGGTATGAAGCGATCGACCGGGCCGAGGTTTACTTCCATCCAATACCAGAGTCAGTGGTTGAGCGCCTCATCGCTGAGGGCGCCGTTTTTGCGTGTTCCGGAGGTCTCATGGTGGAACATCCGCTACTGACAAAGTTCGTACACCATATCGTCGGTACTGTGGACTCAGTCATGGGACTGAATAAGGACTTAACTAGGGCCCTGATCGAACGAGCCCTGGCCGACTGAACGACCGGCCCGTAGGATGAGGGGATGCCCACCAGTAGCACGAGCATATTCAGGATCGCGTCTGATGGGGCAACGCGATCATGGTGGATGCTGCGAAAATCCTCAGACCTCATTGCATGGTCTTCTGGTCCAGATGGATCCGGATCCGCCTGTCGTGCGGTTTCCGACCGTGCACAGCGCGTCGTTGCGTCTGGGCTGGAGCGTGGTGCACCAACACAAGCGCTAGGTGATGCTTTTGCCATGGAATCGCCACGCGTACTACACCCGCCTGCGTGTCTTGCGAATCACTTGAAATGCATTCAAATAAGTGGCATGGTCCTTCAGGCCCTGATCGGCATCGACGCTGCACAGAAATCGCAACGCGACACAGCATTGAGGTCAATGCTGCTTGTCGTCGCCTTTCTCGTCGTCGATGAAACTGGCAACGTAGACGCGACACGTTCACCCAAGAAGGTTGACTTCCATGATGTCGCTACACACATTGACCTGGTAGTAAGCGAGTAGCGTCGAGAACGCAAAGGGCCGAAACGGATCCGGGCGCAGACTTTGCACATACGAATGGTGCACGGGCAAAGTTGCACCCGGCAACGCTCGAGAGCGTGTTAACTCCTCGGGAAACGTGGCCAAAGGCTCAGCGAGCTGCTCCCGGATGCAATCCATTTCCACATCACAAAGCTGCTTACCCGTTTCCGCCTGAAAAATTCGGACGATGCTCTCCTCGCAAGAGCCCGTAATGATAAAATCCGTTTCAAAACAGCGCATATAATAGGAGCGAGTGTAATTCGCCGTACAGCCACGTGTATCGATCGACAGCACATTCATCGTCCGTCCGGAATAGGTTTCCAGCTGGACAACTTGGTTATCTTCACCGGAAACGAGCAGCCGGGAGTCGTCGGGAGAGAAACAAATCATCACGTTACCACGACGCATCTGCCGTCGATAGATAGGCGATTGTTCGCGAGTATCCCAGAGCGCAACGCCCTTGTCAAATGAGCAGGTAGCGAATATCGTCGGCGCGTGATGACTAAACTTCACGACGTTAATATGCTTGCGATGGCAAGCATGAAACAGTCGAATCTGCTGCTGCTTGCGAATATCGTACAAAGCAACGTCGATCGAGTAGCCGCTGGTGATGAACATTTCATCGGAAGCGTTTGCGTGCAGTGAAGTGAGTCCCACAAACTCCGGGAATCTGCTCAGTGTGTGTGCCAAGGAGCCTTCATCCTCCGCAAAGCGAATCAGCCCCACAGCTCCGTTATCGGCACCGGCAAGAAGCGTCTCCGGATGCTGCCGTAGCCAACAAAGCCCCAGCACAGTGCCGCGGTGGGTAGTTGCGTCCCGCCAATGATAAACATCACTCGACGTCGGAAAAAGCGCTCGAGCTTGTGGGATGGATCCAGTGAGAGAAATCTCCGTCAGCGGCTCCCCGGAGGCGCTCGTATTCATGAATAGTACGGTCCCTTGGAGTGTGCCCACTGCAACGCGACCCGGTACCGATGGGTGGTACTCAAACTGCCGCGGTCGATATGACGGCGGCAATACGAGACGCGCTCGCGGTCTATCGTAGCGGAGACGGAGAGGAGCGATCCGCTCAAGGATCCCCATACCAAATCCGCGTCTCGGGCCTTTCGCGTGATCACTTCCGTTCTCTCGTGCTTCGACGCGGGAAACAATATGGCTCTGACGCTCATGCCCGAAGCCTGATAGACCCGTATCAAAGTATTCAGCGTATTTGCTCCGCGTTTCCTTGTTCAACGGAGTACCATTGAGGGATTCAAGCGTTGGCACCTGAACCGTAAGAAAAATCTCGAGCTTGGATTCCGCTACTTCTGCTTGTGCACTGCGATCCGACCACAGCATCAGATTACCCGTGGTTTCTGGATATACTCCATGGACTACCGGGTTAGGAGACGCCGCCATTTGCCGGGCGATCGGAGCTGCCCGCAGTCGCCTCGTCTGCAGCTCGTCGTCAACTGCACCTTCCATCGTCTGGGCGCCTGCAGGCGACGACGTCGCGCCTGCAGCGGCCGGCGATGTCGCACCAGAGACTGCCCGAGAGTACGAGCGAAGACGCGGTGTCCAAACGGCGAGCTTATGTGCGCGGGTATGCGTTTCCAGAGGCTCTTGTGCCTCTGAAGAGTCAGAAGATGCGTGCACACCGGATCTTGTTCGCTTCCAAGCCTTGAGTGACGGTATGACGTGCCAGCGCGGTACGATAAGCGGTGGCTGATCGATCCACAAGTGTCTCACGGTTGTGCTGAGCGTACGCACGATCTCTGCGAGACTCCACATGCTGCGAATTCTAGTCGATGCCA
Organism: Cyanidioschyzon merolae strain 10D; assembly: GCF_000091205.1. Taxonomy (NCBI): domain Eukaryota; phylum Rhodophyta; class Bangiophyceae; order Cyanidiales; family Cyanidiaceae; genus Cyanidioschyzon; species Cyanidioschyzon merolae. The sequence continues at coordinate 246,149 of NC_010128.1, read as the reverse complement.
GATGAAGAATTTGAACGCCATCGAGGAGGCCGGCGGTGTTCGTTGCACTTGGATGCGCGACGGGGCAGTGGTTCAGAACCAGCTCACGAATCCCGAATTTGTGCTCTGCTTTGAGCATCTGCAGGCACTGCATGCTCGTCTCATCCGAGAGCCAGAACCCAGTCAAACTACAGGCAACAAACCGAACAGTTCGATGCCCATTGCACGGCCAGCTTCTCAAAGCCAGGACAAGCCGCGAAGCCTCCTCATTGCCAATCGGTTGACCAGAGATATCCACCTCCGACACAAGGCGAACGAGACTCTCTGCATACTTGCCTACAAGGTAGAGGCACTCCGCAATAAAGAACCAAATGATATCTCCCGTAATACATGTATTACGGACTGAAAGATCGATAAATACTTGCTGCCCTTGGGCTCCACTGACTAGGAGTACGCTCTGCTCGAGAGCGCGTATGCCGTTGTAGAGAAGAAAAGCCCAAAGATCTGTCAATGATCTGGTGTGCTCAGCGCTTACTTGATTAAGCTCTGCAGCATATCGCGCAACAGCCTGGTTCCAGTGCTTCGGAAAGAGCTCAGTAGCAACTCGCTGGAGCACACGTCGCAGCGCAACTCCAGCGTTCACTTCTGAAGTAGCTAGCTTTTCCAAAGCACTCAACGGCTTCGCGGCAGTAACTCCAGCTCGGACATTGTCCACGACGCCTCCGTTGCCACAGTGCAACTGCCCGGAAGCGAACAAGCCCTGCGACACACTCGCCGGCGCCGTCGCCGTCTTCGAAGCCGCGCTGCGGTGCTCCGCGGCGTCAGAAAACGCCGTCCACAACAGCGTGCTGTCCGCCGCCTGCAGGTTACTGCCGTCACCAACGAGGTCGTGCCCGTGCTGGTGATCCCTTACAAGAACCTCACCTTCGATCCCACCCGTTCTGTCATTGACCCTAGACCGCATGCGATGCACTTAAACGACAGTATACGCGCAATAATCGTAGCATTCGACTCTATGGAAGTCGCGTCGCCTTAACCGCACATCATCGCTTTCTAGCAAGAACAGATCCGCCGGCGGGACACGTTGCCGCCGAAATCACCCAGTCGAGCTGCACGCTGATGCGGCGCCCGCGGCGATCGCGTGCGTCGACGAGCCAAACAACAACGATCGAATCAAACAACAATGATCGAGCGCAGCGATCACTGCGTGCGTTCTCGCTCACGGATCACGCGCCGTTCATCGAGCGCGCACTCGATCATGCGTGATGAGCGTTGACGCATACGCCCCCTGCGTGTGCGATTCGAATTCGGGCGCGCGATCCGGCGGCGTCCATCGATCGCACTCGAGACAGTGGCGTGCGTCTGTTGGCGGGCAACGCACGCTTGCTGCTGCATGCCATTCTTGGCAGCTGATCCAGAACGCGTATGAGCACCGAGGCTCGTCTAGCGTGTTATCAACAAGCTGTCCAGCTCGCAGTTGAGCACCTGTTTGCGGAGACTGAGGGTGCGTTTCTGGAATCGTTTCATGAACTTCAGCGTGTCGTGGACGGAGGGTCGTTGACAGCGGAGCGCTTGGAAGCGCTTCGCGAGCAGTTTGTGCAACTCGTGGCGCCCTCGGCCGTAAGTGAGGCAACGTTGCTGCTGGATGCGTTTGGTGTGAGGGAGAAGCTCAAATATTTGGATTATTTATGTGAGCAACAACCGCCGCTTGTCGATGGTCGCCGACACCTGGCACCATCGAAGCTGTCGCCTTTGCGCGTTTTCCGGGTGCTGCGGCTGCGCGAAAAGGAGCACGCGCTTCAAGAGATGCGTGAGCTGCTCGCCGAGGAGGAGTTTCGTTCACGGCAGCTGGACGATGAAGTGACCACACTGAGGACTCGGCTAGAGGAGCTGAAACGAAGAAGCGAACGGCCGTTGGAGGAGCTGAACAGAGCTCTGCGAGCGTTGAATGACGTGCCTTCATCGTGAGCGCGGTGCTGCGGGTGCGCGACGCTCGAGGGTGCCGAGGTGAGCAGCCACGTCTTTGGCAGATGTTTGCGTCCTGCGCAGAGAGAGCAGCCTTACGGCTATCCAGTATATTTTTTGCCAGGACTAGGCAGCAAAAAAAATTCTCGCTGTTGAAGACGGTTGATACTAGTCCAGGAAGGCGCTAAATGAAACTGGCCGAGAAGCAGTATTTATTAAAATCGGATAAATGCGACGAAATGGAATGCAAGCATTGTCCACTGGGAACGAAAAACCATGAAATTTCCTTTCTTCACAGTGGTCGATTCCTCGGACCGGGAGTAGAACTCGTGTGCGAAGCGAGGCCCAATGGATGCCTGTGAGGATTGTATCCGTCACCGCGCCTTGCAGGATTCTAATCCTCTTTCGAGTGCCCAGCCGGCCCCAAGTTTTGCTTGCCGTCATGGCCATCGCTTAGCTACGCAATCGTCTCGCTGACTAGTACGTTGCGTTTATCCGTCACGAATTGACTGCGACATTATGTTTCGCGACGATGCCTCCCCGGAATCTCTGCGTTGAATAGCGGCGTAGAAGCGGCATATCGCATGCGTCGACAACTAAAGCAATGCTGCACAGGCTCCGGACCATATTTCCAAGCCATGCATTCGTTTTCGATGTGGATAAAGTTTGCTTTCACCATGCAAATGGATTTGGCGTGAGCTCTTGCGCAGCACGCCGCTCTGCACTGTATGATGCGCTCTTAATCGGTAAACTAGCCTGCACGGCATCGAAAGCCGGGTCCGTTCACAATGGAAAATTGACCTGCTCCCTCTGTCCCTGACTATAGAACGAATCCGAAACTTTTTAGATATGCAGCGTCGACATTCCAAGTGCAGCAATAAGAGGCTACGAATCCAGACGACGTTTTACGATCCTCGGTCGTTGTTTTGGAGTGGTTGCCTCGAATATTCGCCTTTGGAACTCGTTCCGAGACCATCATTAAGGTGACTCGGCACGCGCTCGAACAACTGTCGTAAAGTAACCGATATCGTGATCTAATTTATACATGCAAGCCTCATTTCGTCTGCTTTCCCTACGAGTCGCATGCTCAAATCACACCTCCATAACAGACTCGATCTTTCTCTTTCAACGCTTCTCGCTAGCGCGGCGACGAGCGCCATTGGATAGAGGACGAACCAATGACACGTCGTCCCGTGCTGGCTAATGACAATCTCATGCCGGAAGTTCAGTGAACTCGTCATGTTAAATAATTAGTTCCGTTTGAAGACACATTACGCTTGCTTGGAAGCCATTAATGAATCGCGCTTCAGCAAAGGCATGCTACCACTCACGGGACATGCTCTTAGACGCTCCCATTATTTCTGTCGTGCTGGCATGGAACAGCGCCAAGAAAGTGGACTTCCGTCACCCCAGCGATCGCTTCCAGTGGAGCGTGCATTATCGCTTTTGGAAACTTAAGCGTACACGGTAAGAAATTTGAAAACCTGATCTTTAACGTGGTCTTTGCTTTCGTTATTTTCTGCGTGATGGGGCAGTATTGCGTTCCACATACCCTCTGTCGAATGGGACAGCGTGCGTTTTTGCCTGTGTGCAGCGGACATAGCACTCGTCGACGAGAGAGCACAGATGAAGCCCCTGATTGTCAGGTGCAGCACTGTGTATGGAAACGGGGTAGAACACAGATGGTTGCCGTCTGTAACCAGCACTGGCATGTACCGGGCAAGGAAGTAAACCCTCCGCCTACTACAGGGCCTGCCTCAACGCGTGAGATCTCTTGTACGTATGGGAAAACCTGACCATCGTAAGGCGCCTCCGCTGCGACGTTCGCACCGAGCGTGTACGCTGAGACGATGAAATTTTGAAGCGAGGCGATGATCGAAGTTCCCGCCTGTGCGTTAAATGCGTGAAGAAGATCCAGAAGCGGAGAAATCGGAACTTTAATGCCGTCATCAATATCTCTCGACTGTTCATTACGGAGCTGGACCTAAACGAAAGGCCGTATGATTTCTTCCTTGGATATGGTACAGAACAAGGAACCATTCGCAGAAAAAGCCCGCAAATGCTGTCGTTAATGAGAGAGGGAAGAAACCGAAGCTTTAGCGTTTCCAATCGTGCTATTTTATTCTAATATGGGTCCAAACGCCAACAATCATTCTCATTCCAGATTTTCGGCCAGTAGGCTGCGACGAGAATAGCACGCAGTTTTGCACTGCGCTCTTTCCAATTCGAAATGATAAAAGGATACTATTGCGCCGGCCGAGGACTACAATACATTCGTAGCTGGTTGGATCCATCCCCTATCGGAAGCATCATCGAGCAGAGCGCTCGCCCTGTCGCAATGGCGTTCAAACGCAAGAACTTTCCAGAGTCAATTTAAACATAGCATGGATCTGAGACCTGCACTACGCCGTGAGCGAATGAAATCTCGGCGAATCAAAAGCAACGTAGCGCTATCTAGCGGACAGCTGGTAGAAACTGTCCAAAGAAAGAGACCATCTCCTTTTATCGCCACTCGACAGCGGTTCGAGGTTCGCACGTAGCGAAGCGTTTTTTGACGGAGGCGGTCCCGACCTGGCGCAGCTCCGCTGAATGCGGCAAGTTCTGTATCGATATTTGAGTACATTGGAATGAGTCCATTTAGCTATGTAAGGCGTACACGCTGAAAATTTGGGTCTGTTCCAATTGCCATCCCGAATAGCCTTCGCCTTCTTTTTCTGCGACTGCTTCAGCTTCTCTCTCGGAACTCTGGATTTAATGAAGCCGGTCTGTTTTTTCTCCAACTCCGTTGTTAACAGTTGAAAGATTTTGATGATGATCTTGGAATACAATTTTTCCTCTTTCGGTGGTTGTCAACACAGTTCATGGGCAGGCGGATGCTTCGATCTACGCCTCGCTTGCCATCTTCATCTTCTTTGCGCACAGGCTAGGTGTTTTCTACGCAATGGTCACACTTGGCTGTAGTCAAGTATCCCTATATGGGCGCCAAATCGTCTCCACCTACGAGCGCTGCCCTGCGGAGCATGGAGCCTTGATTCGTTGCTCCATCCATGAACTTGACTGTTACAGAAGGCTCGCCTCGATGCCCTCATCTGTTTCAACGCTTGCTGCCGTACCCTGCAATCACATACTTTTTCTGGGCGATTTTCTCCCCGAGTAGTATATCAGCTGTATATGGAAGCGGATGTCGTTCCATTTGATAGAGAATTCGTGGTTCGCGGTGTTATCGAAGACGAAACCTACACAGAAAAGGAACTCGAGGCTGGCGAACAAGTCGAGAACTTTCGATCCCTTCACGCTTGCTTCCTGCAATTCTGTGACGCTCTCTCCGATGGCAGCGGTTTTTATGATAACTAAAGTCCGAGCCTATGACCGTTTTCGAGCGAATCAGACGAGACGGCAGCCTCGAGGAGCATACCCCATGGGGGTCTCATGCTGCAGCGGGTAACCATTCTGTAGATGTCACCGTTGGCGGATTTGTTTTTCGAATGAAATCGATTATTTGGCGCAGGAGTTCAATTGACCATGGGCACGAGCATGAAAACTAGTAGTTGAGGGAAGAGGTCGACTCATCTCGCCATCCAATCTGCGGCTCGAATGGCTGCACCCACGAGTTTGCTTGAGATTGCAAGCACGAAAACTAGGACAATGCATGGTTTTACCATGCTGGGCGTACATAAAACAGAATTGTAGAGGTTTCTACATATCCACTGGATGACCATGTCGGTTATTTTACGAACCTTTATTCGAATACGTCACGAATCATCTTGCTTCCGGTGACATATCGAATATCCCCGGCCAAGCTGCAAACGTGTCATTCCGAAAATACCACCGCGGGTCCTTCGACCACGATTCAATCCGCAAGACCATATCGCTACACATCGATTGTCGAGGCCGTACACGTCAGAAAATTCTGGATAAACTATTTACATGCAGGAGCAGAGCGAACATCTAACTGTTTTATCGTATTCGGGCAATGGAGCGAGAAAGTTTCGAAACCGAGGGTTAAAAGAATATCCACTCCCAGCCTACTCCAGCCTTTTTCAACCGGCCTCCTGAAGTCGGCTTCAGCTTCTCCTTGTACACTTCGAGCATGAGAGATTACCGGACAAAATTTGCCCACGTCAGCTCCTCGAGTCTCTTCTTCAACGTCACAAATCGTCTGATATTGATGGCGGCGCTGAAGTCTCGGTTCACGAAATCCATGCGTTGGTTGCCTCTGGTTCAACTCTCCATGGCAGGGATTCCTCGAACGTGTGCCCTCTGTGCCATCAAAGTCTGGTCATCATCCCGTGAAGTAGCACATTTTCTCGTCTGTGTCCCTTCTTCTGCTTCTTTTTTAGTTGCTCTACTTCAGTCGATACTCGGTCGGAAGAGGAATCCCTACATTTTTTGTATCCGGCATTGACGGTCCTCCAGTATCCCTGACTTCTGCGTCCATACCTTCCCCTTGCATTTTTTATTTCCTCTAATGAATGCACTTCGAGTATATCTGTTAGAAACCACGAAAAAGCGTTTTTTGACACGCACCTGGGATGGAACACAACTGAACTGGAAGAGTACAAGGACCCTGACGATGAAGGGCCGAATTCCCTCGCGATACGGTCCATGGCCTTCGAGGAAGCGATTTATGTACAATTAGGGTTATAAATGTACAATTGGGATTCTTTAGGTTACGACCCATGGCGATGGCTGAGCAGCGAGACCCCGCCGGCAGCGCCGCTGTCGACTAGCGATTTCGCGCCAAATAACGATTTCCCGCGAGCATTGCACATCCGTGCGCGCTACTGGGAAGAAAGGGTTCTGTATTCCAAGGTCCTCCGAAAAGCTGAGCAAGGCAAGGCGACGCACGGAAACGCAACGCACGGGCTCCCGTGTCCATGAGAACTTCGCTTTTTGGGAATGGCGGTGGAAAAGCTTCAGGTTTGCGTTTTGGGAAAAGAAACGACCACAGGCAACGTTCTCCTTACCCGAAACTTATGCCAAGAAGTTTTCGGCTGGCGTTCGCTTTCGTACCTGCTTGTCGGAGCCAAGCAGCGAAGTTTCGTTTTGCATCAGCGAGACCTAGATCGGCGTGTGAGAGGCGAGGTTTCCATAGATACTGGTTGATTCGTGGTGTCGTTCAGGGTCAACTCAAAAGCTGCGAAGGAGTCCACGTCACCGCTCAGCTGGAACCGGGGCATGCGCGCGCTGTAAAGATGGAGACTCTTTTGAATCAAGCTGCTCTCCAGGTGCAACAGTATTTGAAACATAGCTACTCGCACGCGCATGGCTCGCTGCAAGGCGTAACGGAGCAGAGTACGAAAAAGGTATCTGTGCGCGTAGCACCTCAGCGGCTGCAACAAGCATCCGGTTACTACCGCGTCGCCGACTCCAAGCAAAACCCATGTGTGCTTGCAAAGAGTTCTGTAGAAGCACTGTCGTCGCCCCAGACAATCTTGCGACAAATTCCGGGAGCAATTGCAGGTTTCGTGCTTCTCGGATTCGCTGTACCGTTTGCCATGATATCGTTCACGCTTAGACTGACGCAGAGAAGGCCGCGGAAAGTTCAGAAGCCTGAACATTCTATGCCATCCGTGGCCAATGCGCGGCTAGAATCATCGTCGGGGATTGCTGCTTCTGATAGGCTCTCTGGACCTTCATGGGCTCCACCGAGGGGCGCATCATCCAACGTTAAAACAGATGCGGACGGCGCACAGGTTTCCCCTAAAACGGTGACAGAAACGGGGCAGCACGCGTCAGTGGCAGCCTCTAAGGCATCCTGGTGGTGCGCGCTGCAGAGGTTTTTCATGAGACGCGAGGCTGCTTGTCCAGGAACTGAAGGCATCGATGCTTCGAGGAATGGAGCGGCACCAGGCTCGGAAGCAACGTCGGGAACGCCGCTTTTCGAGGCGCTCTATGCGGACTGCCACGGCAGCGTTTTAGCCATACGCTGTGCATCGCTTTCGAGAGCAGAATCAGCACCGGGAGAAACGGAGCGACGACCCGAATTTCCCGCTTTTTTGAATCATTTGCAAGGCTTTTCACATGGACGCCTTGGCGAGCTGTGCGAGCAATGCAATCACCGGAACAAGAGGCAAATCCCCCAAATCATCGGAGAAGTAGCGCGAAAACACATTGAAAAATTTCTCTTCAATATCCATGCATTCATGAAAGAACGAGACTACGGACGTGCACTCCGCGAAACCGATGCGCTCCTCCGCTGGTATCGGAACTGGCTCTGCCCGTGCATCGATGAATGTGCTGCCGGTAATGAGCAAGTAACGAATGTTATGCGCAAAGTAGTGATACCGCAGAAGCGGCGCGAGCAGCAGGAGTCGTTAAGCGACGCATATCGCTGTTATGTTTCGCGGATGTACAAGAGCACCATCTTCGCACATATGATCGCTTACGAAGCAAAAAATCTTGCTGCACTTCGGAGTCTCTTCGGCCTCGGTTGGTCGCAAATTAAGGAGCTCGAAGAGGCCGTAGCCGCGGAAGTTTGGCGATGCTCGATTGACGAAGCGCTCTCCATCGAATCAGAGACGGAAGATCGAACGCGGCGCGCTAGCCATGTTCAGCAGCTTCCTCTGCATGAGCCGCACACTCGAAAGCGTTTACGTGAGATGCGCCGCTTCTTGGTAGCTGTGCTCGGCGAGGAACGGGCATCATCATCGCTCTCACGTGCAGCCAAGCCAATTGTCGAAGAGGAAGCCATCCGGGTACTCATAAGTCGACGGTTTCCTGATGATACTGAAATCCAGCGTCTTATCGTTCTAGCTGCATGTTTGGACTGCGACGTTCTGGACGCAATTCGCAGGGCAAGTGAAGTGCTCGGTATCGAACACTCCACCCGCGTCAGAGTGCTCCTGCATGTGACGAGCCAGAGATTGAAAAACGATTTTTCGAGTCTCTCATTTCGCAGCTAGCACTCAGCACCGATGAAACAGATGCGCAAAGCGTACAGCTTTGAAATGATGCCGTCAAAGTACCGTAAATGAAATAAATCGAAGATCAATCCTGGATACCTCTTGCAAACTGTGGCGTCTCTACTGGAAACAGCTAGTGGAATACATCCGCGACACAAACCCGACCAGATTGCAACGACCCCTGCCTCTCCGTTAAAAATTTCCTACTTTCGTTTTTGACAATGAGCAGCTGCCCCTAGAACAACAATTCGATATGCCCAGCTCATGTGCACAATCAAAGGCGAACATTCATCAGCGCATTGCGGCACGAGTGTCAACAGCTATGCAGGGCAGCCGCCACAGCATCTCGGGGCGGTGCGTCGTTTAGCACCTCGTTTTCCGCCGAAAAGCAATATTTCGAGCGATGCACAGAGAATATGTTCTCCGCCTCTGTCCACTCGCTGGTCGCGAACGGTCCAGATCAAATGGAAATGTACGCGTTACGTGGAGACGCATGCCCCAAAGAGCTGCTGTTGAGAAGAGCAGATCGTACTTATGCCCCATATATAAAGCTCCCAGGGATGGGTATCGCCGCGTAACCAGCAGAGAACCTCCGTGCCGTCAAGCATTCTTCTACCGAATCAGAACACTGGATTCTACAAGACGTTGTGGTTTCTGCTGAAAGGCACGAGTTCGTTACTGTGCACGGCAATGAAAAGGTTCATATCCTGTTGAACAGCGCTACTGCAATAATCTGGAATGGTCTCACTGGGTGCTCGATCACACGGACGAGTTGCAAACGCACAGAAACTTCAATACAAAAATCTTTCTGTCAAAAGCTTTTCCCTCCTACGAAAGAGCAAAAAAACTGTCTGCTGATTGAATCTTTATCAGGGAAAGTCTCCAAGCAGATACGCAACCGAGTAGGCAGCTTGCACATACAAACATCTCTCACAGTCAGCAAAAACTCCAGTCACCGAATAGAGAATAAGAGGTCTTTTCTACTGCCACGAGAAGAAATGTAGTAAAGAAGAAGCAACCAAGTCTATGACAAAGTCTAGCGATACAGCCAGAGTGAAGAAGATGCTAAGCATACGAACTCGCATGAAATTCAGCGTATGCCCGAACGCGATTGCAGTCGGCACGACCCAGACTACTGTACCGGTCTAGTGGATACACCAGCTGCACCCTTGCAAACATCCCGCAGATGCTCGCTAGTCCGTGGGGTTGGCGTCTTCGGTAGCGTCGGCTGCTCCTGTGGCGGTGCCGCTGCCCTCTCGCTTACGAACAGCGCTCAGAATGTCGTCAATACGCAGAAGCATGCACGCAGACTCCACTGCGGTCTTAAGTGCTTGCGCTTTCACAGCGTAGGCGTCCACAATACCCGCTTCAATCATGTCGATGAGCTCGCCACTTGTACCGTCTACGCCAATGTTCGAGTGGCCGGCTTCTGCGTGCTCTGCGCGAAGCCGCGTAAGGAGCCGGACCACAGAGGTGCCGCAGTTCTCGGCAAGCGTTCGAGGGATCACCTCAAGTGCCTCAGCTGCCTGTCGATAAGGCCACTGCGCAGCGCCTTCGACGAGCGCAGAGCGCTGCAGCAGAGCCCGGCTGAGCGCCATCTCGGTGGCACCACCACCGGCAACGACGCGACGGTCACCATAGAGGCTGCGTAGGACGCACAGTGCATCGTGCAGGTTGCGCTCGAGCTCATTCAGCGTGTCTTTACTGCCGCCCCGCAGCAGAACGGTGCACGCGCCTGGTGCCGTGCATTGCTCAATGAAACTGTAGTACTCCTCGCCGAGGCGTCGAACCTCGAAGAGGCCCGCTCCCGTCCCGATATCCTGTTGGCTGGCCTCCTCGATACGCGACACGATACGCGCACCGGTTGCTCGCACGAGCCGCTCGTTGTCGGTCTTTCGCACACGTCTGAGGGCGCTAATGCCCGCCCGCATCAGCAGGTAAGCGGCCAAGTCGCTGATACCCTTCTCGGTGATAACCAAGTCGGGGCGCAGTGCCGCGATGCGCTCGCACAGCTGGCGTACAACGGCCTCCTCGGACTGCAGGAGCGCCTCCCAGTCGGCCTCGCGTGTCACCTCAACGGTGAGCTGGGACTCGCCCTTGCGGTACTCCAGCGGGCAGTCCAGGAGAAGCAGGCGCGGATTCTCAATGCGTCGCCGCATCTGCGGATGCACAATGTCCTTGTTGAGGACGACACCGCGGATGACCGCGGAATCATCGAGGTCGCCACCGGGGATCTTCTCGACTCGGACCAGGTTCTTGATATCGAGCGGACGCTGGGTGCCGGCTCCTGCGGTGATAGCAGGCGCGCTGCTTTCTGCAATGAGCTTCACCGCTGCGAGCGACCAGGCGGCAACGCGCTCGCGGTAGACAGCAGCCACCTTGGTGCCGAGGCAGGCACGCAAGACGCGCTGCAGCTGCGCCTCATCGTTCCAGTCCACTGCAATTGCACACCGCTGCTCCAGCTCTGAGAGCGCATCCTGGAGCGCCCGCATGTACGCTCCAACGATGACAGTAGGATGGACGCCCGCCTCTAGGCACGGCTCCGCGGCCTGGAGAAGCGCCCCCGCCAGCACAATGACGCTGGTCGTTCCGTCACCGACTTCCTCGTCCTGAGTGCGCGACAGCTCCAGCATCGCCTTGGCCGCCGGGTGCCCCACGTCGATCTCTCGCAGGATCGCGTTCCCGTCTGAAGTGATGACCACACCTCCGATAGCGTCGAGGATGAGCTTGAGCATCGCTCGCGGCCCCAGCGTCGTCCGCACCACGTCCGCTACCGCTTTAGCCGCTGCAATGTTCGCAAGCTGGGTGTCGCGACCCCGCTTGTGCTGCGACTTGGTGTTCACAACATACACTGGTGTTGCGTTTTTCAGCATGAGAAGTGTCGCAATCCTTGCAGCCTCCGCTTCGAAGGGCACAGCGTTGCCAGCACGTCTCCTCAGAAAGGCGCACTGTGGATTCCATCGATCGATACGGAGCTTTCCGGGGCGATCCGTCCACGGGGCAGCGCCTCGACGAGCTACGAACTGGGGAGGCAATGCCCGCTACTCTTTGTGTCGTTTGCAGCTTGCTATCTATCTCGTGAGGAGACCAGGTTTGGGCTAGCCGAACATAGAGGTATCTGGAGAGCAACGGTGGTCTTTTGCCTGGTTATAAGCAGGAATTGTGCGCACAGGGGGTTCTGGTTAGAATTATCAGTTTTATAAGGTTTCAAAACGCTTGCTGCGGGAGACCTAGCCGTAGCAGAAGCTGCGTCGGTAGCGTAGACGACTGTAGCAGCGGCTGCTGCAGTCTTGCATGGGGTAAGGCTGGTAATACAGACGACGACAACGGCTGTGACAGTCGCAAGCACGTGTCGAGCAGAGCCTAGCGAAAGTGAGCGCCTCGGCTTGTACAGACGTCCACCAGGGACGCGACAGTCGTCTAGTGAGTCGAATCTTCGATCAAACCGACTGAGTTTGAGGGCAGGCCTACGTATCTGTGAGAAGGAAGCAGGGCCGCTCGGCGCCTTATATACTGTGCGAATCCAGCGCGGCCTTTGTTTTCAAACAAAGGTACCCCTGAGTGGTACCCAGTTGTGTGTGCGCTGAAACGCCCTCGACAGCAGCGTCCACCACGAGAACGTCGGGGGTGTGGAGTTTGCGAAGGAGTGCAGGCCTGTCTGCGACGAACTGAGGTCGTTTCCGGGCAGCTACAGGCCGGTCTTGCTGCCAAGCGTTGGCTGCTTCAACTCGGAGGACTCCGCCTCAGTATTGGACGCTGGGCGCAGAATAACACATAAGGTGGAGTTTCCGGACGAGTGTCGCAGTAGCAACGGAGGCTCCAGCGCCTCTCAGAACAAATCGAGGTCGCGACAGGCCCACAGCGTCCTCGTTGCTCGTCTACGTCGCACGAGACCCGACCAATTGAGTAGTTCTGGTTCCACGGAGGGAATTACACTGCGGAGCTGCTGGCCACGCGACCCCGCATCACATCTCCTGAACACTGACGGCAGGGCGCTCGCTCTTGTCGTTTGTTTGGCTCCAGAGTTCCGCAGCAAGTATAGAGCTCGCACTAGGAAATAAGCGGGTACTGCGCTGGTACCCTTACATTTTGGACTGTACAGAAGAGCGCAGTGTGGAGCTGCGTTTGCGACTTGCGTACTGGGCCGACGCAACGCCCCCGAGTGTGTGCCTGCGATCCCATGCACAGGGTGTTATCCTTGTGTTCGTTTGTTTCTGCCGCGCTAGACGTGACTTGTTTGCATATCGACCCATAACTGAGCCCACTACGCGGAACGCCGCCAGACGCAAAATTATCTGCGCCAAGACTGCATTTTCCCCACGTCTTCGCAGCCGCTTGCAGGAACGAGCACGTCAACCGTCGCGAACGAAGCATCTTTACCTGGACGCATCGCGGACGGAGTGCGCTGGACTGCACGCGCTCACAGCCTCTAGACTGCAAACCTGACGGATCAGAGGCGCTGCGCCACTCCAGCGCTTCCGAGGCGGCAGGGGTCAGCTCCCGGTGAACACAGGCCAGTAGCTACGATTAAGGTACCCACGCATCTACATAGCAAGCGAGGAAGGGAGACTTCCGAGCAGTTAAGAATTGAGATTAGGCAAGCGTAGATTTCGTGAAACCCCATCACTGCACCAAGGCGGGCATCCAGACGATCAGAGAGGTACGCATTGACACCAGACACGTGTAGGCAGGGCGCTGCGGGCGCACCCAATGATGGCGGAGCGTTCACCAATCATCGACGCCATCGAGGATGCGCAGCGGCCGCTTGTGACCTCCGATTCCGAGATGCGTGCTCGTGACGTGTCAGCGCACGCATGCAGACAGCACGGACACGTGCTGCGGCATACGATGCAACGTGTCCCTGCTCGTGTTGAGCTTCCCGAAATGCCGATAGGTGCGAACGACGCATTTACAGCTGCTGAAATATGTACAACACCATCATCCATATCCGAAAGCGTACCAAGTTCGTGCACATCCTGCGCGACAGCGTCAGCGTGCGCCGCAGAGACGCGAAGGCTCGCCGCTATCGCGAAAAGAGGGCGCGCTACAAGCCCCTGCGGTGAGCGCTCTTCACAGATGCTCCCGGCGGGTAGAATGCCAGCGAGTAGTGCGGCACCAGCAGCGCCCGAGACGCTCGACTCGATGCCATCGTATCCACCCGATCCCGGTCCCGATCCACGGAGCGCTGCGAATAGCATTGGTGCTTCCACCAATGTCGCATCTCACAGCGAGCACAGCGCTTGCGGATGCTTGGCTACAGATCAGGACACGAAACCTGAAAACCAGCGCACCACCAGTACGCGGTTCTGCATATGTCGCCAGCCGTACGACGCGCGCCGCAACGGCATCATGGTAGCGTGCGACAACCCGACCTGCGCGTACGGCTGGTTCCACATCTCTTGTCTATTTCTGGACGTTTCACGTGTGCGGGCATCTAAGACCTTTATTTGTCGGTTCTGCTCCGGGACAGGGACGGACCTATTCACTCCAGTGCAGCGACCGAAACGCCCGCGGAGCCAGCATGGACGTCCGGCCGTCACCGATTACGCCCGCCTCCATGAGGGCGATATAGGCGGTGCCCTGCGGGGCGGCACCTGCGCCGGCGCTCTGAGCGAGGCGGCACGAGCGGCCGCTGAACGCCGGGCTCAGAGCTGGGCGAAGGACGCCACCAGCGACGCTGGCGGGCTAGCGGCGCATCTGGGGATACTTGTCTACGGCACCGGTGGCGAATTGCAGCGCATGCCCGATGCGCCCTGTGTCGTGCTCGATCCCGACGGGCTCGACATGCACATTCCACATCGTGCTTACCATCCCGAGGAGGTCGGGCGCGAGTACGGACTTGAGCGTCATTGCGAAGTGCTGGATGTCGCGAGCCAGAGTGAGCTGCATCCCCGCTGGAGCCTGGGGCAGTACCTGGATTACCTGGCAACCGCGCCAGCGTTACGTCAGCGGGTGCTGAACCTCATCTCCTTGGAGATATCACGAACACCGACAGGGCGAGCGTTCGTGGTGCCGGCGCTGATTCGCCGAGCGGACTGGGCGTCGCTGTATCCGGAGCCGCGCCCGCATGTTGATAAGTACTACCTTCTAAGCGGCGCTGGATCGTGGACCTCGTGGCATATAGACTTTGGCGGATCGACGGTGTTCTATCACGTGCTGCGCGGGAAGAAGCGCTTCTACGTGTCGCCGCCTACAGAGCGCCATCTGCAGCTCTACGAGCGGTGGCAGCGGGATCCGCAACAGGCGCTGCGTGAGCTAGACTTTGTTGAGGAGCTGAGCCCTATTGCCGTCATTGACCTCGACGCGGGAAACACGTTGTTCATTCCGGCGGGATGGCTGCATGCTGTGTACACCCCAGCGGACAGCGTTGTGCTGGGAGGCAACATTCTCCACCTGGGCGGCGTTGTCATGCAGCACCGCGTGTTCCAGATGGAGAACCGTCTACGCGTCTTACCCAAGTACCAGTTCCCGCTGTTTCGAGAGCTTCACTGGCTAGCGCTCCGAAAGTATGCCCTTGCACTGCGAGAGGCGCGCACTCCCGGAGCGGTTTTCCAGACGAGTGCTGTGGACAGCGAACGCCAGCACCTGCGCTGGCTGGTGAAGCACTTGCGAGATCAGTTGCATAACGCCTTGACCAGCGCGCCCGCTGAGTCTCCGAACCCAACCGAATTGCATACGCTATTGCGGGACCGCATCGGGCTCCCCAGGAGGGTCCAGCTCGCGGACGTGCAGCGCTGGCTGAGCGTTTTGGAGGAGGCACTGGATACGGCCCACGAGCACGCACCCGAGTCGACAAAGGCCGAACGGAAGCGGACAAGGCGGTTTGAGAAGCAACTCCGCCCGAGTCCCAGCGCTGACGCACTGGACGCGGCGCCCTGTCGCTCGACTCGGATTCGTTCAGAAAAGCGCGTCTGAGCATGTATGAACATTGCATATACGTGAAAGAGACAAAATGTCGGACGGGTGTGCCTGTGACCGCGAGGCAGGCTTTTGCGAGCAAAAAGCGAATAACAGTTATTTTGCATAGTCTGCAAGCAAGTATCTGATGCCGGCCAGACGCGCGCCCGGGTCTGCAAAAACGGAGCACTGAGCTGCTCGCTCTGTACCTATATTTCAGTATTCTTTCCAAACTTTTAGATGTGCTGTCTCGACATTCAAAATACAGCAAAAATGGCTTAAGACTCCATATGAAGTTTTACGATTCTCGGTTCTCTTTCACGACTGGCTCAAACTCTGTGCGCTTGAGATTTGTTACGACACTGGAAAAAAGATGATTCGCGATGCCCGCGAACACGGTGTCTGTATATAGGTGGCATTTTTCGAGCTTATGCGTAAGATCTTCCACGCTTCTCCTATCTATGTGTGCTGCATGTCCAAATCACGCATTCTTCATTTTTTTCTTTTTATATTTCGAAACACCACCTGCGTGCTGCATCTCGCACTGTTGAATTGACGAGGAGAAAACTGGACGCTCTGCCCTGGCGACTTCTTCAAAAAGCGCTTGCCAAAGATTCAAAGAATTTTTCACGTCGAACAATACATTTCGTTTGAAAGACAAATCCGCTCCTCTACGGGGCCATCGAAGAGACTGCATCTGACAGTATTAACAAGGTAGATAGCGGGAGGTATGCTCCTACAGGAGTCGGCCCCTATTGTTTACATGGAAAGAGTCTTGGATCAGGACTTGAGTTATCGCAGCGATCGCACCAAGTGGAGACTGCTTCACCGCTTTGCGCGGGGCGAGCTCAGACGGATCGGAATATCTCGACTTTATCTCTACCATGAAGTTTCCTTCCAGTGCTCGTTTCATCCTGGATACCATATCGTTGCACATATCCCCTGTCGAATGGATAAGCGCGTGCTTGCGCGTGCAGTGGACAGCATACTTAACGGAAAGGATCCCCGAGAAGACGCACGCCGTCGTGGGGTACGGCTTCGAGCGCAGAAACGGTGGCGGGCATCTAGATGAGTTTTTGTTCACTCCAGGCGCCTGTTCCGAGCCATGAGGCATCCCTTAACATGCAACAGGACGCCGCTCGAATGGGGAGTTGTGGTAGACAAATGGGAACACCTGTCCATAACCAGTTGTCATCGCATAGAAGACAGCCCCAGCATGGCATACGAAGAAGATTTAACTGACGAACGAAGCGTAAATGGCTGACTCCGACTGTGGTAAAATGCGTCGACAACAGCCGGAAGTAGCAAAAGCGGAACTTTAACGCTGCCGACCGAGATGGAACGAGCGTAGGGACCACTGTCCCTAAAGTAGGAGTTCAAGGAGATCTAGATGAAGCAATCACAGATAAAGCCCACATCGGCTGGAGTTAATCTCATTGAAAAGAGACCCCACCTCTAGCGTACGCGCGCAAGTTGGGTAGGTAGCCCTTTCAAATCTATTCTGATATGGGCGTGGAGGTTTCAAGCGCTCCCCATCGGTACCTCACGCGCTTTCCACTGAGAGACGTACTCGAGGAGACTCCCCAGGGAAATGTTCTTCAAACCAACGTATACACCTTTTCTCCGATATAGTTTCTGTCCCCAAGAGCCCTCAGAATACCCTTCCTGGCTGGCGAGAAGCCCGACAGATTGTCGGAAAAACACATGCGAGGTTCGAATTGCAGCGATCAAGTTTCCGCACTGCTGCTTGCCGAATGTGAGCTCGATGAGCGATTCGCAGCGTCAGACGTTGGACTGCACAGCGGCGGCTGCGGCTGCGGCTGCGGCTGCGGCTGCGGCTGCGGAGGGCCGCGTACAGAATAGACTCGCTCTGGATCTCCAAGGGTCTGTGCAGAATTGTCCATCTTTCGGATTCGCGCAGCCGACGTGTCTACAACCGCTTCGGAGCCGTCAAGACAGTTGTTGTGTGTCTGTTTCCAAGGTAGTACGAGTTCGTTTCGTCGAGCGACGAGGTACTTTTCGTGTTTTGGAGCATAGATAATTTTTTGGTTTTGGCATGGATCCGACCGCCGGTTCTGGGGTAAACAGTGGAACCGCGGGAGGGCGATCATCACCTGGTGTATACGTGAGTCAATCTTCAGCCTCAGGAGGCGGTAAACACGGTAGCGTTAGCGAACCAAGCAGCTTACGCGGCACGAGCTTCCGTGTTGGCACCCCGACACCTGGACAAACGGCGGGTTCGGTGTACGGCACTGTACCGGCTGAGCGCTCACGGTATCAGAGTGGATCGATGCGCGCGACCGGGCTGAACACCAGCACAGGCTCCGGGCAACAGTCAAGTTCAAGACCTGGTTCCACGCGGAGCTACGACTTTGAGCGGAACTCATCTCAAGCGTATGGCCAAGCTCGTGCCCAGTCGGCTCGCCTCGGTTCTAACTATGCGGGTCTCGATCCGTATGGCGCACTGGCGGCCCCGACAGGTGCGCCAAGTGCCAGTGCTGCAGGCCTGCCGCCGGCGCCAATGCCTGACGTTAGTGCTGCGTACGCGAAGCCACGGACTGAGGGTGGATTTTTGGCGTCCACGCAGGATTCCTGGAAAGCTTTTAAAGCGCGGGTTAAAAGCGACGTCTGGAAAGTCGCTGTTGTGAAAGCGACAAATCACGTGGTTTCCGAACCTAAGGAAAAACACGTTCAGGTCATTCTTCGCGGCACCTATATGGGTGGAAATATTATGGACAAATTAACACCGACTGGTGCTATTCTACATCAACTTGGAAAACGCCTTCAGTGGAAAGACTGGATTGTTGTACTGAAATCCATGCTTGTGTTTCACCGGATTTTCCAGGATGGGAACCCGGCATTCACGTCGTTTTTGGCAAATAACGCAAGCAATGTTTTCCGCTTTCATGGTTACATCGAACAGACCTCAGACGCTATTATGAACATGCCCGTCATCCTGTCGTATTCGCAGTATCTTGAGCGTTGGTGCCTGACGAAACAGAAAATAGACTGGCCGGAGAGAATTCAGGATACGAATCCTTACGCGGCTCCAGGGATGGCTTTCATGGCTTCGGGTGTGAATACTTATCAGACGATGCCCCCTGGTGCATCGCAAATGCGTGATGCGCCGAGTTTGCGCAGTGGACGTTTGCGGGGGCCGTCACGCTTTGAAGACTGCGATTTTCTGCAGCTAATCAGTGAAGTGCCGTACTTACAAGATAATTTAGACCTGCTGTTGGCGGTCAGGCTCGAGTTTGGAAATGCGAGCTGCCTTCCAGCGCGCGGAGCGGTGCGCCTTTGTTTGAGAGACTTGGCAGAGCTCTTACCTGCTTTATCTAGAGCTGTGCAGAATCTGGTGGAACAGTTCTACAGTGTCGATGCTCCGGAAATTCTAGAGTCTGCATTTGAGATCTACCGTAGATATCTCGATCAAGATATAGGGGTTGCGCAATACTTGAAGCAGTGCCAATCTGTGGGTGTGGGCCAACCTATGCCAAATGTGGCTCGCCCATCCCAGAGCGTTCTTGATGAAATGTTCGATCATTTAGAACGCGTTAAGATGGGAGATATCCCGCGAATCCGTGGCGATGAACTAGACTCAACTGAACAAGAAATTGTGAATGAAAAGCCACAAGACGCGTCAGCCGAGTCATCGCAACTGGTTTCGACCTCACGCAATGATCCCGGAATGCAAAAAAATGAACAAGCCGCTGCACAGATCGCTTCAGTCGAAGGCACTGAAGCGCATCCAATGGACGCTAGCTCGACTCAGGTTGTCGCAGCCACGCAAACGGAGACAGGCAATGAACACGGAGAATCTCGAGTTATTGGCTCTGCTACACAGCGAGCGCTGAACCAAACGGAGGATAATACTGCTGTGACCAGAGTTCAGACTGGTGCGTCAATCAAAGATGAAGGCGACGGGCCCCAACTCGAGCAGGCTGATCGTGGGCGCCAAGTTTCGCGTAAGAAAGTCAGCACAGCTCCTCCAGCTGTTATTGAAAAGAAGGAGTCGGCGAAACCAAAAGAGTTTGATCTACTTGCGCTGCTTGAGGGTAGCAGCGACTCAGATGATCAGATAGAATCCGAGTCGGACTCTTCGACGACGAGCGCAAATCAACGGAGCAAGCGAGGCGTTGCCCCACGCAAAGCTGCAGGTACAGCTACCGCATCTGCAAAGGGCAAGAGGAGCACGGATGGCGTCGATCCCCGACATCGAACAGATACAGAACTGGTTGCCCCAAGCACTGAGCAGTTTGCATATCAAGCCGGTGGCTATGGTATGCTGCCGCCGTATGCATCACACGGCGCTTACCCTATGTATCCGCCGCCTCCAGTGCCTGGGGCCTTTCCGGGTGTGCACCCAGGGGCTTTTGGTCCACCCGGGTATCCACCGCAGTTCTACGCTCCACCGGTTCCTCATGTACAGTCTCACGGTACAACGCCGCAGTCAGATTTAGGGAATGGGCCACCATCTTATTACCGGCCGCAGCTGCCCCCCATGCAGCAGTATCCAATGGCGATCAGCCCACTCCAGAATCCTGCGCTACCTCCACCCTTCTTCACGGGGGCTTCAATGCCTCAAAGCTCTGGTAGCGGAGGCTCCGCTGCACAAACAAGCTTCATGAGGGATCAGGAGAATACCGGCCGCAAAGTTACACCTGCAGATCAACACTTTTTCGATCTATTTGAAGAGGCTATGCCGAAAAAATAAGAGAAGTAAAATCCAGCGAAGTGCAATGATGCACTGTTAGCCATAGATTTGACCATGGTGGTAAAGGAAGCGCTGCTGATAGGTCCTAGCTGGAAGAAGCGATTTTCTGTGAACAGCACGCAAGATCTTTCCTCGTGCAGTAGAACCCTCGGATGGTTGCCCATGCATCGACGCAACCGGCCTGAGAATCGGCGAAGCGGCTTTCACTCCGCCGTAGCTCACAATGTCCACTGCTTTAAGCAACGTTGCCAACGGTTTTCGCTACACCGAGCCTTGCACCGCGAAGTTTTCTTTCGCGAAGCACAGCACAGGCGAATGCGTTCTCGTAGCCTGTGCGCGGAATATCCACCAGGCAGGAGCTATTCAAGTCTGCCACCAAATTCCATGAAGTGCGTTCGCCAATCGTTCTCGATGGATCTGTTGTGCATAGCCAAATATCTGCAGCATACTCTAGATCTGGGCTCTGCGTCGTCCAACGGCAGTCGGTGGCATCCATGAAGACGGGTTGGTGAAATCCTTCGGGCGTTTCGCTCGTCAACGCTGCGATACTAGAGTTTGCTTTCCAGGACCAGATCATTCCCCATAGAGCCTCTTTCCGAAGTGAACTCGATGGCATAGCAGCACGAACAGCGAACCCACAACGGTATGCTTCAGTAATGTGCGCAGGAGAGCTGAAGATAGAGCCGACGAAATAGGTGAAGTTCTTGCTGATCCTCGAGGCAGCTCTTCCGCCCGCATGAACGAGGCAGGTTCCGTCTTGGAGTAAATGGTTCAGTCGATTCTCTGGGTATTCCAGCGGGTTCACGTTTGGTACCCCAACTTTTCTCAGGGGTGAAGCAGACCGTGAGAAGAGAGGGCTGTTTGCAGGCGTTCGTTTCCCATTGCTCGGATTCAGTAGGTCGATGACTGGTAGAACCCATAGAGCAGGGTATTCTACAACTGGCGTCCGCTCACGAAACGCAGCAACGCTTTTTTCAATCAGGACCTCCAACGGTTCATCGAAAGCAGCGGGAAGAAGCGCTTTTTCAGGTATACTCTCACGAATCTCGGTGACTAGCTGTGATATCCAAGGATTGGAATCGAGGGTTTCTTCCAGTTCAGTGATTGAACTATCTACGTGCAGCTGCAAGTGCAGGATGAGGAGCTCACGAGCCCTTCTCTGCGGATGCTCGTCAACGTACGTTCGACACGAACGCCAGATTTTCTCCAGAGCTGTTTTGAAGGAAAGATTTATTTCCGGATCGCATCCAAAATACGGTGAAGAGAGCGGCACAGTTGGGGTAGCGTACGTGTTGAGGCTACGATTGCATGCCCAAGATGCCCAAGTACATTCATCATAGCAGGGATGGCAAACTGTGAGCTCGGAGTCGATGCGAAAGACATCAAGTTCCACTTGACGAATGCTGTGCATAATCTGATCACTCAGTGTCCAGTTCTGGAGGGCGAAGGAAAGTGTGCTGCAGAGACCGTAGCCCTCAGCAACAGAGAGAAAGGAGTTGTGTGTCGACGGAGGCTGCATGAGACGAATTGGGATCACTTCCTGGTATTCGTTCTGAGCTGCAAGAGCTGTTGATATCCATGCGTCGGATACATCCCGTATGCGAGATAAGTTCGAATCATCTTGCTCTCGTGAAAAATTATCCAGAGTATAGAGCGTTCGGTGATCATGATGCCAAAAATTCACAATCAAAGCGCAGATACATACAGCGACAATTATTTGCGAGAACAATTGCGTAATGAATAGAGAAGTTAGAGGTTTCGTGTGCCGCATATTAAAAGCCAGGCATCCCTTGTTCGCCGTAAACAAGTCGAATCAACTGACACAGTCGCTCGCATGCAGGAGACCTTGACACAGTACCCCAGAGCCATTTCGGATGTTAGTCCAAAACAAGAGTCGCTCGCATGCAGTAGACCTTTCCTTTGTGCTCCTGAACGAGATTGCATGTTCGTCGAGCATGCGAGCTGAGTGCATGCAATAGAACTTCACTTAATGCAACTGAACGAGATTGTACGTTCGTCGAGCATACGAGCTGAGTGCATGTGCTAGACCCGACAGCACGATCCCTGAACAAGATCTCATGTCCATTGAGCGAGCGGCGCAGTTGGGCAGCCTGTCGCGGAGGCCAGGCGCGCCGTGCCGCCGCCGCAGCACCGGTGATGTTTCACGACACCGCGACAGGAGGACGGCGACTCGAGCCCCTGCCCGCACAAATGCGTATGGCTGTGCTTTCCCCGCTCAGTTTTGTGTCGCCCAAGCGATGCATCGAACCTGCATTCCCTGGGAACGTGTCTGCTGTTGGGAATCAGTTGAGATCCCCATACACCTCTTCGGGCGCCTGGACCGACTACAAACCCGGGGTCAAGTCTCCAGTTGCGAAGCAGGGCTTCAATCAAATCGTCCTATCTCAATGCGGAGGTTGCATCGGCATATGCAGCATAGGCGCATGCACTCATATCAGGATCAGCATCGTGCGAGTAGCTCGACAGATCCGGGCGCTCTTTCGGCTTTGAGTTCGACTCTATGTCGGCGGAGCGAGGAAGCTTCTGCAAAGAAGCTGAAGTCTCTTCCCCGGTTTATGATGGCTTTCTCGCATCTGATCGAATATGGCACGGCTAGTTGACTGTACGCCAGCCGATATCCTACCCACACTGGAGAGATCTGAGTGTGTCGGATCCGCAATGTGAACAAGTGTACTGGGATTCGTCGCGCTGCCGATATGCCTGTCAGGACACTTTGACAGATTTGATGGATGGCGAATGCTGATGCAATAGAGCTCGTGGACTGTTTGTATGCAAGAGAGAGTCCCAATCGTCAATAGAAATGCCAGTGGTGAAATTGTAGGAGCAGGAGCGAGGGGTGCGGGATTGGAAGACAAGTATCGTTTGCTGGTACGAAACAATGGCTGATAACGAAGGAATTGTATGCAGATTGGGGTTGGATACGTCGCTCACATAACTGAAAGAATTTGTCTTTCTCGAAACCTAGGGGCTCTCGGACTTCCTAGAAAATACTAGGGTAATGTTTCTCGAACTCGATCCTTGCTTCAGAGACGCGGGAGTATCTGAAGAAGAGCAAATGTTTGCATGTGGAATTCGCTACTAGTTTTGCACAGACACAAAGAATGAAACGGTTTCCGAGAAGCACGCACGTCTGAGTCTGTTCGTGTACCAAACGAAAGGAAATCCGCTCGATTCAAATATGGATTGCGACCTTTCAGCGGAAGATGCTGTGCTTCGTAATAGCTGATGGTGGTGGTTACCAAATTCCTTCCTGATTTTCATAGAGACGAGATTGGGAATGCAACTGTTCTAAGTATTTTCGAATAATGGACCATATTTATCTTTCACCGATTGCCATGGTAAATCATTCTCGGTGTACGCATTCGGCGCTCTAGCATATCTGGGTCGCTGACGACATCATCCTTGTGCGTTGCTTCGGATGGAAACCCGACCCTCTCTCCTGGCCGATACTGCTTTTCTTCATCGCAAGCCTTCAGCGTTCCAGCACAATGCCCACACTAGCTGCGAAAGGACTCCCTCCAAATTCCTCCGAAGATAAAGCCGCTGGTCGCTTTGGAAGCGTGGGATAGTCCCGACTGCTGATCGAAACCTTCAAGTCATGCTGCAGCAAGTGCTTGTGCGCGTTGTTCCTGGTCGAATCACACCAAGCCAAGCCGCCCACGGTCAATGTTCTCGTAACCTGACCTTCGGTCAGCTTTTTGTGCGACATCCCGTGCATCCAGCGTCGATTCACGCTCTTCTCCCGTGCAGGTTTCAGTGCGCACCTGTGCTCGCAATATATGTATGCCGTCCTGTACGCAAAGACGGGCATCGTGCAGCATGGGTTGCTGCACTCTTTGTGTGCTCCACATGCGGCACGAGTGCGACCCTCGCGCCCAACAGCATATCCAGCGCCGTAGGCTACAACCAAAGAACAGACGCAACACGTCTGCCAATTCCTCATCGAATGCAACGAGAGAGTTGCGAGTGCACGTTTTTCCCCTCCGAATAACCGGAAACGTTGGCGACCTCAACACGGATGCATGTGCTTTAGCCAAAGTGCGCCCGTATGACCCATCCGGACGATCATGTATACTCTATGAGAGGCGTCTGGAGCATCATTCCCTGCTCGATGCGAAGCCCAGTGTGTCAAGACAGGTCGTGACGCCGACATTCCGCTTGCTGGTGCGCCTCGTAGCGTCGAACATGCCCGACTCTCGATGAGATACAGCCATAGAAAAGCCGGGTATGTATTCCGTCTTCCATCGAGAGCATCAGTTGTCGCACCAGGGTTGGACTGAATACGTAACGGCAGACTCTGGACAGCTGCCCGTCCTGTCTCCTACAATCCTACCAACAGTCGCTTGAGGATGTGTGTCAAGGCGAGAGAAGGAAGACGAATCTTCCCAGAGTAGGAGGCATTTTTCGCTAAACAACGTCCAGCGTCTCACTTTGGGAGAGATTCTACCAGGTGATGTGTTTTCGTAGGAGTGCCTTGACCATGGTTGCAGGTTGATCTCGTCTCTCCGTGGGTTTTTCTCCTATACGCTACATCCGAATGTTATCCCTCGGGACTCACTGGTACTGGGCCGGCGGTGCGACCGAAGCGAGCCCTTCCGCTCACTTCCTGGCTCGAGCAGAGGGTCAGCAGCCCAGTTCCGGGATAGTACCAGCACGGAAGGACTCGTCGACGGACGGTTCCACGGATGCGAACGACTCGACTATCGATCCGGGAGCGTATATTGGCGTTTCTCAGCAGAGAAGATGCCTTTCATAGGATCGAATCTCGGAGAATCGGCAGGCACAAATAGTCGCTCAATGCCAGTCTCGGGCACGTGCTCCTGGACCGCCTTTGGATGACGGAAAGCAACGCTGTAAAAGAGCAGGATGGAAGATAGCGGTAACGGGGAGCCACGAACTGCTTAGGTGACGAGAAGCGTTGCCGAACTACCCTGTGCTTTTCTCGATTCGTAGGCGACCAAGCAGTGGAATCATCGCCAGGGCTGACGTTGTCGGAATGCTCGCTCGTCTATTCTGCACGGGCGACAATGGGGCCCTCTTCGAGTGCCCTCATGCAGATCTACTACGTCTGAAGTCTCGTCGAGTGAGACGAACATTCGTTGCTGCGGCAATAAGCTTTTGTATTTGGGTGCGACTCTGATAGTTCGGTGAGCAACGCGCACCGCTCTCCCATAGAGGCATACATCTTACTTTTTCCATCCGTGTCTGTTCTCCACCGTTCGTATCAGCGTTGCGTAAAGTTGCCGCACTGTTGCTTCCTTGGTAGCGTTTCGTGAAGAACGTATCGCACGGAAAGGATTGACGAGGAAACAGTCGTCGATAGCGAGTTTGATAAGTTCTATTTTGGATGCACACCACGTAGTATGTGGACTACGAGAAGGGTGGTTCCTGTACCCGCCGTTCGTAGAATGACTTGCATGTGAAAGTAAGTTCGTTTTTCAAATGCAAGCACTGACATCATGTAGTGCTTACGTGACCTTTCTCGAATGTACGGGGTGAAATCTTTTTGTCGAGTTCCTGCGGGAAAACACGAAGAAGAGACACAGCAGATGCCGTTACAGATACAAGAGCTTGCACTGGTGTAAGCGTGCCGAAGGGCAGAGATTTGCTGCTGTAAGCAGTTCCGCCTCAGCCGTCAGTCTGACAATATCTAAGGATTACAATACCTCGATAGAGGTCGAAGCACTCACTCGCTCAAATGACCCTCTACTCCCAGCTCTAGCATTCCCTCGATATCTGCCAAAGCGCTTTCAAGAGCTTCACATTTTGCTTGCAACTTTTCGCGGTGCGGCGCATCGCAAAGCCTCATTTCTCTTAGAAGATCTATTTGCTGCTTAAGTAAATCCGACATACGAGCCTTAGCGGACAACAGACACTGCGAAAGTGTGTTCGCGTTCATTCGTTCCTTGCACTGCAGTGAGGCAGGCCTTTGGGCTTCGCTTGTCACCTCTCCTGCGCTGATATTTCGGGAGGTATTCTCAAAGTCAGTTTCGTCGAACCGAGCTTGATTACAGTTCTGGCCTTTCAAGACAAAAGCGTTTGTTTCGTGGGAATTCAAGTCTCTTGTAAAATCATCCTCCTTGTTCTGCTTAAAATTAGCGTAGCCTCTATGCGAAACAGTGGAATCTTCTCCCGCGCAGGCATCCGCTACTTTTGTAACGGAGTCGTGCACATTGTCGGCAACTCCACGGCGCGCTTCGAACGGTTCTCCAGATCCTGGTTGCTCAATCGCTCCCAACTGCAAATGTAACGGTGATGACGTACCTAGTGGTTCAGTATCATCTTTCAGCGTCGCCGCCAACTGGGTTTGCTCATGGCGAGCCGTATCGGAATTTGCCAGAGACTCCACAGTTCTCTGTTCACTCTTGGCTCGGCGAAGATTACGCCTGTACTTCTGCAGGTGACTCTTCACGTGCTCTGGGGTGAGGCCTTCCACATTCATTAAACTGACGAGTATCTTGGGCATGGCTTGGTCTACGCCGATCAAATTCACTGCTTTGACAAATCGTTCGTGCAGCTGCGGTGTCCACACAAGGCGCCGCTTTCGCATAATGGAGGCCGAATCCGCCAGCTTGCCGCTCTCCGCGCCCAAACTGCCTGTTTCGTTGACTGTTCCATTTCCAGAAAATTCTGGCTCAATCTTCTCGGTTTCAGGGATTGGGAAGTTTTCACTTCCGAGACACAAACCTCTCTCTGATAACGGTCTATCATGCAGGCGGTCCTCAACAATGTTATCGACAGAACGCATCTGAAAATGTCCCAGTAGAGGGTGTTGTTCAAGCCGAGCTTTTGGAAGCCCGAGTTTGGTCTTCAACGCTTCTATGTGACACCATTCTAAACTGCTAGGTGGGTCATTTCGATCTTTTCGCTCAGGGCTCGGTTCATGCACGGAGTGCTGATTTGACTCCAGGTCGTCACTGGGCTGGTCTTTTAGCCTGCGACGGCGTTTCGGGTTTTGAACGACCACCAACGGATCACGGCGCACTTCTGGCATTCCGGACGAGCCGGATTCTCCCCGAATAAAATTCCAGGACTTTGGACACTGATTCCCAGTATCGTGACCGGGTATATGAAACGAACTGGTTCTAACACGTTCCCCAAGGAGCATTTGATGCAAACCTTCACCAGACAGATCCGCTTCCACATCGCCCCTCTTCGAGTTACCCACCGTGCACTGGGACGAGGTTACCTCTTGGACAAGGGGACTACAGCCGATAGAGAACTGAGAGTGCTCGTCTCCAATGCTGGAGCTGCTCCGCGGCCTCGCGGCGTACTGAAATCCACTATGCGATGGATCCGTAGATATCTGGAGGTATAAAGTTTCGTTGAGCCAATTTTGATCCTGCAGAGAATCCGATGCGCCCCGAACTATGACCTGGTTGCCGTCGCTCATTGAAAATATTGTCTCTGGTCGAATACTCCCGTCGTCCGGTACAAGGCCCTCACTTGATGAAATAATCGCAGCAACGACATCAGGGGTGGCATCACCGTAAAGAGCCGCAAAATCCCACGCGTTCAGAGTATGATGCTGCTCATCATGAGATCGATGAGGCAAGCGATGCTCCAGTGTACTTTTCTTATTCGCACCAGCCTCTGCATGAAGGTCAGCCAACAGATCAGAAAGAAAGTCGTGCTCTTTAGGGGAGCTTCCACCCGGTAAATTCTCAGCCTCTTGAGATCCAGGAGCGCTCCCGTTCCTTGCAGGAACCATCCAACTGCGTTCATGTTCTTCGACGTGTGGTACCAAACCTTCCGTCGAATCAGGTACGATTTTCAACGAATCCACTTCCTGCCTTGAAGCTTCTGGTCCAGAATAGTCCAATCCCATTTGTGATTCCAGCAATAGCTCGCTTGCCAGGTGTCTAGCACTGAACTCGGGCGAAAGTGCTGGGGCTGCATCTTCTCCACTCAAAAGGGGACACACTGACCTTCGGCTCGTGGTTCCGGTACTAAGTTCCCCTCTCTCACCAAGCTGAGTGGTCACAGTCGGGGAAGACGCACCTGCAGCTGTCGGAAAATGTTCTTCTGGAGGGGTTCCCGACGAAACCGCCGATTCCGGCCGCCGGACACTCTCTGCAGACATTGGCAGGCTTCTGCCCTACAGATCCCTCGTCGTGGTGGACGTACCTCTCACAGGCTCCACTCTTTTGGCCGGTCGACACAAAGAAGCAAACGATGCCCTTCTACCCACGGAAACTTATTCGGCGTCTTAAACAGCGGAAAGTTCGCGGCTCTACTTCTGACCGGTGCACCCTCGCAAGTGCAACGACGAAAAATCGTATCCGAAATCATCGTGGAATCTGCACCATAGGCTCAGTAAAACTAAAAACATTCCACCACCAGGAAGATTAAAATAACACTTAGTCAGAGGCGCCTCCAAGTCTCTTTCAACCGGCCCACTGCTATCGTTTTCATCTTCACCTCATAGACTTCCGCCGGGAGAGGCTGCCGCACAAAGTTATACCTCCTCAGCTCCTCGGGTTCCGTCTTCAGCAACGCACACCGTCTGAAATTGATAGCGGCATTGAAGTCTCGGTTCAAGAATTTCATGCGTTTTTTTTGCCTCTCGTTGAGCACAACTGTGGCGGGATTCCTCGAACACGTGCCGTCTGCGCCATTTGCTGCTCTCTCAACACTCCGTGCTTTTCTACCAGCGAAGCGCTCCGCTGGCTTTTCTTCATCTCGACGTTCTGAAGTGTGCACCCCAGCTCATCTCTCGGGTATTGTATTTCTTCAAAACGAACACACTTCTTCATGCCCTTAAGTGAGGATCTTCACGGATCAAGAAGGACTTGCGGAAGCGAGACGACATGTGCCCTGGTGTGTCACCGTGTGCTGAACGCTTCAGCGCTTCACCCAATGGAGCGATGGTTACGTTTCACGATAGAAAGCGCTTCTTCGATGGGGTTTAGTCACGGAGAGCACGGAGGAATGGCAAGCAGACCTATCCGGATAAAATCGGCAGAGGCTCGATCGCAAGGGAATGGTAAAATGTCACGCTGTCCGATAGCAGGACTACGCTTGACATCAGGGAAAAGTCTTCAATGATTCAAAGAAGAGGGTGCTGTTGCATGAGCCTCCACCACGAGCGAAACTGAGGCCGCCAAATGAATCCACTGCATCTAGAACAGATGATGATGTGATCGTTCTCTTCGAGTTAGATGATACACACAATGGGTGCCCTGCTCCACGAACGCCCATATACGCTCCGACCGTGTCGTCCGAAGCAAGTCTCATCGACTGAAAAAACAAACCGACGATCTTCTGCTTTCTACGGATCGCGTCGTGCCAGGAACACTATAGTTCCGATTTCGGTGGATGATGGCCGCGCATGAACTAGGACTCGTTCTTTGAGACTGTATCCCAGTGTTCTAGGATCACACGAACAAGCTTGTGGGAAAGAAGGACGCCTGTGGCAGCCATTATCGCAGGTTTTGCTTTCCCTAACTCGATCCACGGGTTATTTTCTAGCATCGCCACCAAGTAGTCGCTGGAAATATCGCTTTTCGACGCGGAGTGCATATACTTCTTTCTTTCAGTGCTTCTCAACCATCTGAATATTATGGTATACGTACCTGAAGGAGGAATGCAGCGATCCATGCACGGTTTAGTAAAGAATGTAACTTACGGACAATCCGACCTCGATATCTATGGTATCTTGCATAGTCATTTCGATCACTCTTTGTACGCACCGCAGCGCGGGTGCGACAAAATTGAGATGAAAAACTTCAACACTTCAATATAGAACACTAGTGACTCGTTTTTCAGAATGTTTTCAGTAGCCCCCGACGGGCTTGCACAATGGCAAAGCTAATGAGCCGTATTTGTGCAAATCGGTTGGCAATTATTGGTAAGCGGCTACTTGTCTTGTGTAACAGCAGGCCAAGTTCGCGTACTGTTGCCCAAACTGCGAGGGAGCTCGGTGCTGCCCGTTCGTTTCACTCGGCTCTGCGCTACACAGGGTTCCAGAAGGATAGCGCTCGCACAGAGTTCAGTGTAAGAAGCTTAAAACGCTATCTCAGCACACTAGGTGAGGAGCACCGCATCTTTTCGGAAAAAGTTTTCGATGAGCTCCTCGAGAAACGGGGCCGTGAGGAAGCGCTTGCGTTTGCGCAACAGTATATATCCGACGACAACCAGGCTATGTCACTCTCAAGCGCCACCGCGCGGGTGGCCTACGCTCTAGTGAAGTATTTTAAAAAGCCGCGAAGGAGCACTCAAGATCTTAAGGAGCTGCGAGAGCTTCTGCGGTTACCAGCCGCAGCAGGCTTCCCACATGCTCAATACCTTCTAGGTTTAACATATCAGGAACAGGCAACATTGCAAGCGCGGGAACAGAATGCAGCATTTATTGGAGACTTGCGTGCACTCGCTTCATCAGTAATGCGTGACTCGAATCTTACGGCGTTTCCCGACGCTCTGCGGAATGAGTTGCAGAGGGCGCGTATCACAATCGGCACCGAGTCTCTGCCTTCAGCTGAATCAGAAGACGCGGAAGGCCGGAGAAGCGTTGGAGATAGTTTAGACGATCTTTATGACAAGTCTTTTCATTATGTTCAGTTGGCAGCGGGTTCGGGAGTTGCCGAAGCGAAAACTGCCCTCGCGGCTTTCTTCTTGGAAGGCATCCACCCAGTAAGGGCTGATCCAGCCAAAGCGCTGAAGTTATTAGAGGAGGCAGCCGATGAAGGCGACTTGAACGCATATGTACAGCTGGCGGCCTACTACAGAGAAACAAAACCGTCGAATATTGCAAAGGCCTTGGGATGTCTCAAACATGCTGCCAATATGGGGGACATGCACGCTGAACATGAGTTGGGTTGCATATATATCATGGGAGATCTCGGACAAGACATCGACTATGCAAAGGGTATGGACCAACTCCAGAAAGCAGCTTCCAAAGGTCACCCAGATGCACACTTTGTCCTCGCACGCATCTTCTGCGGCACGCTCCTGCACGAAGTATATGACGGCCCTATCGCTCTGAGTTTGAAACGATTTCACCATCATATTGCGATCGCAGCTGATCTCGAACATGCAGGTGCAATGCAGTTTCTCGCAGAGGCGATATATGCGGGCAAATTCGAGGTGGAGCGCGACTATGAAAAGGCGTTGCGACTCTTCTTTGACGCAGCACAGATCCACGCGGAGGAGCAGAACATACAGTCCGCAGCTGACTGCCTTTACACCGCTGGGATGATGGTTTATCATGGTCTAGGAATCCAGCGAAATGCGAAACATGCATTTTTTGTTCTTCAAGCTGCACATGAGCTTGGCAGCCTCCCTGCGACGCGTTTTTTGTCCATTATGTACAAGGATGGGGATGGTACTGCAAAGAATGAGAAAATGGCTCAGTATTTGGGTGCTTTAGCCGACTCGATCTTCTAGGAGAGCTTAGATTGGGCGAGTCACTCGGCGGCGACCATTGTTTGCCTCGATGTCAATTATGATAATGTATGTACTCAAGTAAAAATGATCTGTACAGGGTCCGTTTGAGCAGCTTCTTTTAACGGGAATGGCGCATGAAAGACTGTATTTGTTTGCAGACGCCTTCGAGCAGTCACGCAGTGTCTGTGACAAACGTAAACTTGATAAGCGAGTGTGGCTGCCGTGGCACCGGTTTTTTTGGACAGGCGGGACCACGGCTAAATGCAATATCTCTTGTGGACAGTTTGACGCTTCCTGCAAGTTCGTCGTGGTTAGGAATTAGTGGAAGAGCCTACGAAGCGCGATATCTACCTTCACTTGCGCAAAAGGCCTTCGTTCAGACAGTACTCGCAAATGGATTTATTGAGTTTTATTTCGAAGTGTGTAATTCCACGAGATGATCTGAAAGGATTTCTGAGATACCAATTGCTTGGATAGATGCAATTCAACTAGTAATTGCGAAGGCTCAAATCATTACCAGATAGCCAGGATGGGATGCGAGCATGCGATAGTGACACCGACTACCACATTTGGCATTAAGAGGCGCACGAATATCTGACGCGGTTCGAACCACGCATGACAATAATACTTTTTTTGTTTTTCGAGCAATCTCCGTCAAGTCTCAGAACGCAGTTCCCTCATTATTGGCCGGATTCTCCAAAAGCGTTCTATATGGAGAAACGCAACGATGCCGAGAGTAACTCTTGATGGTTCCACCGCTCACCGTAGTTTCAACGGGGTCTCTGACAGGTATTTTTCTCAGAAACAAGGCTGCAGGCCCTCAGCCTGAAAAAAAGATTAAAGATTAACTTAGACTCCACTGGCACTCAGTATGCGGTAAAGGTTCCATACTCACTAGTTGCGTATAGATCTTGGCAGACGGTCCAGTAAAAACGAATCCTATATAATCAACAGAAGCAGCAAAATTTTACGATGGTCAAGTTCGACGAGCCCAGTGTTGAGTCTAATCGTTGAATACGAAGAAAAATTAATTATCAGTTTTCACGCAGGCCGGAACGATTTGGGCTGAGCTTATGAATACATTAAATCATTCTGTTGGGAGACATCTATTAAGGCACACGGGAGCGAAATTTGCCTTTCAAAAATTTCAGATCTGAGCGAATTTCTAATTTTCGCAGCAGGGCGATTTCGATGACGTATTTTGAATTTTTCTTGGACGTTGTCCATATTTAGTACCTCCTGGAAAAATTTATTTTCTTTGAAGATGAGCCAGGGGTAACCTGAGGTTACGAAATATTAGTCTGTTGTAGCTAGTCAAGTTAAAGTGTCGGAGTGCTTTTGTGCGCGATTAGTCAAGAGGATGAAGAGGTAGGAGTTCCAAATCTCCTCCCACTTACAGTATCAAAGATCCACGGCACGGTTGCTTCTTCTAGAATCTCCTGAATATAAGTTGTAAAGAGGCATTATCAGACATTTATTCATTATAAAGGGCGTGCCCACCATCTGCAGTACATTCATGTGAGACTAAGATCGAAAGTGTTCCACATGGCTCGCTCGGAAATTCCTATCAAAGTTTGGTTCTCGTCTCGCGGTCTTTAACAAAGGCTTTTGCCGGCATTCGCAGGGACAGCTTCTTTTCCTTTCTATGGTCTCCTGCTCTAAATATGTTGGTCTTTACTTTCCCCAGTTCCGATTCAGACAGTCAAATGACGCTGGTAGCAACGTTAAATTCCCTGTCTCCCTGCTTCCACCTGTTGTTGACTCTTTCATGTACAGGAGGATGTTTTTTCTATTTAGGTACCAATTGCCGTTTTCAACTTCTTAAAACACATCCTCGGTGAGCTCTTCGCAGTGGTGGGACCTGGCTGCGTTCGGTTGGTCCCGTACGTTCACCACACGTACTTCCCCAAGTGCCGACATGCGACTTGTGAACGCTTGCTTCATGGCTCGGTGCATTTCCGTGGCATGTATTTAAGACTTCCACAGGCGCTTCTCTCAGTTTCCAAGTTCGGTACCGTACCCTGCTATCACGAGTTTATTCTGAGCGACTCCCTCGGCGAATATTCTAGTCGCTATACTTGAAAGCGCAATCCGTTCTATTCTAGGAATGAATTGTAGAACTCGATATTGTCCATGATGAAACAAGCAACGGAAGGAAAAATCCTGGCTGGAGAAATAGAAGCGGAATTTCGATTTGTCAACGCTCGCTTCACTGAAGGCGGAGACGCACGCATTACTGGAAGCGATTCTTGCGACGACTGAGATCCGAGTCCAAGTTACCTGCGCTTGCGAGCAGAATTGACCGGCGCTTCTAGGCGCACACATCCTGAGAGGTATCATTCTCCTGTCGAATGCAGTATCGCCGGTCGCCGCAGAGAGGGACCGATTTTTCTATCTAACGGAATCGATTATTCGTCGTGATAAGTTCAATGAGACTTCGCTCTGAACTTGTGAAGAAGTCGTCAAGGGACACTGTTGAATTCTCTTTCCTAGACGACACAGCAGCGCAATATGTTGCGCGCTAGAGTTGCCTAAACACAGAATGATTCAAGACTTGAAGACTTCGTGGATTGACCATGCTACGTGTAAGGAAAGGGGACGAGCGAAGGCTTGGGCATATGAACTGGATAATGATATCCTTTATGTTACAAACCCTTATTAGAAGGTAGCGCTTCATCTTGATTTCGTGGACATCGAGTTCCATCGGCAAAGAGTCGAAGAGGCCTCCGTGGAAAGACTTCCGTAAACTGTAAAACCACATTTTAATTCGCAAGCCCTTATTCCTGCACTCGAGTCACGAGGCTGCACATTTAAAGAAGTTCTGAAAGCTTGAAAAGCAGGAGAATAGAGCGCAGTCCAGTGTTCCATTAGTCCGAAACCGGTGGCGAACTGCTCTCCCGCTTCGAGCAGCACGCTGAGCAATTCCTGCCGTTTCCGTGCGTGTACGCAGCCCAACTAGATTCAGTGCTGTTTTCAACCGTCGCCTAACTTGTTGAAAATTTCTCAGTACAGTAGCTTTCTAAACGACTGCGCAAGTAATATCGAGGAAGCACGAGAGGATGGAGCAACATCGCAGTCATTGTGATATGATTCCTCGAGGGTGGGAGTTCCTCGCGATCGCAGTATTCTTCTGCAACGAGCATAGAGGGTTGATTGCCGAAAATAAACCAACTTTAAAGGAGCAGCGTGCGCAACTTGAAGCAGATACCAGGATGGTGCAGAGTGCGACACAATGCAGTTTCCTTTTCGCTCGCGACGCTTCGCGGAGACGATTTCCACACGGCGGTATCGTTCTAATCAACACGTCCCGCCGCATTCAATGGCAACACTCTGCAGAGAACCCGACCGCGGATCAGAGAAACAGATACAGGACCATACTGGCGAGAGTCTGTACTGTTTATCGCGTTGTCTCCCTCGAGCCATACATGGCCGCTCGGAACCCGAACAAAGCTCCCGTATTCCGTTCTTTCAACGATCTCAGGATGAATTTGAAAAACTGCTTCGGCTGTAGCTTGTCCTACCACAAGTTTGTCGCCCTCCAAACCGGTCACACGCTTGCAAACGCTCATGTTTGGATTCAACGGCGAGACAGCAACTACGATGTCTTTTCTCTTTAGTTCTCTGAACCTCGGAGTGAAGTGTTCCATAATAACGACGTCCCCGTTTGCGCTCAAAGTTGGCAACATAGAAGGGCCCACGCAGAGCATGAGCTCGCCAACATTTTTCTGGAAAAAATAAACGGCGGAAGCCAGTTTCAAAAGGGACGTCGCGTTCTTTGAGAGTTCCGCCACACCTTTGAGTAGGAAGAAAGCCACACCTTTAAGGGACATAGGGATGGCTCGACAAGCTTATATACCTCTCCGGAACGGTTCCCAAATATATTTTCTCATTAAAAAAACAGCAGCGTTCGAAAAACTGCACAACGACAGCACCAAATTCTTTACCATGTTGGCATGGAATGGAATTGCATGCTCGATCAAGCGCGTAAAACTGGCTAGGCAAACCGTATTCAAAATGGTAACTTTTGGTGTTTAGACAGACGCTCCAGTTGGTTCTCTGCCACCTGCCGTAAGTAGGATATGAGGGCAGTGATTCAGCGAGTTGCACAGGCTTCGGTTTCAGGCGGTGGAAAGACGGAGTCGATCGGCCGCGGCCTCTGTGTTTTCGTCGGTATTGCCCAGGATGACACCAACGAGGATGTCGACTTGATTTGTCGCCGCATAGCTGAGGTTCGGATATTTTCAGACGGAAGCAGCGGTGAGGGCTCGAAAGAGGAGCGCGTCCGCTGGGCGCAAAGTGTCAAAGACACTTGCGGTGAAGTGCTTCTGATCTCGCAGTTTACGTTGCATGCTGTTTTCAAAAGCAACAAGTCGTTGTCGTTTCACCGTAGCATGGCCCCCCGAGAAGCAAAGGCCTTTTTTGAGAGAGTATTCACGACCTTGAGAAGCAAAATGCCCAATCCCGAAGCCGTGAAATGTTGTGTGTTTGGAAGTTATATGAACGTTTCCGTGGTAAATGACGGACCAGTAACCATCTTGGTGGATACGAAGCAACCCAAGTGGTGAACACTCTGAATGAGATGCTGACAGAAACTGCTGAGCACTGTTTTACAGAACGAAAGATCAGGATTTCTTTCTCAGCTGAAAATATTCAACGGACATCATAATGTTTTCCGCATGAACGTTCGAGACGTGAATGAGACGATATTGATTTCGTAAGCCACTCTCCGAAGCGAAACTTGGCACCCTGCTTCTCTGCGAGAGCGAGATTGAACCAGTACCAGCTGCAGAAAGCACCATTTCTCCGATTTCGCAGAAAGATTCGGAGTCGTAGAAAAACAATATAAACCTCTGTTTTTGGAGCAACACGTGAACCAGAATCCGCTCCGTCTATAGCACAAGATTGTCAGGATCGATAGGATAATATGAAGTCGATCAGAGGAACCTCAAACGGTCTTTCAGGAAAACACGACATTGAGCATCCTAGTTTCGTGTCCGGGAGAGAATACAATTTCGTGGCATCGAGACGCTACACTCGTGTTGGATTAAGAAAGGAAACTGACATGCGTACTCTATTCTTGCCATTCATTTTTTCCGAACTTTTGGGATGTACATGCTCGACATCCGATAAGCAGCGATAACCGCGTGAGGATTCGCAAGCAGTCGAGAATCCGCGGACGTCTTTCCGATGTGATGCCTCCGAGTCTTTACCCCGGGAATACTTCGCATGACCATGATCACAATGGTTCGCGACGCGCTCGAACGCGGGCTAATAAAATAGCCGATATCGTAAAACATTTCGACGCGTACGTGCCGCGGCACTTCTCTTTTGCTTACACGTAGCATGCCTAGATCACGCATTCTTCAAGTCTTCGATCTTTCTGTTTCAGGGCAACTCGCGTGCGCAGCATGTCGCGCCCCTGGATTGACGAGGAAAAGTGCTTGCCAAGACGCCATCCTTCGACTGCTATTTCACAAGCTCGTGTTGCAACTTCACTGGGCTGTTCACGTCAAATAATCGATCGCGTTCGCGAGAAAAATCCTCCTCTCTTTGTGGCTATCGACGAAACGGCTTTCGACAACGGCACCACACATCTCACTGGGTATGATGCCCAGGGGCTCCCGCAGTTTCCGTTTGCGCGGAAACGGGTCCCGGACTCGGCCTTTAGTCATTGCTGTGATCTCCCCGGGTGAAGCGTGCGTCACCTGGTTGCACGAACGGAGCGTAGATGCATCGAAACGTTTCGAATTGTTCTTCAGTCTCGACCTTGCTTCCGGCTCTTGTTTCATCAGAGATAGTATTGCATTCGACGAATCCTTCATCGAATGGAACAACGTGTGCTCGCGTGTGCGCTGGACAGAAAACGCACCCCTGGAATCGCTCACAGCAAGCCCGTGATCGTGGGGTACCGTACCAGACGACCAAACAGAGGGGGGCACTGAAGAGAGCCTCCTGTGCATGTCAAGGGCACATACCGACGGATGAAGCACGCGTTCGCGCGCTACGTGGCGGCGCTCTAGATAGAATATGTGGCGGAAATGTGAGGGAATTTCACCATAAGCAGGTGTCATCCCTGCGAGAGGCGCACCGAGGCCGTAAACATAGAAAATGAGTGCAGTAAGCGATAAATAGATTGCAACGCCTGCGTGCGCATGAAATGTGCGGCCAACAGTCGGAACGTGCGGAGCCTGGACAGTAACGCTGCCATGAACCTCCTCCGTCTGCGGACAACAGATGCCGAGGGAAAGGGGAGACCGACGTATTCAAAGAAGGATATAAGGGAGGGACGAAGGAACTCGTCACAAAGAACCCGGCAAAAGCCTGTGTTGATGACAGCGAGAAGACGCTCATGCTTGATTGTGTGTGGCCGTGTTACCTCGCTGGAACTCGTTCCGCTCTATAATGCCATGGATGGAAACATTTCATGCAGTGCATGTGCTCTTCGAGTATCGCATGCCGCAGCGCATCCAGTGCCATTTAGAGCTTTTACAGCGAGCCCGATTCTAGAAGGCACGCTTGGTCGATCTTAACTCTATTGCTGGCGCTGATACGAGTCAGGAGCTTGTGGTATATGTAGGTTTCTGCGGAGGATCTACGGTTCCTTTCCTGAAAGCCGGGTTTTCGCATTTGCATGTATAGAGGATTCAGAGAGGATTCATCAAACTTAAACCATACAAAGTAGCGATTTGCACAGCCTGGAACGAGCTGGTTTCTGCGTCCCACAGGTTTACTGTCATACGGACATTCCGTTGGTCGAGAACAGCAATCTGTGGCTTCCTGTGAGAAGCGATTCTCGCACGGGATAAACGCTGGCTACCCAGATCGAAAGCAGCTCAGAGCGGAAAAGTTTGCCAGAAATAAGCGGATGAAATAGCGGAAATTGACCGAAAATGTCGGAACTCTAAAGCGAGTTAATGCTCAGCAGGGAGCACAAAAGACCTGAGCGAGCAGCATTCAACGTCAACTCTGATTTAGCGGCTTTCTCCCAATGAATGCTACTTTCGTAACGAGCGTCTTTCGAGGAAACGAGACCGCTCTTTATCCCTGCGTTGCCAGAATCCTCGTCAAGTTCATGGAGGCTACGTCGACCAGCGGATTGATACAGTCGAGGCGAGCCACAGAACTACTCATCCGAATCCCGCGAGACGCCGTGGTCCACCTAGGTGTCTAGTTAAATTTGACAAAACAAGTTTCTTCTGTTTAACGCAGCTCGACCATGACGCAGAGCACTGAAAACCTTGGCTAAACTTCACTCGTATCTTGGATCATGGCTTATACCCATCTGTATGGGATTCTGTTACTTATTGCCGTTGCCGTTCTTTGGGTGGCGTCGAGTGAGCTTATCCAAATAGTATTTCGGGAAGACTCATTTTCAAAGCCCGTTCTTTACAGCTACCTCTCGCAGTCGCTGTTCGTTCTGCTTTTTTTGGTTCCTCCTTGTAAATTTGGAGCTGGGCAGCTTCAAAACGCAACGGAGACGGTTGTGGAGAGAGATTTTGTGTTCAGAAAATCTGTCGAGCCGGGAACGCGTGATTTTGAGACAGCTTCTCAGAACCTGGGGAACCAGCTGTCCCTTCAACAGGGGCTTGCTGAACGGCTTCGAAGCTGTATTGGAGAAACGCTCCAAAGCAGCTGGAAAATTGCTCCATTCTGGTTTATGTCCAACTGTCTTTACAACCTTAGCTTGACCTACACTTCAGTTGCGTCATCGTCCATCATTTCGTCGCTCTCGTGCGTGTTCGTGCTCATCTTCGGCTCGCTCCTCAAAGTTGAGCGTTTCGGCAGGCTCCACATCCTTGCTGTCGTGCTGAATGTTGGAGGCCTGTGCTTGGTATCTGCGTCCGATGCGTCTTCTGCAGGCACGCGAACAGCGCTGGGCGATGCCTTAGCGTTCTTGGGCGCCATACTTTACGCATTTCAAACTGTTCTTATTAAGAGACAGTTTGCACTGCAGCATGAGCTGAAAGTGAGTCGTTTTTTAGGGTCACTCGGGGGAATATGTCTCGCATTCGGATGGCCGATCGTTCTTATCTGCCATTTCTGCAGAGTAGAAAGCATCGATTTTCCCCCTCGGAGGACGTTATGGTTAATGCTTACCAACGCTCTGGTAGGTGGCGTTCTGAGCAATTACCTGTGGGCGCTTGCCATTTGCTACGCTTCTGCTCTGGCGGCGTCCTTAGCCTTGTCGCTGACAATTCCTTTCTCGGTCCTGGCCGATGCAATCTTAAGACGCACAAAATATGGCTCAATGTATTTGCTCGGGGCGTCTCTCGTACTCGTTGGATTCCTCATGGCTAATTTGCGCAAACGAGACTCTCAAGATCGACAAGACGGGATCACTTCAATGGAGTAACGCAGCGGAAAGCGGATACGCACAACGAAATGCAATCATAGTTCCGAGCACGTACGTGTTTGAGCAAGTTCGCGATCAGCTGACGCATAATCTATGATGCTTGGACCAGCTCCTGTCGATACAATAATTGTATCAACCCTGATGAACAGCAGCTTCTCTCTGACTCAATCTCGAGCCGGAATCAGATAATTTTTCAGAATCTAGGCTTTCCGCTTGCCTGACTTTGACTGGTTCTGGATGTTCCTCGTGCGCAGTTTCTCGGATATCCTTTTCAGTGGCTGATTCTCTGAAAGAAGGCGACGCCATCTTCGCGGGACTTGTATCCTGATTGTCACTCTGCGATGATGCAAGATGCTGTAATAAACTCAACCGACGCTCTGTCTCCAAGATCAAAGATCGCAAATTCTCGCTCTGCAGGAAAAAAGGCGTCCCAAGAACACCAGCAAGATATGTTCTCCGCAGCCGAGTATTCTTCTTCTTGTCATATTTCTTGAGGGCTTTTCGAAAGCCCAAATAGTTCACGGCAGCATAGTTTTGAAGAAGCACGAGGTCATCATGAAGTCTGTAAAGTCTACGCGATAGATTTTCAATATCTCTAAAGTGGAAACTTCGCTGAGATTTGCATAAAACGAAAAAATTTGCCGTATCTCTTTGTAAGATCTCGCTCCGGATAATTAAATCCTCCAACTGCTCAAGGAAGAAATCATTAACCTTATCCAGCTCTTGATGAAGCAAGTCAAAAAATCCGTGGCTATCTTGTTTTCGCGGGATGCGCTCTCTATTGACCTGTTCCAAAAACTCCAGAGGTGGTGCATCCGAAATATCGGTATCTGAGTCAGAGTCAGCAGTGCTTGAGACTGGCGGTGAGCACGACACCCGCACGCGCTTTTTTGAGGCCCCAACGTGCCCCTGGATTCTGAACTCTCCAGTTCGCGCAGCACACACCACCGACTCGCCCTGGTGCTCCCCTGGTGGGACGCTGGACTCGGGTACGAGGGCACTCTCGCTGGGCCCCTGCGCAGGTTCCGCTTCCGCGGCACTATTTGCGTTCACGCCTTGTTGCGTAGCCTCAGAGACAACCGTGATCGCCTTTTCAGCGCTTGGCTGCTGGCAAAAGCTTACTTCATTTTTCAGTAGTTTCTTCAGGCCCTTGTAGTCAATGAAGAGACCCCTCCACTCAGCGGGGGCCCTTTCGACCGTCTCCCTCAACCTCTTGCCGAATTTCATAGGATTGTAAAAAGTTCGGACGTTCGACAGGTGCCGCGCGCGACAAGCGTTTACGGCGTGTCTATGCTGTAAGTGAACCACAACTCGCAAAAAAACACCCGAATCCTTAGAACCTAAAAATAGATACACCGCAAAAGTCAGCGATCCGTATTCTGGACGACTGTGGCTGCAGAACCCAATCGACAGCATGCGAGCGCATCTCCCGGATCCACAGACCGGAATCGGTGCGCGACGCGCCTCTGGCCGTCCGAGTCTACTAGGGTGGCAAGGATACATGTGTCCATATTCTCGCATGAACGCGCATCCTGCCAGTACCAGGGACGAGACCTCTGCTCCCTCACAGAAGTACCTACAATACACCAGCACCGAATTAGCCTTCCCGTTTGAGGGAAACGCTTGCTTGATCCAGCTACCTTGAATGTACCCGGCGCATCGTGGATGCTTGCGGCGCTCCAGCCGCGATCGCTTCATGGTGGTAGAACGGCTGCACTGTGCGCTTTCAAGCGCATCAGCTCGAGGTCTCGTGGATCCAACTGCCGGCTTGCCACAGCGGGATGGTGTGCCGCTTCTATCACCAAGAGGCTGCTCGTAGATGCGCGAGTGCTCGCACACATGAATGCTTGCATGCATATATAACCGAGACAAGCGTGTACTTCACGGTTTTTCTACTGAATGAAATTCCATTTTCGGGCTGGATTGAAAAGGTTAGTCTCATGCGTGGAAAGGTCTTCGCTGTAGTCGTTGCTCGATGCCCATGATGTTCGGAGTGCTTGTTTCCTGGTTCGATATTGGTATTTTCACGACATAGAGCATGCGGACAGCGCATGTCGGACGCCTTACATGCGATGTGTCTTCTATTCTGGCCGCCCGTTGATGCTCTTCAAAGGCCCAGCAGCCCTGAGTATGGAGAGTCGCTGCTGTAGGAGCGCGTCAGCCGTCACGCTTACGCGTGCGAGGCAAACGCAGGTCGAACGCGTGCTTCGAATGGAAAGAGCTCCCTCGTAGTAATGAGTGGTGCTGGGTTTCTTGCGGCTCCTCTAAAATTGTGATACTTCCATAGAGATTCAGCTGCAGCGGGACGAAAATCTGCTCCGTAAAGTGCGCTAGTGTGCGGAAGTATTTTTAAGCATGCCCAATAGTACCGGGAACAAGATCATCTCCGAACAGTCGATATCCGATCTTGGGAACGGTTGCAATCAATGACTGATAAGTGCTATCTTCAGCGAGAGCTTCAAACAGTGAGCCCACTGTACTCTGATGAAAGTCTTCAGACGAAAGCGAACTATCAAAGCTCCTCCGGAGTGTTATTTTGCCTCAATATATTGAAAAGAGGGAACGCACAAAGCGGCCGCTGCATACGATCGGTGGAGCGATAGTTTCAGTTCTTTCCAAGGTGAACTAATACCCATTCGCGGACAACTCCCAGTCTCTTTCAACCGGCCCACTGCTATCGTTTTCATCTTCACCTCATAGACTTCCGCCGGGAGAGGCTGCCGCACAAAGTTATACCTCCTCAGCTCCTCGGGTTCCGTCTTCAGCAACGCACACCGTCTGAAATTGATAGCGGCATTGAAGTCTCGGTTCAAGAATTTCATGCGTTTTTTTTGCCTCTCGTTGAGCACAACTGTGGCGGGATTCCTCGAACACGTGCCGTCTGCGCCATTTGCTGCTCTCTCAACACTCCGTGCTTTTCTACCAGCGAAGCGCTCCGCTGGCTTTTCTTCATCTCGACGTTCTGAAGTGTGCACCCCAGCTCATCTCTCGGGTATTGTATTTCTTCAAAACGAACACACTTCTTCATGCCCTTAAGTGAGGATCTTCACGGATCAAGAAGGACTTGCGGAAGCGAGACGACATGTGCCCTGGTGTGTCACCGTGTGCTGAACGCTTCAGCGCTTCACCCAATGGAGCGATGGTTACGTTTCACGATAGAAAGCGCTTCTTCGATGGGGTTTAGTCACGGAGAGCACGGAGGAATGGCAAGCAGACCTATCCGGATAAAATCGGCAGAGGCTCGATCGCAAGGGAATGGTAAAATGTCACGCTGTCCGATAGCAGGACTACGCTTGACATCAGGGAAAAGTCTTCAATGATTCAAAGAAGAGGGTGCTGTTGCATGAGCCTCCACCACGAGCGAAACTGAGGCCGCCAAATGAATCCACTGCATCTAGAACAGATGATGATGTGATCGTTCTCTTCGAGTTAGATGATACACACAATGGGTGCCCTGCTCCACGAACGCCCATATACGCTCCGACCGTGTCGTCCGAAGCAAGTCTCATCGACTGAAAAAACAAACCGACGATCTTCTGCTTTCTACGGATCGCGTCGTGCCAGGAACACTATAGTTCCGATTTCGGTGGATGATGGCCGCGCATGAACTAGGACTCGTTCTTTG
Organism: Cyanidioschyzon merolae strain 10D; assembly: GCF_000091205.1. Classification (NCBI taxonomy): domain Eukaryota; phylum Rhodophyta; class Bangiophyceae; order Cyanidiales; family Cyanidiaceae; genus Cyanidioschyzon; species Cyanidioschyzon merolae. The sequence goes on along the minus strand of NC_010128.1, from coordinate 202,305 downwards.
AGACTGTATCCCAGTGTTCTAGGATCACACGAACAAGCTTGTGGGAAAGAAGGACGCCTGTGGCAGCCATTATCGCAGGTTTTGCTTTCCCTAACTCGATCCACGGGTTATTTTCTAGCATCGCCACCAAGTAGTCGCTGGAAATATCGCTTTTCGACGCGGAGTGCATATACTTCTTTCTTTCAGTGCTTCTCAACCATCTGAATATTATGGTATACGTACCTGAAGGAGGAATGCAGCGATCCATGCACGGTTTAGTAAAGAATGTAACTTACGGACAATCCGACCTCGATATCTATGGTATCTTGCATAGTCATTTCGATCACTCTTTGTACGCACCGCAGCGCGGGTGCGACAAAATTGAGATGAAAACTCTAAGAAGATCGCAGTCCCACTCTTTTTGTTTATTCGATCCCGATTTTGAGAACTCTGGAACCATTGATTCCTATCTTACCCGAGAACCGTGTATTTCGAGTGAAATTCGACTTGAACATTTTAACCTCAAGATACGTAGGCCCTGCGTTCTTGACGCTGGAAGTCAGAAAAATTTTTGGATTGAATTCGCCATACGGTTTAGCAGGTGCTGGCCTCTTGTCGGGACGAATAAGCTCTGCGGGAAGGGTGATTTTCCGTACTGTTAAAATTACTGTTCCATGTTGTGGCCGATTTAGTAGGTGCAATAAATATATAGACTGGAACGCAAGTACTCCGCGCCTTCGTTTGCGTTGAAAATGAAGACCAACTGTTCTGCACTGCTGGAAACTTGTGAAAACCCATTTTGATTCTACACTAAACAGTGGAAATTTTCATGTTCCGCTTCGAAAAATCGATCGCGTTCGCTCTGCTTCGCCTTGGTCATCGTGTTTGCATACTCCAAGGCCTAAGATGCAGATTGACGATGGTAGATGCTCCGCATATTCAGATATTGCGTAAAAGGCCCTTCATCCATACTCTCCCTACGATGTTTCTGTTCGAGAGAGAGTCCAGGACAGGGTTTCAAGCTCGATATTCGTGTTGGATTAAGAAAGGAAACTGACATGCGTACTCTATTCTTGCCATTCATTTTTTCCGAACTTTTGGGATGTACATGCTCGACATCCGATAAGCAGCGATAACCGCGTGAGGATTCGCAAACAGTCGAGAATCCGCGGACGTCTTTCCGATGTGATGCCTCCGAGTCTTTACCCCGGGAATACTTCGCATGACCATGATCACAATGGTTCGCGACGCGCTCGAACGCGGGCTAATAAAATAGCCGATATCGTAAAACATTTCGACGCGTACGTGCCGCGGCACTTCTCTTTTGCTTACACATAGCATGCCTAGATCACGCATTCTTCAAGTCTTCGATCTTTCTGTTTCAGGGCAACTCGCGTGCGCAGCATGTCGCGCCCCTGGATGGACGAGGAAAAGTGCTTGCCAAGACGCCATCCTTCGACTGCTATTTCACAAGCTCGTGTTGCAACTTCACTGGGCTGTTCACGTCAAATAATCGATCGCGTTCGCGAGAAAAATCCTCCTCTCTTTGTGGCTATCGACGAAACGGCTTTCGACAACGGCACCACACATCTCACTGGGTATGATGCCCAGGGGCTCCCGCAGTTTCCGTTTGCGCGGAAACGGGTCCCGGACTCGGCCTTTAGTCATTGCTGTGATCTCCCCGGGTGAAGCGTGCGTCACCTGGTTGCACGAACGGAGCGTAGATGCATCGAAACGTTTCGAATTGTTCTTCAGTCTCGACCTTGCTTCCGGCTCTTGTTTCATCAGAGATAGTATTGCATTCGACGAATCCTTCATCGAATGGAACAACGTGTGCTCGCGTGTGCGCTGGACAGAAAACGCACCCCTGGAATCGCTCACAGCAAGCCCGTGATCGTGGGGTACCGTACCAGACGACCAAACAGAGGGGGGCACTGAAGAGAGCCTCCTGTGCATGTCAAGGGCACATACCGACGGATGAAGCACGCGTTCGCGCGCTACGTGGCGGCGCTCTAGATAGAATATGTGGCGGAAATGTGAGGGAATTTCACCATAAGCAGGTGTCATCCCTGCGAGAGGCGCACCGAGGCCGTAAACATAGAAAATGAGTGCAGTAAGCGATAAATAGATTGCAACGCCTGCGTGCGCATGAAGTGTGCGGCCAACAGTCGGAACGTGCGGAGTCTGGACAGTAACGCTGCCATGAACCTCCTCCGTCTGCGGACAACAGATGCCGAGGGAAAGGGGAGACCGACGTATTCAAAGAAGGATATAAGGGAGGGACGAAGGAACTCGTCACAAAGAACCCGGCAAAAGCCTGTGTTGATGACAGCGAGAAGACGCTCATGCTTGATTGTGTGTGGCCGTCTTACCTCGCTGGAACTCGTTCCGCTCTATAATGCCATGGATGGAAACATTTCATGTAGTGCACGTTCGATGCGGTTCTGGCGTCCATTTTGACTGCGTGCAGCAGCATTGGCGTTCGCCGGCAGACTGAGACGCTATGCAGCGACGTCCATAGTTTGCCTTTCGACTCTATTGCCTAGCTCCGAAAGCAGCATGCCAAAAGGTCTCCGGCGAAAAGGAGCAGCCCAGCGGAGCAACTTCCCTTCGACGAGCGCGAGCAAGAATACCTCCTGCAGGAGGAAGACAAAGACTGGCACAGGTTCTGTGTATACGGAGTCTACGGAGACTGTTTATGACTTGAGCGTTTATAAACAGCTGCATCGGCTTACCTTGGAGTGGCCCTGTCTCTCTTTCGACTGGTGCCGCGTCCCCGAAAACTTCAAGGACGACGGTGAACTATGGCTCCTGCTAGGCTCGCAGGCACGCTTTGCAGACGCGAATGCTCTTTATCTCTTGCACTTGAGTGGACTAGCTTTAACCGCAAGCGACGGATCGAGCAGCAGTTCTGGCAGTGATTCTGAAACAGAAAGTGAAATCGTAGTTGACTCGAGTGATCTCGAGAGAGCGGATGACCGATCCACAAGGAGGCGACGACCGAAAATCAGCGCTGTAAGGATACCACGTGGTGAGTGCACGAATAGGGTCCGCTGCCTGCCGCAGGCGCCACACGTTGCAGCCTGTTGGGGGGAGTCTTCCGGGGTGTCAATTTTCAACCTTGCCGATGCTCTCACCGCGCTACCTCCACAAGCGGCGGATACGGTCCCATTCCGCGAAGCCTTACCAACTGAACCCGTCTTTCGGTTGCTGGATAGAAGTGGCCAGGAGGGTTTCGCCCTGGATTGGTCGACGCTCCAAGTCGGTATGCTAGCTGTCGGTGATATATATGGTCAGCTCGCTATCATCCAAAGCAACGAATCGGGCTGGGCAATTTTGCAACCGAACGGTGACAGGATGCTTAGATTACATGGTGCTTCAATCGAAGATCTTCAGTGGAGTCCAACGGAGCCGTCTCTAATTGCATCCTGTTCATGCGATCGTTCCATTAAAGTGCTCGATCTTCGGGCCGCGAATCGTCCCGCTATAGAACTGACGGAAGCCCATCCCTGTGATGTCAACGCCATCGCATGGAACCGCCGCTATCCAAAGCAAATCATATCAGGGGACGACCAAGGGCAGATTCACGTGTGGGACCTGCGGATGAGCGGCAGTATCGAAGGTTCGACGCCTGTGGCGAGCCTCTCATACCATAAGGATCCGATCTATTCCCTCGAGTGGAACAGAATCGAGCCTTCGATGTTCTGTGCGACATGTGGCGACGGCTCCGTTAGCATCTGGGACTTGTCGCTTGAACCACTATTTGAGGAAGACCCGGCAAGACTAGACCGGAAGTGTGACGGGTTGGCATCGTCTGACTCTGTAGATGACATTCCAGCGCAGCTACTATTTCTGCACGAGGGTTTGAAATCCGCGAAAGAGGCACATTGGATTGAAACATCCTCCCAGATGGACTGCTTGGCGGCGCTGGGGCAGGTTGGCCTTCATATTCTTCTTCCCTCGAATATCTATGCCGAAAACTCATAGACCCCAGCTGGCAGCAGCATTTGAGGATGTAAAGCATGAAAGTGGCAGTCGATGCCGTAGCATCGGGGAGTACGCTACAGTCTTGGTTCTGCATTGTACGCATTCAATCCAGTAGCGTTTGGGAGCTTTGCTTTTTGCAATGAATAAAGAGCATTGAGGGCGAAGCGCTTATCAGTCCCTGTGCCACAAGAGGTGCAAGAGCTCGATTTACAATTCTGCTCTATGATATGAATTTCAACCGTTAACAGGACAGCTCCGGGAGGCGTCTGAGTGAAACCTTCCGCAGCGCTCATTCATCCGAAGACGCATACTGCATGGGCTCCAGCACGCGTTTCAAGCTGTGAGTGATACGCTCTGTGGCCACAATGTGAGAGTGCCGGAGCGAAATACGTGACCAGAGTTGTGCTTCGAGTAAAACGAAGCCTGTTCCACCGTCCTGTGATTTCCAGTAGAATTGCCAGCGTTTTCATCGCAACCATCTGTAAATGCGGAGCGCTGAAGGGGAGGCATCAGCTCCCTTTCGTTGGCAAGGATTGATTGTTCGATGCGTACTAATCAACTTGTGTAAATGCTCAGCATCCGCTTACGAGCAGGATGTGGCATGCTAGGGACGGCGGCATGGACATGGAGTGCGTTATAGCCCATGCGACCGCAGTGCTAAACCCGTTTAAGATTTAAGTTAACCACTGAACAGCTCGCTCCATTCCGGACTTTCGATGTTTCAAGGAACTTTTATACAGCCTTGGCATACAACGGGCTACAATTAGGGCTTGGGAATTCATAAGTACTTCGAGGGATCTCTGTTCGCTCTCGATGTTGCTCCATCGATTTTTGCAGCTGAACTTTACAGCGTCACCAGAATCAAGATGATTTGGAATGCATTCGACCGAGCGTTCGTAAACTGACTGCTGTCATTATCCAATTCATCGTACAAACCTCCGGCATTCTTCTTTCCTAACGTGCAGTATGCGCAAACATCGCATTTCTGAATGTTTTTGATCTTTCTCTTTCATCTCAACTCGTGGGTGCAGCAAATTGCACCACATTATTGTACAAGAAAGAATTCAACACTACTTTTTACATGCGCTTCAGCATAACGATAAACGTTCTAGGAACATTGGGAGCACACATATCTACCCACGCGCAGACTCCTCCCAGTCATTTTGACCGGCAGCATGCTCTCCGCCTCAACTCCTTGTACAATTCGATCCAAGAAGGGCTGCTCCACAAAGTTCGTCCGCGTCAGCTCTGAGGGTCTCGTCTTCAGCATCGCACATCTCCTGGTGTTAACGGCGGCGGTTAAGTCGCAGCTCACGAATTACACGCGTTTCTAGCTACTGCTTGTACGCACCAGTGGAGGGATTCCTAGAACTCATGCCCTCTGTGCCACTACAGTCTCGTCATCGTCCCTTTGGGCAAAACTTTTTTTCTCGACCGCCTCCCTTTCAACTTCTTTTCAAGCACTGGCTCTTCTTTGCTCGATTGTTGGGAGAAAAGTTTTTTCCGATTTTTCACCGATCTGGCAACACCAAGCTTTCAGGAACCTCGACTTCCATGCCAATACCTTTCCCTTGGATTGTTAATTTTTGAAAATGAATGCCCATCGAATGCATCTGCCTTAAACCGCGACAAAAGCATTTGATTATTTGCACCTGGGGGTTGAGCACGATTGATTTGGGAGACTACAAGCGCCTTACGCAAGGAGCAACGATCAGGTCAAAAGTCTCCGCACGTGCCGCCATGGGGTTATAATGAAACTAAATATACATTTAGGTTCCAAAATGGTTCATACTGGTGATTGGGTAGCACATGGCGCAAGCAGCGATCTGTTTCTCCGCAAATTTAAGTATCCTCTTCGAGCGGGTGTAGTGGTCTTTGTTCCATGGTCGCTGCTGTCTGTGTGGAATGGTCGAAACTGCGCAGCAGTCACTACCCACTAGAGCCTCGATACGGTCACTCAGCACCCAGTTTCTTCAACGGAACAACAGACCTGGTCTATATATACGCCGGTCGCGGTTTCGACGCGACACCTTTTGGCGATGTATTTCTGTTCGACCCCGTTTCAGAGTCGTGCAGATCTGAGCTGGCCGATGGATCGGTACCTGCAGCTCGAAGTTTCCAAGCGGCGGTTGTTGCGGGCCACCGTCTCGTCGTTTTCGGGGGCCTCACAGCTGACGCGGATGCCAGCACCACCACTGCTGACAGCGAAGCGTTGACGAACAGTTTTTACTTATTGGACATTCTTCGACGGCCTATGAACTGGGCGGATCGAATGCAGGTCATCGAGCGTTCTCCATTGTACCGAATGAGCTCGCTATGGCCGTCAGGATGGGGTCGCGGCATCATTCCGATCCAGAAACAAGCCATATCTATGACGAGGCGCGGCCAACAGATACTCTACTTTGGTGGTGATATCGGAAATGGAGTCTACTCGCGGTGCGTGTTTATGTTCGATTTCCCGAAGAGCACCTGGAATATCCTTTTTCCGACTCGTATGGGGGCGAGCTGCGCAGAGTCTGGGCCTCCAGAGCAGGACTCTACTTATCCAGCAGCCAGGGCAGCCGCTGCAGCTGCTCCGTTTTCCGACCGAGATTCGTTATACTTCGGTGGCTCTCGAGCCTCAATCAATGGCAGCAGTACAGAATACAGAGTCTTCAACGATTTATGGATATTCCGCACCGCATCAGGAGAGTGGCAGAACGTTCCTCCATCTGCTGATTCACAAGCGCTGCCGCTGCCGCGCGAGGGGCATACCCTTACTCGCGCGCCCTCCTGGTTGTCGCAGTATCCGAGTTGGATTCTGTTTGGAGGCCGCACTTGTTCGGGTAATCGGACAGCGTGCCATCCGGGCGAATTGGTTCCTCTCAACGATCTCTGGTTGGTGCACATTGACGGCAGAGGTGCGGCAAACTGGCGAAGACTTCAAGAGTGTAACAGCTCTGCAGCTTCTGATACGCCCCTCGCGCGCAGCTTCCACACGATGACTCTCGTGAATGATGAGAGTCTAGTGTTGATTGGGGGCCTCGGCAACGAGACCGTCTTCGGAGATATTTGGCGAATGCGATGGAGGCAGAGGCCTTTAGAGGCACCTGCCCGCGCTTTGCGAGGAGGATTACCCACGACTCCCGGATCTCTGCCCATGTATGTTCTGATATACTTTCCGAAACTCTCGTGGTATGCTCCTGAACAATTTACCGTGGCAATTGACTCGTCCTTGCGACGGGGCGTACAGGAAATTCTTGCAAGTTCGTCGATTCCACTGCTAGACATCGTGCTCTATGAGACGGCTTCCGGTGGCGGTGGTCATGGGAAAACTCTCGCGCGCGGAACGCTCGCTCAGTACATCATGCTTATTGGACCTGCTTTCGCTGGTAGATTCCTTTCAAGAATTCAAAGCGCGGATCTAGCGAAATATCTGACCAGCGAAACGGGCACACCTGTACGTGTTATGGGCTGCTCCTCCCGCAATGCCCTCTCGATGAATTGGAAGCAACTTGGTGATAAGACTGCACCCAGCAGCGGAAACGCACTAGACACTGCTGCGATCGCGAGCATTGTGACGGTAGCCTCTGCAGCGGTCGCGGCACTGATTGTCGGCCTCCTGGTGCTCTTCATTCGTCGCAGGAGACGCCGTCGGCGAATGCGGCGAATCAGCAGAAACGACATGACCCCTGGCAGGATCGAACTCGGGAACTCGAGTCCTTCGTAGCGAGCAACCGCTCGATGACGGCAGCGCTTCGTTTACGAGCTGTATGTGCGCATCCAAAAGTGCTCGGCTTGGATGCTGTGCCCTGAGACTGGATGGAATTTCTGAGGCAAAGGCTTCGGGCTTGCTGACAGGCACTGAAAGTTACGTTTCCGCATCAATTTTACTGTCGTGCGCTCACGAAGCCTGCTTGATGTTAGAAGCACCAATATGCTAGCCGTTGATCCGAGTAAGCAGATCGGGCCGGCAATTGCGTCCGCTAGCCACATCTCGAAATCTTCATGAACTGGTTCCTTGCGCTGTAAGATCCGGGCGTCAAACTTGCATCCCGCTTTCTGCGCAGTATATGTCGACCTTTAGGGGATGGTTCAGTCCTTCAGCAGCTGCTGTGCTTGCTGGTGCTCTCGCATGCACGCCGTGCACTCGTCGAAGAGTCTCAAGCATCGAACACCCTTCAACAATTTTGCATTCCATTTCTGGGCGACATCGGTGCACCATGCAAGCATTCCATGACTGTACGACATTTGGCGGTAGTCAGCGAGCGGACCATTATACCTTTTCAAATATTTAATGGTCCTCGAGTCTGTGTCACCCACTGGCGCGAGCAAGACGCTGTGATTCCACTGTGGCGCTCAAGAGCTGAATGGTGTTCCATCGGAGGCTTTCGCGCCAGTCGCCGCGGTAGAGGACGGCCTCGCTGATATGGAAGCGTCTTTACTGACTCGGATGGGGATCCCGTCGAAGCTCCGTCTTGGTAGCGGGCGTGCGAGTCCGGTTGCCATCTTTCTCTCAAACATCGATTCGCTGTGCGACTTGCATAGAACGCCAACAGAAACCATTCGTCGATCCGCGAGAACAATTGGTTTACACATCACGGCCTTTAGGGAGCAGAAGGAACCGCGCCAATGTTTCCGTCGTGATTCGCATCCCGGTCTGTGACTCGCGTCCATCCATTCATGACATTTGCTTTCGTTCTTTGGCGGAACCTCATACGCTTGGTCTTTCGCAAAAGAATCTGGATTTTTTGTACATATGTATTCCGCAAAGCATGTAAACGCATGCTTCTGAGCGACCGTGTCGTGCTCGATAAAGGTCCCACCACCACTGAGTAGCTTACCGTATTCATGGTGCGCATCTGCTTCCCAACACGAGCCGTTCTCGATATTTGTACATTTGCTGCACCATCAAGAGCACCTTAACCTCATCAAACGAGGGCCCAGGCCGCTCCAGGTTACGCAGCAGCGGAACGAGCGACACGTCATGCGTGAGCTGCGACCTGCGAGATCCCGGCATGCACGCAATGCCATTTCACGCATAGCGAGAACCTCGGCACGGATCACCAGATGCGTGTGCAAGCGCCAGCGCTCGACTCGAGGCAGTGCGCTCCCCGCGCGCACACACCTGAAGCGCAGAGGCAGCGCATGCACAACGGATCAGAGTTGCCATCAGGGAGATGGCTCTCGTAGCGCATCTACGGGCGCCCGACTGCGTGCAGCCATGTCACGCAGCTCGGACAGCACTGCGATGCGATCTCCAGTGCGTGCGTGCTTGTGTCGCACGCAGTGCGCAAGATGTTCATAGAGGCGAATCAGCTCTTCTGCGGACAAACCAGCTGATGTTGCTATGATCGTTTCCAGTGTATCGAGAAGCATCGAGTCGGGTGGTCTGATGTAAGGCGAGAGCATCTGGTTTGCTGTGGGCTGCGTGTTAGGGCGCTTTCCGTCATGCAGCGCTCCAGTGGCCGAGTTCGTTATTTCGGAATCTGTATGAGCAATCTCCTGCACGAGTTCCTTGGACGAAATGTCTACAATTCTGGGCGAATCACTGGGCACTCCCTTCAACGTCTGTTCTTGCACTTCTGGTGTGGAGGAGCGATCTCCAGCCGAAAGTCCGGTATCATGAGTGACGATTAACGCTGCTGGCGTCGCCATTTCGGATGTCGCGAATCCATCTCTCAGTGGTGAGCATTGCACATCGCGGGGAAAGCAAGTCGAGCTCGTCCCCTCTGACTGACGAAGACAAGGCGCGAACTCCGTAGCGCTCCCGTTGATATGCGGGTGCGCGTTGTCCATCGACGAAAGGTAGGCGTTTGGCTGCGTCTCGATATCCTCGAAATTTTTTTGGGACGCACGCATAGGGCCGTTCTGCTCATCTTGGAGAGATCCATGCAATGTGTCAGAGGCTCTTTCGTGGATGCGGTGGTGCTTGCGGGACTGGGAAACAAGGTGGGCAGCCTCCGAAATGCTCAAGACGCCATCGCTTCCGAGAGATCGGGTGTGGCGTCGTTGTAACTGCAGGATTCGGCGTTCGTGCTTCCTGCGCTCTACGATTGCAGCGCATTCGGCAATAATCGTGGACTCCTCCTCGTTCTCCTCGGGATCCATGAGAAGATCCGCCCAGCGGTGGACGATATCCAATAGAGCAGTCGCCTTCGAACGGATGCGCATTCCCTTCTCATCATCCGCCGGATTGTATTGCAGCGCATTTTGTGCCAACAGCTCAAATGCAGCTACTAGATCATGCATCGTCTGAATTTCTTGAGCGTTCACCCGGTCCAAAATTGTGGAAAGATCTATCGGATCTTTCACCAATTCGTAATAGTCAGGAGCCTCTGACGAGGACACTCGTTTCCAAAATGGCTTATACTTTCGATCGGAAAGAAGGCGCTCCACAAAGTCACGCATAAGAAGTCGCAGTTCGCGAAGAGTGCGTTCCTCGCGCTGTATGAGACGATCTTTTTCTCGCGGATTTGCTTTTGGGGAATTAGGAATGGGTGCGCGCGGTAGTTCCTCAAGCACCTGCGGGTCGACGGTGGCGGCTTCGCGCGAGTCCGCCTCACAGCTCGGTGGTGATGCTGCTTGCTGGATCAGGGGTTCGAACAGGCGCCGACGCGCATGTTCTGGTGGACTCCCTACAAAGTATGCAGCGTCGCTCTCTGCCACAAAGAATTCACAGATCTCTGCGAGGTCCGGTTCGACTTCATCATCGCATCTTGTTAGCGACGCGGATTCTTGAGTTGCTAAAAGCAAATCCCGGTCAGTTTCCGCAGTCGCGAACACAAAGAGAGGCGAGTCTCGATGTAGGTCCCGTAAATTCACGAGCAACAAACTCCGTAGGAATTCTCGATGTTGCCCTGCCCATAGCTCGAGGTGCGGTATATACATGACAGCAGCCGGGCATCGCAATGCTTCACGAAACGTCGTTACAAGTGCCTCTTCTGGTGTACGAGCCGACGCATCGGCAACCAGAGAGGGCAAATCCATGGTATACAGAACACGATCCTCCATTTCGTGCAGTAGGGCTTGCCCCAGTATCGTCTGTCCATTTCCTGGGGCACCATAAATCAGCAACCGCCCTCCTTTGCCTGACAGAGAACGCATGCTCATTTCACGAGTGCGCTGTACAATCATTTCCAGCTCGTGGCCAAGGAGGATGGATTGCTCCTTGTCGAGCGGTCGACCAAAAACGCGCAAAGAGCGGTGTGCAGTCGGTACGACCATGGACATCGCACTGATGAAATCGCTTTCACCTACCTGGACTCGTCGTGGATCAATGAGTAACTTTTCCACCGAATTGTATATTTGAGGATACCGACGCCGCAGAGCATAAAGGGCAGCCTCAGAGCAGAGCGCTTTCAGATCCGCACCGCAATAACCCGCAGTGTGCTTTGCCAGGCTATCTAGCAGTTCTCGCGGGGGCGGCTCCATCCAGTCACGGGTATGTATTTCAAGTATCCGTCTGCGGGCTGCGGTGTTCGGCAAACTGAAGACGAATTCACGATCGAAACGACCAGGGCGTCGTAGTGCTGGATCCACAGCGTCGATGCGATTCGTCGCTCCGATAACAATGATCTGCCCACGGGCGTCCAACCCATCCATGAGGCCTAGCAGCGTCGAGACGATGCTCGAATGAATCTGGTCTTGTTTGCTGGACCGTACTGGAGCAAGGCCGTCTATTTCGTCGAAAAAAATAATCGCTGGCTGGTGTGATTTGGCCGCCTCAAAGGTTAATCTCAGCTGGCGTTCCGCTTCTCCGACCCACTTGGAGAGGCAGTCTGCACCGTTCCGCATAAAAAATGCTACTGGAGTTCGTGTACCTGCCGCGCATGCTGCTGCAAGGACACGAGCCATCAAAGTCTTGCCAGTGCCAGGAGGTCCGTGAAACAGCACGCCTTTCGGTGGCTCCAGCTTGAACTGCTCAAAGACCTCGGGATACAGAAGTGGTAAAACAATCATTTCTTTGAGCGCTCGAATGTAGTCGTCCAGACCTCCAATCTGCTCCCAGCTAAGCGTTGGGTCTATCTTCACCGGTTCAACAGCAGCCTTACCCGTATTCTCTGAAGAGACACCACGAAAGGGGCTCCTTCCGGCGAGGCTACCACTCGTTGTACCGCCTAGCTCCATGTTGACGGGCTGTATACTGTTCTTGGAGGAGATAAGGCGGCGACGTTCGCGTTCACCCCATGTGTGTTCGTCGAGATCCACAGCGTCTGAGTCGGAGTCCAAGTCCACAGGGCGAGAGCGAGAAAAGCTACGAAGCAGTGGATTCACTCCAAACGCTCGTTCTGTCCTGGTATTGAGCTCTCTTATAGTCTTGTTTGATCCTCCTTTTGTGCCTCTTTCCACGGAGGGGGGCTCCCTACAAGCCTCCGCTCCACTTGCGGACAATGCAGGTTTTGCCGATATCATCGTATGTCGCGCTCTCAGCCTGGATCGTCGCGGCTCAAGGTATTTGAAATCGTCATCTTCAGGGTCATCTGATTCCTGCGACGAACCGTCACTGCTAGATACTACAATATGCTCGCGCTCCATCTGTTTCTCGAGCTCTTCCTCTTCTGCAAGTTCCTTCTCTTCCGCCTCAGCGAACATCGCGTTAACCTCCTCGCTCGAAGTACATTCATTATCAATCAGATCAGAAGAGTCTCGAGCTTTCCGCCTACCTGTGCGCCTCCCAGATTCTTGCGGTTCGTAAGAGCTGTCCGACGAGTTCCACGTCGCACGTCGTCGGCGAGTCTGAGGCTCGCTGAAACCTTGAGACCACTTACGCATGGTTCTTCTCGATCTTTTGGTCCTTGCATATTTCATTTCCACTCGGGAAGACTCATTTGAAGAGCTCGCGACCTCCTCTGAAGAGGACTGCTGGTCAGCGTACCGCACGCGGCCGCGATTCCGCCGAAGCGTGTAGCGGCCGTGCTGAAGCGCAGAAGCTGAGCTCAAGTCCTTGCGAGAAACCTGCACTGAACCCAAGGAGCTTTCAAGACGATTCTGCGCGATAATGAGACTTCGAGCTTCCCGATTTCGAGGCAGTTTAAAGTGCAAAGGCCTCTGTCCAGTGGACACAGACTCGCGCGTTTCACGCACTCCTCTAAGGCTCTCATCCGGTCCAAAACTACCTGACTGGACATTATCGAGTCTCCTTAAGCGCTTGTGTCTTGCACAAGCATCCATGAGACGCTCTATCGCCGTAGAAGTCCCTCAAGTTGCTGGGATGCAGACCCAGAGAGCGCACCTGAACCATGCACGCTTCAGCAAGGCGAAGATGCGCGCCATTTGGCGATTCATGCGTGACACCGCGATCGTGCTGTTTCGTGGCAGAGAAGGGGCGGGCTCCCATGATCTCCTCAGAGGGGACAACACCTGTGTCAGAAAAAAACGGAACACTGAGTTGTTCACGTTGTTCCAGCGGATCAGTTCTTTCCTATTTATCTTATAGAACTATATACACTTGGAATTCGAGGTGCAGCAATTACGCCTTACGAAATCAAAGGAATTCGAGCATTCTCAGACGTCTTTTCGCGGTGGCTCGTTTGATGCTTTGCTGCTGGAATTTGTTACTGCACCGGAGTCAAGGTGGATTTCGACGCAATCGGACAAGATTTCGTAAAATAATGGGAATAAGTACCCGATTCTAGTGTATTAGTATATGGTCCTCTCCACTCCTTACGTGTCGCCTATTCAAATCACCCATGCTTCAAGTTTTCGATCTTGGTGCTTCAAGACAATATGTGGGGGCAGCATTTCGCGCCGCTGGATTGGCGAGAATGCATACTCGACTAAGTTTATTGGCGGCTTGTTTACGAGCTCAAGCCGGAGGTTCTCGAAACTTGTCACGTTAAATGATTGATTCAATTCGTCAGAAAAATACGCGTCCATTCATGGCTATGCACCAAACGGCACTCAAAAGCTGCATAATAACTCTAAAGGGATATGCTTGCAGAGGCTCCCTCCTGTTCTGTTTGCATCGAGATTGGTCTTGAGTTGGGAATTGCGGCGTCGAGGTGATCGCTAACGGTGAAGGGTGCATCAGCGCTTAACACGAGGGGAGCATTAACGAATCGCAGTTTCTCGACTCGTTCTCGGGTCTGGTTTTTGCTCCCGTCATTTATTCCGTTTTGGACAACATCGCTTTCCGATAATTTTCTATCGAATGACGCAGCGTGTGCTTGTGTGTGCAAAAAACATGAATTTCAGTGAAACAAAAATGTCTCACGAACGTGGATGGTAAATACGTGTCCATTCACAGACACCTGCCAGCCTTTCTCGACCGGCCGCCCGCTATTGCTTTTAGTTTATCCTGGCACAATTCGAACCTGAGAGGCTATCCCATGGTGTTGGATCGCATCAGCTCTTTGAGCCTCGTCTTCAGGATCGCACATCTCCTAATGTTGATGGCAGCACTGAAGTTCCGATTCAAGAGCTCTATGTATTTATTGCCTCCGGTGGAACTCATCGATGCAAGGATTCATAGAACTCGTGCCCTCTGTGCCATTACAGTCTCGTCATCGTACCGTTGGACAAACATCTTTTCTTGCATATCCCCCAATACATTTCTTCTTCCTCTTCGTCACTCGCTCTTCTTCGCTCGATGGTCGGCGAGGAGAGGATTTTCACATTTTTTTTTGTGGAAATCCGGCGACACCAAGCCTCCGGGATCCCCGACTTGCTTCTCAATACTTTTCCTCGGGTTTTTGTTTCTTTACAATGAACGCACTTCTTTCTACTCTTACGTGAGGACCTTCCCGGGGGAGAAGGACTTGCGGAAGAAAGACGGAATGTACCTTGGCGTCACCTTGCGCTGAACGCTTTAGCGACTTTCCCAGTGCAGCGAATATTACTTTGCACAAAAAATGCCCTTCCGTGGACCCCCACCACGGAGTGTACGGAGGAATAAAAAGCTGCTGTTTTCCAAAAGAATCGGTAAAAGCTCAAACGCATGGGGAATTGAGAAATACAACGTTGTGTAGTAGAAGAACTTCGCCAGACATCAGGGAAAGTCTTCAATGATTCGGCAAAGTGGATGCGGTTGGATGAACCTTCTGTACAAGCGAAACTGAGGCCGCAACTTGAGTCTACTGCAGCCAGAACACAGGACGTGGTCGCTATCCACGAGTTCGATCGTACAGTGAACGGACTCCATCTCCTCGAATACCCTTTAACGCGCTCACCGTCTCGTCCGTGGGAAGTATCATCGACCGGGAAAACGAACTGACGAATCCCCGTATCGTGCCGACCAGAACGTTCCAGGAACACTGTCTTTTCGATTTCGGTGGAAGATAGCCGTGCGTGGACCAGGACTCTTGTTGGCGCTTGTATCCCAGTGTTTTCAGATCTACACGAACAAGCTGCTGGACTACAGAGACGACAATGATGGCTACTATCGTCCATTCTTGCTTTTCATTGAACTCAACGACACGTCGTTCTCCGCCATCGACCGAAATTAGTCTTCGAGAATATCAGTTTTTTACAATGGGGCGCAGGTTCTTGGTTCTGTAAGAGTTCCTCGACCATCTAAGTATCGCGGTACAGCTGAGCTGCACGAGGAATGCAGTCCTCCATGCGCTGTTCAGTGATAAATACATCCGACTGGCAATTCGTCTACAATCCATAGGGTACATTGCATCGTGATGTCGATCGCCTGTTACAAATTCCGAAAACGCATACGAATCCACACAGCAGTGTGAAACAGAATTGAGTTGAATGACGATAACCATCCAGACTGCCTTCGTTAGGGCATCCATCGCGATCGGCGCTCATCGAAAGCCGCGAAGTTTACCGAAGCGCGAGAAATGAGATCAAGCGTACCTTGGGGTGATGAGTCGGAAATACCTTGGAATGTCATGTTCCTGAGGGTCTCAGGAGTTATCGTTAAGGTACTGAAAAGCATTGGGAAGCTCCAAATAAAGTCTTATCGGTTTTTGTGCATCATTTAGGTGTAATGGACGAAAAACCTTTCTTGACCGACCCAGAGCAGCGTAGTGAAGGAGCAGCTCGAAAGCAGAGCTCCGGAGACGAGTCGGAAGCGGCCCCGCAGGGCGTTACGGAGCAGACGACGCCTTGTCTGTCTGTTTCTGATTCTGAAATCGAGCGCGGGGAAGCGTCATGTGCTGCAACTGTGCAGTGGCCCCAGACCGAACCGCTGCTAACGCACCTCCTCGTCTGGGGAGCGGTGTCCCTGGGCAACGTAGTTGCAGTTCCGCGTCTGCAGCCTCCTTTCTCGAGCTCCACTGAGTGGGCTCTAGCCTCCATTCCTGAGCCAGTATACGCGGTGGGTGGTACAAATTTTACGGTTGTGCTCACGCGCCCGGGTACCTTGTTTTTCCTCAGTGAGTCGGGGACCCCGGCGCGGTTGGCTCTGCCCACGGAGTGCGTTTCAGTAGCGTGCAGTGCGCACGTGGCTTTTGCTGTAGGGCGCGATGGGTCACTTTACTATATTCTGCAGTCTGAAGAAGGTAGGGTGCAAATCGATCGCGTCTCTGAACTCGGGGACTACAAGATCGTGCAAGTAGCCGCCGGACGGCATCACTTTTTGGCGCTCAGCTGGGCGGGCGAATGCTTCCTTGGAGGGAACCCCAATCCTGCCGAAACTAACCCGGACGGCACTGTGTCGACAAAGCCCAGCATACTCACGAATATAAGGCGTATTCACGCTCTCTACGGTCAACCTGTGTGCAGGATTGCCTCTGGTGCGTATCACGTTGCGCTGATTACTTCATCGGGATCGTGTTTCACATTTGGAGACAACCGAGATGGTCAGCTAGGTAACCCAGCCGCAACCAACGGAGCAGCATTTGTTCTGCAGCCCACGAGAGTGCCGCTGGCCCTTCCGAATGACGTTTACGTAGACGTCGCATGTGGTGCCCGTCACACATTGATTCTCACGGCATCGGGAAAGGTCGTTTCCGTTGGTGGTGGACGCAACGGTCAGCTAGGCCATGGTTCTACGGCAGACATATCCACAGTGACCGTTGTGCACGGCCCGCTGGTTGACAAACATATTGTCGCTATAGCGGCAGGCGACTCCCACTCGCTCGCCCTTGATGCCGAGGGGACCCTCTATGCTTGGGGCGCAGGCGAGTCGGGTCAGCTTGGTGACGGTGACGTCTCCGACAAGCTCCGTCCACTGCCTATCCAGGCGCCTCGTTTACGTGTAGCTGCTTTGCAAGTCGATCCAGAAAGCGAAGACGGAGAGCACCTGGCTGGCGCGACTAGAAACCTTCTCAGCCTTGCGTCAGATGCCGGGAAGCTTATCTGGTGCGGCGTAAGTGCGAGCGGTAATCGAACGTACGGCGTCGTATGTCCGAGCGATCGCCAAGTGCCGATACCTGTGTATCGCCCGCTGGCACCCAGGGGCTCGCCATTCTTACAGAAAGGCTCACCAGCGCCTTCGATAGATTTGCGTGCAGTGGAGCGATTCTATGCAACGCCCCAGAGATCCAAGGCAACACTCTATAACCTGGCGAGAGAGCAAGTGTATCTGGCGATCCTGGCAATGGGTGATGCCAAGATGCTGCAAGAGTACACTGAAGCTCCGAATGTGTCATCGACGTTCAACGAGAGCGTTCTCTGGACGCCACCTTTTCCTGTTCAACATCGTCCGCCCGTGGATGCACGAGAAGCCTGCGGTCGAGATCCTACCGCTCGTAGGTATCCCGAGGCAGCTCTAGCGATGCTGGCGCTGATTCAGAATCCTATCTTTGCGGACGCAGACGCACAGAACCGCTCACCGGCACTTCTATCGCGCGCACTGAGCTTGTTGATGCGTTGCACCACGGGCGCCTTGGAACGAGTGGTTAACTCGCTGCGGGAGGCTCCAGCAGAGCTGATTATCCAGCGCTTTGTAACACCGATGAATGATCTGATATCTATATCTCTGCGGGCAACGAAGCGCGTATCGCAGGCGACGATCACTGCGGCGAAATTTCTGGAACTAGTCCACCGAGCGGCTGGTGACCGCCTCCCGCGGACTGTTTTCTATAATGATGCAGTTTCGAATATAGTCGACCTTTGGACTGACTATGAACGTTGGCGTCGAGCCCCCGAGAGCTTCTCATTCTGCAAGGATGCTCCGTTTCTCATCGATCAGGCAGCGAAAGCACGCATTCTCCACGAGGAAGCACGCGTCACACAGCATTCGGAGCAAATGCAAGCATTTTTCCAGCACGTTTTGCCGATGCCTTTTGGAATCATCGGGCAGCCGCTCGGAGCTGACACCTTCTGCGTGCTGAGGGTGCGGCGAGAGCACATCGTGAGTGATACGCTGGTCTGCATCCGATCTCTAGATTCGCGGGATTTGTTGAAACCGCTTCGCGTTGAGTTCATTGGTGAACCGGCTGTCGATGAAGGTGGCGTTCGCAAGGAGTACATGATGATGCTCATGGAGAAACTCCTATCGCCCGATTACGGGATGTTTCAGTACGACGCCGAGACGAGATACATATGGTTTAATCCCCACAGCTTTGAATCCAAGATCGAATTCATGCTCGTTGGGTTGCTGATCGGGCTGGCTGTTTACAACGGCATCATACTCGAAGTGCATTTTCCACCGATTTTGTACAAGCGCCTGCTAGGTATGTCGGTGGACGTAGCGGACCTCCGAGACGCTTTTCCGCGAGTAGCGCAGTCGCTACAGCAGCTGCTGGCGTACGAAGGCAAGGAGCCTGTCGAGGACGTTTTCGGTTTGACCTTCTCCATTGATTATAACTACTGGGGCGAAATCCGCACTTACGATCTTGTTCCGAATGGCCGAAATATTCCTGTCACGAGAGAAAATAGGCAAGAGTTCGTGCGATTATATGCCAGATATCTCCTCGTTGACTCTGTTCGCGAACAGTTTGACGCGTTCGCGGCGGGATTTTCGATGATGCTTTCCCGGGGCGTAGCGCTCATGCTGTTTTCGCCAGACGAACTGGAGATTGTCGTTCGAGGTGAACCAGAACTTGATTTTCACGCTCTTGAGCGCGTCACCAAATACGAAGGTGGATACACGTCGGAGTCGCTGGCTGTTCGGTGGTTTTGGTCCATTGTTCACGACAACATGAAGGAGGATGATCGGCGCAGGTTACTAGCCTTTGTCACTGGCTCCGACCGCGCCCCGGTGGGTGGCCTGGGCAAACTGCACTTTGTTATCCAGCGAGCAGGTGCAGACACAGACCGATTACCGACTGCGCATACGTGCTTCAACGTTTTGCTTTTGCCGGATTACTCGTCTCGAGAGAAAATGCGTGCAATGCTGGACACAGCGATAAAGAATGCGCAGGGCTTTGGTCTTCAGTGAATAAAAAAGACGGTCTAGCATTCTCTGTATAACCGAGTCACGCAGCGATCGGCAAAAGGAATCATGAGCCTGCAAAGTAACCATGAACAAAATGACTATTTCAAGCATGGTGCACTCGTGCGCTTCGGGTTCGCTGTTCAAGTCATGTGCCTTGCGCCGCAGTGCCGCTGGATGTAGGTGCTCGTTCGAATGCCTGGAGATCCATCCGGTTCTACTTGTTCCCGTTCCTGTACGATCTGAGGTGCGTGTGCCGGTCAGTTTCTATGTGCGACGGTGTGACGGATGCTCGACAGGGATCGGTGAGGTATCAGCGTAGTGCCAGGGTCTGGACCTTTTTTTCCACAGCAGTCACCGCATGAGGGCGGTTCTTCTGGCCTCGGTGTAAATTCACCAGCAGAGTGACTCTTTTCTCGCTTACAAGCCTTGCGTGCCGACTGGCGTTGGACCCACTGGGCATTCTCGCACTGGAGCTAGCGGACGACACGAGCTACGCCCCCTTCTGTGAAGCGAGCAACGGTGCGTGGCTACATCAGTGTCAAATGGAAATGAAACACAGAACTAATCACGATGTTCGTGACTTGTGGTATTTTGCTCGAATGATTTTTAGATCCGCCGCAGTTGTCTTCGATGTGCTGCTGTAGGAGGTCACGAACTAAAATGCAGTTTCCAAATTCTGCATCAGGTATGCGGGGTGACTTCCTCGAGTCTCCGCCACCGGAATTCGATGCCTTCCCGTCATCAAGATGATTCGCGACGCGCTCGAGCAAGGGCTCGTAAAATAACCTATAATACTAAACAATTTGTTCCAAAAAATGTCCTGTTTTCCTCGTTCCTCACGAGTCGCTTGCACAGATCATGCGTGCTCTCAGCTTTCGAACTTTCTATTTCAACGCACTCGTTGGCGGGACAATTCGTGTCGCCGGATTTACGAGGAAAGAAAAAGCCCGAAGCCGCTCCTTGGCGACATGGTCTCAAGCTCATCTCGAACTTTCAAAAAACCCGTTATGCCAATAACTGATTTTACCTGATAAAGATATGCTTCTCTTTTTCTGGCTGTATACGAAAATGCTTTCGGCTCTTGCGTGATGCTTTCACAGGACATGATCCCGGAAGCTTGCGGTTCTTCTGTTTTTTATGGAGAAGAGCCGTGGAATGGACTTAAGACGTAATTGAGATAGCTTCCCGTGGAAGGTGCGTCCCAGCCTCGCAAGAAAGAAGCGTAGACAGATCCAAAGTTCTCGATCTGTTCTCCACTCTGGACTTACCTTCCGGAAATTGGTTTAGAATGGGTGAAATCGCGTTCCACAAATCCTCCATCGAATAGAGCAATATGCGCTTGCACGTACAGCACACAGCAAACTTGCCGAGGGGAATGCTCAGAGGGAGCCCATGATCCAGGCGCGCGGCACTGGGTGCTGAAACAGAGGGCATCCAGGTGGTCTACACTGTTAAGGACTTTAAAAGTGATGAAGCAAGGATTCGCGCGCCGCAGAGCACCGTCCGGAGGAGGATTTGTAGTGGATGTATGGGAACACTTGGCCGTATCGATGTTTCACAGCTGCAAACGGTGCGCCAAGGCGTTATCTAAACATGATGAAAAAAGCACGTGCAGTGTAGAGAATAAATTTCGCCTGTGCGTGAAATGCTTCAAAATTAACCAGAAGCTATGAAAAGGCGAGTTAAACGCCGCTATTTGCACCCTTCAACTGCTGACAACGGAGTTGTCAGGACAGGAGAGGCCGCTTTATTTGAAGCTGGAAATCAGTAAAAGGAAATCGAAACAATTATGGAAAAGGTCAGCAAAGGCTGATGTTGCCGGCAGCTGGACGAGGAACAAACTTTGCAGTGTTCACTTCAGTTAGTGAAACGGTTCCATTTTATGCTTACCATGTTGTTTGTGCAGGATGCTGTGCACGTGCCTTACAGTCATGGCAGTGCATTCCGGAACGCCTGCGCCAGTACGAACATATTTGGTTGTCTTCATCGCAGGTATTTGACGGCACGTATGTGTCCTACGGATTGCTGGACGGTTTGGAACGACTTTGGGATGTTACTGCTGGCTCGCAACAGAGCAGCATTACTTGTGCAATTCAGTCAAGTTTGCCTGCCAGGTGAGTTTTCTTGCTCTTTCTCGCAGTCCTTATCATGGACATCGTGCACCGCAAACAGAACCTATCAAACTCTACCTGTAAGACAGTATCCTCACCATTCCCTTCCACTCCATTTCCTCTGAAGGATACTTTGCCAAAGTTGCCACAGGATACCAAGTTTCCGTGCCTTTATTTAGAACTGTGCTGGTGAGCCGCGGAGATGCAAAGATGAAAAACATGTTTGTCTTGGAGACTGCGTCGTGTTGAGCAACACACGAAGCATATCCTTCTGAAATGCGAACGCCTCATGCGAGATGGAATGGTGCTCCTCTCACCCGATGAGACTTTTGGCGGCAAGAATGGTAGACCTGTACATGAGTACTGAAAATGGGCCAAACCAGTATTCAAAAATGAGCAATAAGCTCGCAATACCGACAATATCAGCACCAGCGGCAATTTAATCGTGATGTGGCCTCCAGATCGTGAAACAATCGACATCACTAGATGCTTCATCCTTCTGTGAAGCTCTTCATGGCTTCCTCATCCCATGCTCCTCTATCATAACCTTTGACAGCGACAACTTCTACTGTTCATAAGCGGTCAAGCAGAACGCAGCTGCTAGTGGCGTCGACCTGCTCTTTGTGCAAGTACGTTCTCCCAATTACTGTCGAGAGTGTCTGCGTTGATGTCGAAAGCTATCTCTAAGCTCACGGGCCCATAAAAGAATAGTTCGCAACCATTCCAACGTTCTTCCGCAAATCATTCTTTGACGACTTGAACTCTACTACTTTCACCAACCCTAAACTGCTTTGTTTCTTCTCTGCTCGTGCGCGGCAGGGAGCGGAGAGACCCGCTCCGGTGCGTGCGCCCCCTCGCGACGTAGAAGGTTTCGAAAGGATGCTTAATGAACATGAAATACTTGCGTGGAGAAGATGAGATTCAGCCCCATCTCCCTCCGAGAACGTATGAGTCACTAGGAAAAAACAGATGCAGAGTATGGTGGCTACTTTCATACTATTCGGCCAAGTAAAGGAGAAGTCGAAGGATGAGCTGGTCTCAGCGAACGACTACGAGGCGTTCGACCAACTTCACGAAGAGCATTGGCGAAGCTCCTTCAGGATTTCACGTGTCCATGGAGGAAATGGAACGAATCTCACAGATATCATCGAGACCGAAGTAAAACCAGTCTGCAAGCCATTCGTGGAACCTAGACCTGAGTCAAGCAACCATGCTTGTTCGCAACCACTCACTTTAAATGAAGAGAAAGACTTCCTTATGGGCGAAGATCCTGGGATCCAGGACATTGGAGCGGTCCCTATAACTCTTAATTAAAACGACGAAACCATAACCCGAACGGAAACAAGATGGAGCGGCTCAACTTTCCAGGGCACGGTCTCATAGGGAGCTGGGCATGATGGTTGTCATGAGGCGTCCCGAAACGCTGCATGACGACATTAGAACTCAGTTCGACACGCTCAGCGCCGAATCGAGCAGAGTCACATGCTTTTATACGATTCATTCGGAAGCAGGAGACAAGAGTTGTGGTGGCTACTGCGGATTATCCCTGACAGGTGGACATGATAGCGCTCTGGTAGCCGACGGTTCCGTTTGCACTGTAGCAAGCATCAACCAGATCGTTCAATGATATGGAAAAAGGAATGACCGATAGCTTGCGTCGCTTGGTGTTAGCCTATGGCGCTGAACGTACTGCAGGTCGTAAGCGTTGCGCTCTAGGTCCTCGACGAGAGCGTACAACGAATGCAAGAATCTATCCTGTACGATTCCCATCGATGCGTTCAGGACGATAAACATGCATTACGCACGCCGGTGTGCGCAAAAACTGGTAGAGCAGATGCGTCATTAACAGATACGGCTGCTCTAAGTGGTGTACGATAAGCTGATCAATTGTCGTGTGGCGAGAATATCGACTGCGAGCTGCTCGCCATGGTGTGATTCCCCCTGAAACGATGCTTGCAACCATTTTCGCCATCGAGCTGTAAACGATTCAATCAACACGGTAATGTGCTGTTGTTCCGGAGCGCCCGGCGGCTTTGTGTTGAGCAACTTTTCAAAATGATCATTTACTACACAGTGTCGGCATTGAGCTAAAACGCTGAGGTCTCCACCTGGACGACGCGGCTGCGAGGAGAGAGAGCAATGGATGTACACCACCAGGTGCAGAGTACATGTAAAGTACGGTCAGCATTCCTGTGACGCTAAAGCGCCTTGCAGTCCAACCGAGTACTGTTTTCCGTGGAAATTCGTAACCGATAACCACGCTCCATCAATCGACATTACTGAGCGATGAGCATGCTTCGATGCGCAACGTGCCCGCCTGCAGATCAGAGCGGTGTGCGGCTGTTCATCGAGGCGAGCACGTCGATATCAAGCGCACCATGGAGTATCCCTGGTTCATGTCAACGTCCTTCAGCCTCAGAAAGAACAGATGCAAGCGTGCACGTGCGTGCACGGCAGCATATTGTGCCTGCACACAAGTCGCCGCGCTTGCACCTGTGCAAGCGCATATGAAACGGCGCCGCAATGCCCGCTTCCAGTGGGTATCCGATTTCCGGAGAGAAAATGAGGTGCATCGCCGCCGATGCCCGAGAAGGAAGCTATCTTGGGAGCGCCACATGCTGACGTTCCTTTCAAGCAACTTGTAAGCATCAGTCCAGCAGCAAATGCGCATCTACAGTGGACCAGGGTGTCAGTGTTGGTGCCTGTGCACCCTGATGAAGGCTTTCGTACAGGAAACGCTGATGAAAATGGAGGTATGCGTCCTGTCTTTTGGCGATGCATTCGAGATGACGCAAACCATTCGCGACTGTAGAGCGGATGTCCTCATAGATGCTCTGCGCTCGTTGCCGATCTCTTACAAGGGATGCATCGGGATATACCGGATCGAAAAACTGGAAGTAGAGTCGCAGTGGCGGCCGCGGTCGCAGCAGCGGGATCAACAGGTCTGCGATCGCCGCATCAGAGGGCTGCTCGGAAAGCGGCGAGCGCCAAGCACGCACAATATCAGCGCGAACACCCATTCTTTCAAACTGATTGCGAATAAAGCCGCCCAGAAAAGGTACGTTCAAGAGTTCTTCTCCGTCCGCCACGACGTCGAAGCTGTCATCAGGGCCAAAAGAGGCAAAAGGCACAATAACAGCATCGAGGCGTGCACAAAGTCTCACAAACTCTTCATCCTTCGGCCAAAAAATTTGATTATTTTCGCCACGTCTCTTATATGCTTCACGGGCGCCGCCTGGGAAAAGCAATAAAGAGTCGCCGTTCCGAAGGAGACTGTAAACCGTTCGCGGTGATACAGATACAGCGCCTAGTGCAGCGAGATTCGTCGCAAAGTCGCGGGCTCGCGTGCGCTGCCGATCTCCCGCACTTTCCCATTGAGACTGACCCCGCTGCTGCATCGCGAATATAATGGGATGTGCCAGACCCCGCACGAATACACCCCGGCTCTTCCAGACTTGGTCAATCAGAAATGGTAAATCGATGAGCCCCAAACGGGTATGATTTCCAACAAACAGAACCGGACGCGTTGATGATGATAAGGGTACCTTGTCGAAATCCAGAAAAATTGGCGAAAGCAGACGCCTCTGTCGTTGAAGCTGCCACCGCGTCTCGCCGAGCGCGAACTTGTTCCTCGGGAAAAACCGTGAGCCCGTGGTTGAATCCCGCACGGACGAGCCAGTCCTCTGCCGTATCGCATATCGATCCAGCTGTCCATTTGTTGGCGACCTGGCAACAAGTGTTTGGTCGTTGTCGAGGGTTTCAGTTACGAAACCTGAGCCCATTGTTTTGTCGGTGACGTCCGTTGTATGCTGGCTCGGAGACGAACGGGTATGTGAATCTTTCGCAGCTTTGGGTATTCGTTCCAAAAGACCTCTTCGAATGCGATCATGTGCGCGTTCAGCCTTAACCATGAGCTGCTGGTAAGCATCGAAGCTCCCCGACTGGAGCAGCGCGTGCCCACCTTGAGTTGCAACGTACCGAACAACAGTAGCAGGAAGGCTACTCATCCTCCGGACCCCCGTTTTTTGAATTTCGAGAAAAGGCAGCGTAAGCTTTCCAAGGAGACTCTCTGATTCTGCTAGAGAGGGCAGCAGAGCATCATTCGCTGCAACTGCGATTGTGTATTGCTCAGCACCGTACTCTGCTGCAGCCGCAAAGTCATCGGCTGCATAGCGAAAGTCGCGAATGAGTCGCACCCGATGACGGAGCGTCTCCTTGGGCAAGATTTCGCGGAGGACACCCATTCGCTGGAGTGACTGAAACGCCATACTGGGCTCTGCCAAAAGCTGGAGCAGATCGATCAGAATAGGGCTAAATATGTACGGAGCAACGTGGTAAACGGGGTCGGGTAATGCAGAGATATTTTCCCAAACTGGAGCGAGAGCTGATTTGCTGAAACTAGTTGCTGGGTTCACCAGCATGACGTGCCTTGCCAGAGCGCGAGTAGGGCTTTCGCAGGGGTCAACAGCGCCGCATTTGAGATTCGCTCGTCTGCGAAAAGCTCTTACACACTCAAACCACAATAAGCAGCCCATGCTCTCAGCGAGAACATCCGGTGCAACCTGAGGCTCGTGCGATACCTCTTTCGACATCAGTACCTCTGTCTTTTGTTTCCAGAGGCACTCCAAACAATCCAGAATTGTGTTCCCTAATTCATCCAGCGGCATTCGGTTGTCCCGAGGAATCACCAAAATGCGAACATCATATTTTGACTGAAACATTCTAAGCTGTGTAGCAATACTGATGCCAGTGCCATCTAGGCCGGGGAAGAACAGCAACAGCGGCCTAGTCGCCCGTGAGCTCTCGTCAAGCATCGGAGGCATGATGAATCGAACCGTTCCCTTGAGGTGGTGCATTTCTTGATAAAACGCCACAATCTGTTGGGGAACCTGTATGTCCTGAAGCATTTTCACCATGTCGCTCTGAATATTATTCGTGGCTGGGAGCGCGGCAGAGGTGTACTCACCGGAGGCCTTGCGCAGAAGCGTTCGAACATACCGAATATCCAAGTGAAAGTAATTAGCGCCTTCCAGGATGAGCTCGAGGTAACGTGACGAGGGCTTTTGTGGATTCCGTATCTCCCATGATACATACGCGACTGTCTTGACATTTTCATAGAGTACGTTGCGGTAGGTGCGTACTGTGACGTTGACGACGCGCTGGCGCCCTAACCCGACCCCTTCCGATAATAGGATGCGGTCTAATTCTGCTTGTGTCAATCGAAACAAAACACCGTGAACCTCTGTATCATACTGCTCACGGGGTGCACCAGAATTGGCCTCGACGGCAGGCACAATGTTGGCGAATGCTGGTTCTCCGAGGGCTTCCACGCCAGGGCAGCTGAACTCAAGGCTGAACCCTTCCAGTACGGCCGGCTCTCCGGTTTCCCAGGACGACGACGATATTCGTCGCAACAAATAGAGAAGATCAGTGTCGGGTCCCAGTACTCGGGGGCACATATTGCTGCCGTAAGCAAAGTAAAGTGCTGCGGTGCCCGGAGCTTGGACTTTTTTCGCCGAGACTGCAGCATCCAGGACGCTCTCTTTGGTGCCTAATGGCTCCAAATTTTGAACAGCTTTGGTGCTTGTGAGTGTTTCGCTAACGTTCATGCTCACCAAACGACTGATTTTGTGAGTCCTGCGAAGATCCGACGCAGTCCTGTGAACGCGACCCTTCAAGGTGAACAGGGTTGCCTGGCGACTGCGAAGACGTGCATTACCTGTAGCGCACGACAGTTCCGTCGTGAAGACACTCAAATCGCAAAAAGCCATTTTGCACTCACGAAAACCACCCACGACAACGAACGCTGTTCGAAAGTCGAACGTCACCGGCAGTACACAGTAGCGGCGGGAAACCCGACCGGAACAAGCTATATCTAATTGATGAGCAGACGCCTCCCAGTCTTTTTGTACCGCTCACTCACAACTGGTTCAAACTGTTTCTCATATAGTCCCACTTTGAAAGGTTGCCCCACGAAATTCTCTCGTGCCAACTCTGGTGGTCTTCTTTCTATCACCGCACATCTCCTTATATTGATAGCGGCATTAAAATCTCGGTTCACATACTCCATGCGTTTCTCGCCATTGGTAGTTGAACTCACTAGTGCAAGCCATCCTCGAAGTCTCGCCCTCCTTTCCATTTGCTCTTCCGTCGGCCCTCTGTACTTTTTCATATCCTCAGGGCTCCGCTGGCACTTTGCCATCTCGACCCTCTGAAGCGTGCACCCCAATTTGTGGTTTGTATACGACGCTCGGAACTCATCTATCGGTATCGTGACGAAACGGCATGCGCACTCTTTGTACGTTCTTGTCGTTGGAGATCGCCTACACCCTTTTTTCGACGCCGAGCTCTATGCTTCGTATGCTACTACGAGCCTCTGACTTTCATTCTCCTTGAGAGCGCTAAACTGATTGAAAAAGTTCGCGAATGCATGCTGCTTCCCACTGTACGAGTTCATACGCAGACGGGCCCACCGGGGCTTTGTATATTCTTCCCACAGCGCCTTCCAATGAGCAACACAAACTTCCATGAATTTCAGAAAAGCCCGAAAGTCCGCTCCTCGGCGCGTCTTCTCGCTCATAGCTTCTAGGTGCTCTTTCATTCCTGCGTTTCACGTCTCAATTTTCTTCCATGCATTCATGATTCCCGATTCTCGGTAATATCTAGCCCTTGAGGGCTTCACCAAACGCATGTCTTTCTGACGTAAGTTGCCGGTGTTAGCATCTTCCCTATACTTGGGTGCTGCGATGGGTATGATATTCGTGTTCCCGGGGTTCGCATCAACGACGAAATCGTTCTTCTGCACCTCCTGCGCGGTAGGGCTCGCCTTCTGGTCTGCATTCGGCTTCGCCCGCGACGAAGCGTGTAGATGAGAAGGAGGCGGATCCTACGACGCAGAAAGTGCAGAAGAACGATTTCGTCGTTGGTGCGGCGAGTCATGAACATGAGAAGGAGGCGGGTCCCGCGACGCAGGAGGTGCCAGATAACGACTTTGTCGTTGGTGCAGAGCCCGGGAACACATATATCATAACCATCGCAGTACCCACGCGCGCGGAAGATGGTACGAACTGCAACTTACGTCAGAAAGACATGCGCCTGTTGAGATTCTCGAGAGCAAGATACTATCGAGAATCGGAAATCATGAATGCGAGGAAGAAAATTGAGATGTGGAATGCAGGAGTGAAAGAGCACCTGGAAGCTATGAGCGAGGTGACGAGCCGAGGAGCGGACTTTAAAGCTTTTTTCGGGAGTTTATGGAAGTTCACATTGCGCATTGTGATGCGCTGTGGGAGGAGTATACAAGGAATCGATGGATTCGTCTGCGTATGATTCTGTACTGTGGGAAGCAGCGGGCATTTGCCAACTTTTTCAATCAGTTGAGTGCCCTTAAGGAGGATGAAAGTCAGAGACTCGTAGTAGCGTACGGAGTAGGGCAATGGAAGACCCAAACAGGGTGTACATCAGTTCCGTCAACAAGAACGTGCAATGAGTGCGCAAGACGTTTTGTTGCGATACCTGTAGATGAGTTTCGAACGTCCTACACACACCACGAGCTGGGCTGTACACTCCTGAGGGTGGAGATAGAAAAGTGCCAGAGGAGCCCTGAGGATGTAGAAAAGTATGGACCGCTGACGGAGGGGCAAATGGAAAGGAGAGCGAAAGTTCATGGGCTACTTGCATTGGTAAGTACAGGGAGTGATGGCAAGAAACGGATGGAGCTCGTGGATCGAGATTTTAACGCCGCAACCAATATAAGGAATTGTGCGGTGCTGGAGAGAAGACCTCCAGAGCTTACACAAGAGAACTTTGTTGGACAACCTCTAAAAGTTGAACTATATGAGAAACAGTTGGAAGCAGTAGTGGGTGGCCGCTTCAAAAGCACTGGGAGGCGTCTGCACATCAGTTGGAGACGTCCGGTCTAGGGCGGGCTTCTCGCAACTACTGTACGCGCGCGACGTCGTTCCACTTTAGAACAGCGGTGGTGGCTGCGTGGCTTCTGAGCGCCAAGGGGACTATTTCTGGATTTGCAACGGAAATGGCGTCTGATCTTACGGCGGAAGTTGTTTCAGCTCTGGCAGTGCTGCACTGGGGAAAAAGCACCGGAGAGAGCCGCAGACAAGCCCATACGTTCCTCTGTAATGTGTCAAAGTTTTTCTCCGCAGACACGATTTTCGCGCTGGGACGGGACCTCATAGCAGCTAATCTATGCTATGAAAGTTTGACACGATCTGCTGTTCCAGATGCAGACTCGAACTTTGCTAGAGTAGTGGAAACGGCCGCTGTACAGTATGGGTTTCAGCTGTTGGTCGACCTTATCGAGCGTTCGCAGGCTGAGGCTCTAAGCGCGCGTACGGACACCCTGGATATGTGTCAGACGCTCTGCGCTTTTGCAGTTGAGTTATGGAATCACTGCCATGGCACACTAGCAGCTGGAAAGAGAGCATTTTCTTGTGGAGAGCGGAGAAAGGTCGCCCAGTTTCTCGCTCGAATTGTGGTGCAGTATTGGGAGAGCAGCTATGGTTCTCGGGTACTGGATCATTTGCTCGGAAGTCCTCTGGAAAGCGCTGAATCTATGGAGATTTTCTCTACGATAATTGAAGAAATCTTATCCGCAGTGGCTGAAGAGACGGGAATACGTCAGTCAGCAGGCGCGGCAACTGTTCAGCTGACTGCTGATGCGATCGGTGAGCGTCTTGTGCAGGAAGGCAGCCGTATCGTTCTTGTGGCGCTCCATATGTTACGCTGCGAATTCACGGACCCCGGACCGGCATTTAGGGCATCGCTTCAGCTTCTGTTGAAGCTGTTGGAAGGTTTTCCAGTCGAGCTTCTGTTGGAGGCGGACGTACCGACAAGCCTGGTGCTGTTTCTCAGGCGGAGATTTGAACAAATGTTTGGAGACCGGCTTGTAGCTTGTGCAGATTACGACTGGTTAGCCATCGAAGCGCTCGGTTGCTGGATCACCAGGGCACAGCCGATGCTGCCGAAGCAGCGTGACGTGCTGGGCTCTCTCTTGGAAACACTTATAAGCTTCGTCATATGTTTCGACGAAGCATATACAGGTGACGTCGGATTGCTCATAGATGCTCCGATCAGATGGGAGGAAAGGCTATCTTTGCTTCAAGCGGTCATAGAACTCACTTTTCTCGCGTTCGAGTCGACGCTCACTCATCTGCAAGAACGCCCTGCAATATGGTCATCATTCATACTTCTGTTAGGGCGACTAGTGAGCCACCCGTGGGCCTCGATTGCAGAACTTGCGCTGGCTTTTTGTTGCCGCGATCAGGTGCTGAAGACGGTTCTCACCGCGCAGTGCGTCGTTGTGCTGCTCGATGCGGCGTGGATGCGGTGCTGCATGGACACAAGCCTACCTGCCTATTTGTTCACAGGAAAGGATATCGTGGAAAATTCGGTCTTGGACGCAAATGATCCGCGCTGGCGCCTCATGAGTTTTGTTCTGTCGCGCAACGCTGAGCAGCCAAAACTGAATTCGTCTCTGAGGAGTCGAACGCGAGATTTTCTTCGAAAAATCTGTCAGAATTGGCGAGATGCGTGTCTGGACTGGGTCGTTACGCGTGCTGTAGACCGCATGGATTGCCACAGAAATCGCAGAAGCACAGGCCCGGTCATGGAGCAATTCTGCTTTCGCGAAGAGCCGGCACATTTGCATAGTTTCTGGAGGGGACTGCTTTCTGTTCGAAACGGGCAGTACCCAAGCGATGCCGAATCAGCCTTGTTTATCGAAATGCTGTTAGATGAGACACGAGAAGTAATGTTTTTCACAATGAGTGAGGTCCTCGCGCCATTGCTTCCGAGCCTTGGACGAGGATCTGGTGTTTCGAAACCTCCAGGGGTTTCTAAGACATCCTCGCGAGGCGCTAGCTCTGAGGTTGGAGGCGAGGAAAACGCTCGACTGACTCAAGTTCTGCAGCTTGGTGAACGAGTTGAGTTTGTCCTGAGCATGGTGGATACGCTTGACCTGGACCAAGATGCCAATAAGATTCATATGATTTTGCATGTTTTTTTCGGGTGTGCCCCGCTGCTCGCCAGAATCGAAGGCGCACAGATACGCACCATACAAGCGGCACTGCGAGTGCTTGAGCGTATCCAACAGCTACCATGCACAGAGCATGCTCGGTGGTCTGCAATGGGCTTGCATCGGAGGGAAAAGTGGTTTGACGCTCTGTGTAGAGGAATCTTAGCGCTTCTCTTGCGGTCAGAAGGGAGCGAAACAGTTTCGGGCGCACAAGTACTGCTGCCGTCCATCCAACAAGCGCTGCGTGAGGCACCGATGCCCTTTCCAGCTCGATGCTCGCTTTTGAAGTGCGTTCCAGTTATCGTGTGTTCTCTCGACTCTCCGGAAAAGAGCATACCTGTTTTGAACGCGCTTTTAGAGGAGACCTTGGGAATCTGGAAAACAATGGCTCTTCAGCACGAAGTCCTTCGAGATCCGGAACGCTTCCTTATAGCTTTCTTGGCACCCTCAGCTGATGCAGACACCAATCGCACCTGTCTTCTTCAACTTTTGACCTTGTTTGAACAAATGCTAAGCGTAAGCATGAAACATAGCATATGGAAGCAAACCGTCATGTTTGGAGAACTGCTCCCAACGACGCTTCCTCAAATGGTAGCTGCTCTGAACCATTTATTCAGCCTACGCCCTGATGGTCGTGGAGACATTTCAGTGCTTGCCCCTTCTCGAATCGAGATCGCTCAGTGGTACCGGTTGGTCATGGAATGGATGCTCAGAGCCGGATTGCTTCCTGAGGCGATCGCCGACTCCAGGCAGCACCGAAAGGAGTTGCTGAAAACGCGTCGTTCGTTCATTCACATCTCCGCACGAGGCCTGCTTCTCTTCCAGCGGATGCTTGCGCTCGATCCTGATCCGGATGCCCTGAAATTTTATCGAGAAATCTGTCTAAGAGGGATTCCTCAAGTTGACATCGAGTATCTAGCCCTCATTGTGCGTCACGTGATGAAGACTCTGCTCCAATGCGAGGCACAAGCACACCAGGGCAGTGATATCTGGGAAACTGATGTGACGGAGATCTGGTTACCGCTGTTGCGGGCAACTGCTGAACGCATTGGTCAACTTGCTTATGAAGAGGTTTCCGATGAGGAATCCAGTACGATGGATGAGGTTCTCCATGGCGCTCCCCACGCGAACGAAGCATCTTCCGCAAACGAAGCTTTTGACCAAGCCGCTGTTGCGCTCGTCGAGTTAGCTGTCGCGATGCTGAAGCTCGAAAGCTGCAGCCGACGCGTGCAGTTATTCAATTGGGCCCGAGATTTTTTGCGCAAGTGTCTGGACTGGCATTTTGAGAGTGCGTCTCGGAAAGCTTTCGCGTTCCTGCGAAAGCACTTGAGCTTCTGGATACACCCGGCGGAGGGCTATTTGGCAATAGACACGGAGTCGCTACTGCAGTTGGAAAACTCGATCGCTAGGGCCTTGACAGACGAGAGATGGTACAGCCGCCCCGAAGACGTGCGAAAGGTGCACGCCGCAGTCAACGATGAACTCTACAGGCGTGGCTTCAGTCCGGCATGTTTCACTACGAGCGAGCTCCCTAGTAAGCATCCGAACGCCTCGATGTTTCCCGGCGAAAATGGTGGCGAGCGTATGCGAGCTCTTGGTAACGTGGCTGTGAGACGCAGCTTCAATCACGGGGCGAGCACGCAGTTGAACGAAGCTGCGATGGCGTTCCCCTCATCGAAGATGGCGTCCCAGAAGCACAGGCCGCTTTCGGTAAGGCTACTGCAGAGTTGGAAAAAGCGGACACAGTTGTATACCATGGATCTTGAAGATGAATCGATCAATGGTGACGACGATACTGCGCTGGAAGGTGTAGCTGTTCTTTTCGGGTAATCAAAGAACGCTTCCACGCGGAACCATTTTGCATATCATGCCGCTGTTCGTGCATATTTTTCTGCAGCTTATTCTCCGGAGGACTCGCAAAAGCATGATTTGTCGCTGACTGTTGAGCGGAGGCCTTAACCAATTGGTTACGAAACTCAAGACGTAGCTTTATGCAGATGCTCTCACGAGAAGGTTGATTCGCTCCAAGATGCGTTCCCAGTGCGACCTGTACTGTACTGGCGCGCAGCGCTCGACGGCGTACACCGAGATCCGCGGCGCTAGGTGTACAGACGGCCATCTTCTGCCCGTGTCCAGCGAGGGGCGATTCTGAAGCGGGCACCCCGCACCCCAGTGTGCACATCCTGCATGCGATGGTAAAATCGAACGTGCAGCGGATGCGCGCGTACGGCCATCACTGCCGCGTCTGTGGAGTGTTCCCGTAAGAGCGCCGTCTATAGGATTCCACGGACTTGTGAGTGTGCTCTAGCGGCAACTTGGGGCTACTCACACCGGCAACTCGAGAAGGCAGCGTCGACGCTTAGAGGCAGGCGCTGTGATCAGAGGGCGGTGTGTGGTGACTCGGGACTTTTTTGATCGTCTGGCACCAGTAGGCGGTACCTGCGTTGGTGCTCGGAGCACCAGGGTGTCACAGCGTGCCTGTTTGACACTGATCAGCGCTCGGGCGTGGGAAGCAACGCAACAACGGCCAAGGTGCTGTCGAAACTGGAGCCATGCCGACGTCGCAGTCGTCGAGTGTGGCAGCGCTCGGGGGCACGCAGGGATTTGCCCGGAAAGAGCCTGCGACTGGCTCCCAAAGCGCAGTGCAGCGTGTTGTCGAGGCAGTTGCCGAGCGTGTGGAGGCTATCCTGGACGGGGAGCTTCGGGAGCAGGAGCGCGGCGCCTCTTTCGGCGCTTCTGCGACGACGACCGAGACGGACCCCGAGCTCGAAGCGCTGCGCGAGCGTCGTCTGGAGGCGCTGAAGCGAGCAGCGGCTGCGCGCTCCCGATGGTGCGCGCTCGGGCATGGTAGGCTGCATGAACTTGATGACGAGGAGGCGCTCCTCGAGGCCTGCCGATCCTCAGAGCGCGTTGTTGGCGTGTTTTGGCGTTTGCGAACAGCGCCCGAAACCCAGCCGCTGCAGGATGCGCTCGCACACGCGTTGCGTTCCCTGGCACAGCAGCATCTGGAGACGCGCTTTTGGGTCGCTGAGGCGGAACGGTTTCCGTCCATGTGCGAGCGGCTCGGCGTCCAGGTCCTACCATCGATTCTGCTGATCCGGAACCAACAGGTCGTGCGCACCTTTGCCGGTCTGGGCGAGTGGGTCATTGCGGGCCGCGCTGGAGTGCGCTTTTCATTGGAGCGCCTTGCGAAAACGCTTCGGCGGCACCGGATCACCGGCGTGAGCCTGCACCCTGATGCCGAGTCCCGCGACGCACCATCGGATTCGGATTGAGGACGAGACGTGCATGGCGGCATCGACCTCGAGCTGCGTACCTGTGCAGCACCTCGTGTGACTTTAATAAACATTTCTGGACGTTCGCTCACGTGTTTCGACAAAGTCCATAGAGCGTGCCCGGGACCTGGGTCCCGCAGTGGTGTCCTGCATTCCGTCTCCGGGCAGATGCATCCGCCCCGTCAGATCGAAGCGTACCAGTTCCATCCTTGTCGCCATCGAGACGCCGCCAACAGGCAACAGTGATTTGGAGGACGTATTGCGCGTTTTGCGAAAATTTGGGTGCCCGCCGACATCAGAGGCTGCTTGCGGATAATCGCTGCGAACTGGGCGGATGCGCTTTAGTCGTCGCGCGGTGTCATTGCAAGCACATCCGTGGTAGTCACGACACTGCGAACACGCCGTGCTGTCGCCCAGCGCATGTCGCTTTGAGGCGCTCTCGCCCAAGGTACAGAATGTGCGCGTTACCTGCACGTACACGGATCGGCCCATCCTTCGATGCAATGGACGTGATCGACGTGCCTCTATCGACGGCCGTATGCATACGTGCATCCGTACTGCCAGTTGTGCGTATGCCCCCAAGGGATGCGCCTTCGACGCCCTACAGGTAGCTGTGACGTGCTATGGATACCGGCTATTGGGGTACGCGCTACCTCCTGTTCGCAATCGAGGTGTCGTTCGGTGAACGTCCGGCACTCGGCAGGTCGCTGGCTCCACGAAGCTGTCGTTGTTTAAAGAAAAACCGTTCTGGAGTCGGTACAGCGTGAGCGCATCTGCGGTGGAGCACACGTCGGTGCGCTGGTATCCGGGCGTGTTCGCGCACGGTATCGGCGATATCGGACAGGAATGATGGAACGCGTCCCGCTGCGGGCATATGTTTGCTCTGTACAATTACGTTCTAGAATGTTCATGATGTCGTGAGCGCCTGCATCGATTGCCCGAAATTTTGAACGCCCGCTATCGGGGCGGAGCAGAAGCGCTGTGGCCCGCGTCCACAGCAGCAGTGCCCTTGTGTCGCTCTCTAGGTCGTTGCGGCAGCTCTGGCTCCGGCAAGGCGGCAACCGCTCGTCGCTTTGGCTTTGATTTCTACATGTCAGGCGGCCGTGATGCGACTCCCGAGGCCAGCGACTCGGAAAAGTGGGTTTTGGGGTCGAAGCAAGCGTTAAACCGCCGTGCGGGACAGCTGGACGCAGTGGCGACGGACGCGTATGCGCAGGCACCCGACCAGGCCAGCAGCGCGACGAGCGAGACATCGGCTTCGAGTCACCTGAAGCGCCCGACACGAGAGACCCTGGAGAAGTTGCGCCTACGCGTTCAGCAGCTTCGAGGTCGTCGCCAGTCGGCGGAGCAGACGCACAGCAGTGCTTCGCGCTCGCCGTGCTCACCGACGCGAAGCGCCGAGGGCCTGATGACGCCGCCGCTACTGCGCTTGCACGTTGTGGCGGCCGTCGGCACAGGAGGCGATGCCGCAGATCACCTGATACCGGCACCAGTCGACCCAGGGGCTACGTCGCCGCAAGCGCAGCGCACAGAGACACCTGCAGCCGTAGCGCCGCATCCACGCACCTTGAGCGCGTTGCCGAGCGCGTCTTGGACTGCAACGTTCCGCGAGGTGTTCGGATCCTCGCCTCTGACTCTGGTTCCACCAGCGTATCGGGAATATGCGTTCGAGGCGCTGGAGACTGCGCTCGCCCGTGCCGACACCACGCACCTGCGGACACTCGCCGCGCGGCCGTCGTGTCCGAGTACTTGGCTGTCTTTCCTGCAGTCGCTGGAGCGGGCACTCCTGCCGAGCGGGATGCC
Organism: Cyanidioschyzon merolae strain 10D; assembly: GCF_000091205.1. Lineage (NCBI taxonomy): Eukaryota > Rhodophyta > Bangiophyceae > Cyanidiales > Cyanidiaceae > Cyanidioschyzon > Cyanidioschyzon merolae. The sequence goes on along the minus strand of NC_010128.1, from coordinate 165,861 downwards.
ACCGCGTACCCCCACCACCGACGCCAGGGCGCGTGCAGTGTTGCGCCTCCTGCAGCGGCTCTATGAACGGGCAACGCGGGCGGTGCCTGCGCGAGGCCACCGACGAAACAGCGACTATGTCGAGCTCTGGCTGGGAGCCGTCCGCTTTCAAATGGCACTCACAGAGCAGGAGGACGCCGAGGAGCTACGAGATACTTTTCGCTACCTGAAAGCAGAGCGCATTGGCGAGCATGACCCGCGCATCTGCGAGCTATGGGCGCGTTTCGAGCGGCGATTGGGAAACGAGCGCAAGGCGCGAAAGCTCGAAGAGGAGGCAGCTGCTCGGCGAGAGGCAGCTGAGCAGTTTATGCGCGGCACGTGTTTCTGGCTGTGCGCGTCATCGGACCCTGAAAACGCCGTGCCAGAAGTGGTGCGCAGCGCGCACCATAGCAGCGGCCACAGCGCCGACGCGCCCGATGCCGCCTCTCTGCTGACGATCACGGCGGATGTGTTACAGCCTGCTGCGCGGGTTGGCAAGGCACCATCTGGTGCGGGGCTCGCCACCGCGCTCGACCCAGCCGCACTGACCGGGTTCAGCACCGCGACCGGCACTGGTGCCGGCATTCCACCGCCAGATGAGGACGCCCCAGCGACAGCCATGTCTTGGCATCGCTCCGTGGAGACTGCTCCAGAGCAGCGCGCCACGCTCTCACCACCGCACCAAGCGTCTCGCGATGAGCATCGCGCTCGCACTGCCCTCGACGCTGCAGGCGGTGCAGAGGCGGCGCTCTCATCACCGCGCATCGACCGGGATCCGGCTGCCTCGACGACACCCCCGCCGTGGACGCGTCTCCGGCAGTCGCCACAGGCAATCGAACTCGCAGTGGATGCGGTGCCGGCCCGGCAATCCTCGACGACCGATCGCTGGCCGATGCAGCGCGCTCAAGGCGACCCCGAAGCCAGTCAAGCGCCTCACATTATATCTCGTAATGTGCCTGCTGGTGTGCCTGATGGTACCCAGGCGGCGCCGGATGAGCGCCCGGCTGCCGCGGCATCGAACCCGATCGACAGCAAATCGCGACGATGCGCGGGAAACGATGCATCAGCAGGACACGTGTCCATCAGAACAGGTGCGTGCGTGGCACCCGCAGCGCGAGAAGCGCACGCACCGACAGCGCAACAGCCCCGCGGGATGCAGCGCTCCGTCGACGGCCCTGTTGCCGTGCAGGGATCGGCAGTTGCTGAGGCTGCAGCGGCGCCCCGTCGACCGCTGCGACGCCTGGACGCTGGGAAGGAGAATGTGGCTCCATCTGACGGTGGTGACGGCACGAGCCTGCTGAGCCTACCGCCAAGCCTCGCCGACACTGTGGTGCACGTTGGTGGATACCCGTACATCAAGCTAGAAATCGTCGGGCGTGGGGGATCTTCCAAGGTGTTCAAGGTGATGTGCGCGCGAACCCGGAAGATTTTCGCGCTGAAACGCATTCGCATCCGCAAGGCCGATCGCGAGACGCTCCGGAGCTACTGCAACGAGATTGCGTTGCTGCAGCGCCTCCGCGGCCGCGACAATATCATCCAGCTGATCGCTTCGGAGGTGCGCGAGCACGCTGGTCTCATTTACCTCGTCATGGAGTATGGCGAGATTGACCTCGCGAGGCTGTTACTGCGCAACGCTGGACGACCCTTGCATGCGAACTTTCTGCGTCTCTACTGGCAGCAGATGCTGGAAGCGGTTCATACCATTCATGAAGAGCGCATCGTGCACTCCGACCTCAAGCCAGCCAACTTTCTTTTCGTTGAGGGTGTCCTGAAGCTCATTGACTTTGGCATCGCCAAGGCGATTCAGAACGACACCACCAACATTGTCCGCGAGAGTCAGGTGGGTACCCTGAACTACATGTCCCCTGAGGCAATTCTGGATACCAACGAGGCAGCTTCCGCTGGCGCCAGCGGCGAGACGGCGGCGGCTCCCTCGCGGCGCCGCTACAAGCTGGGACGCCCCAGTGACATCTGGTCACTCGGCTGCATCCTGTACCAAATGGTGTACGGCCGCACGCCATTCTCACACCTGAACGTGATTCAAAAGCTCCGCTGCATCACGGACCCGACGTACGACATTGCGTACCCGCCTGTGGCTGGGATCCAGGGCATAGGCTCGGAGGCATCGGCCGCAGCGCTCATGGATACGCTACGACGTTGTCTGCAGCGGGATCCCGTTCGAAGGGCCAGCATCCCCGAGTTGCTCGCGCACCCGTTTCTGAATCCGGATGTACCGTTTGTGGATGCTGCGAGTGCAACCAGAAACGATATGCGTACGTGCTCATGACGGCGATTGGACCGCGCGATTGATGAGCGCTTCATCGCCGACTCTCCCGAGATTACACAGCCCCGAAGTTGCGCGCAGTTCAAGCCCACAGAGTCTGCATGGACTTTGCAGCCGTCTGGAAAGCGCCTTTTTCTGTGGTCGACGCGCACGCCTGGATGGGCATTTCCCGGTGAACAAAGTGCAAGTCGCCGAACGAGGCACGTGCAGGCAAACCTGAGTTTCCGATTCCCGTCACTGTAAAGATTCACTGAGCTGCACAGCGATGCGTGTCTCTTCGAATGCTTCGCCCTTGCCGGCCTCAGTTTTCAACAACGCTGCCTGCAGCGCTGTTTCGGTTGAAACAGCGTTGCTCTGCGCCATAGACTCTTTGAGTAGGCATCGCTCCCCTGCTCGGAGAACAGATTTCGGGTGCGACATTCGAAGTAGGTCAATCTTCGACTGAGGCGTTTTCCTCCACGGTCCAATTTATGATCCAGCGTCTTGGTCTCTACTCGATGCGTAAGAAACGACCTTCGGTCGGTCACCGATCGCGCTTTTGCGCGTTCTGGTTCCGAAAACATTTTTTATGTGTGCTTCAGCGCAAGATGAACCGCATTGTCGCGCATCGCGTTCTTGCGATGCAGCGTGGACACTCGGATACCTCCTCGATCGTGTACTTGCGAGACCCCTGACGCTTAGCGCATTGCATGTCTCTGAAGCTCAAAGCATTGACGCAGAGTTCCCATGAAGACTGCGTACAGTGCGCACTCGTCGCTGGCAAATCCGTATCAGCTTCAACAGAAGTTTCACGTAATAATAGCAATTTGATACATACGTGCCGATGCATACATATATGAAGCGAATGGCTTTCAATTGGCATACGCTGCATAACCGGTGCAATGTGGTGGCGAGTGGCATACGGACTGCCATAGACTATATATTTCTACCGACTGATGTGCAGACGCCTACCGGTCTTTTTTTGACAGCCCCCTACTACTGGTTTCAACTTCTCCTTGTGCAACTCTACCCCCAGAGGCTACCCCACAAAGATTTTCTCTCATCAGCTCTGCAGGTCTGTTCTCCGGCACTGCGCATCTCCTTATATTGATAGCGGCATTAAAGTCTTGGTTCACAAACTCCATTTGATTCTTTTCGTTGGTTGTACTCACGCAAGCATCAAGTCCTCTAAATCGTGCCCTCTATTCCATTTGCTCTTCCGTCAGCGCTCCGTACTTTTCTATGGATGCAGGGCTCCTCTGACACTTTTCCATCTCGACCCGCTGGAATGCACACCCCGACTCGTGGTGTGTGTATGACGTTCGGAATTCTTCCATTGGTGTCGTGGCAATACGGTATGCGCACTCCTTGTACATTCATGCGGGTGGAGCGGGTGAAAACCCTTTTCCGAATACCCAGCGTCCTGCTCGATAAGCTACTATGAACCTCTGACTCTTTTCCTCTTTGAGGGCGCTCAATTCATCGAAGAAGTTGTCGAATGCACGCTGCTTCCCACAGTGCAGCTTCATCTGTGGATAAGCCAACCGGGGCTTTGTATATTCTTTCCATAGCACCTCCCAATGAGCAGCGCGAACTTTCACGAATCCCCAAAAAGCTTGCGAGTCCGCTCCGCTGCTCGTCACCTTGCTGATCGCTTCTAGGTGCTCTTTCACTCATGCATTCCATGTCTCACTTTTTTCCTCGCATTGATTATCCCAGATTCCCGGTAGTATCTCGCTCTCTAGTAATTTAAAAGTTGCACGCCTTTCCGCCGTAAGTTGTCGTTGATATCATTTTCCCCACAACTAGATGCAGCGATGGTGATAATATTCGTGTTCCCTCAGTCGATTCCGACGACACAGTCGTTCTCATGCACCTCGTGCGTCGCAGGATCTATATCCTTCTTATATTCATGCTTCGCCGAGGACGACAACAAAGATGGAACAGGACGATCCGCCCTCAAGCGCCTATAGTGTACAGATATCGATACCCCATCGCTTTCGATCATCCCCGAGAGTACCTTTTTCTTGCTCCTGTTGAGACGTTTGAAATCGAAAAATTTCTTCCAATGAGTCTCCCGGTTTTCACCCGTGATTTCCTATTTGCTCACGTCGAACTCTCGACTGGTCTCCTTCATGACGGCATGAAGGATGCTGGAGTCGATTGTCACAAAGAGCCACTTGATCTTGAATATCGCAACAACATCGAAGCGCTTCTTCAGTAGGAAAGCCCTCCGTTTCTGCGACTCTTCATTTTTTCTCACCACCAGCTCCATCTCCGCTTTGTGTTCGGGTTCTAGGTCCAAAAACGCGAAATAGCGCAAGATGAGGGGATAAAATCTATTTTTATCTTTTTTACATCTAATACATTTTCCGCTGGATTCGCCAGCCCCAGAACCGCACGGTTCTCTTGTACAACCGAATGCATTACAGAAGCTTCATTCTTTCTCCTGCGTGATGTCTGCCCGTCGACAAATTCAATCTCCTGTTCATCGCGACAATCGTTTGTGATGCTGTCGATGATGGCCCATCTCTTTCCTCAGGAGAGAGGCCCGGGCATTGTGCAAACACGTCGCTTGTCATGAAACATTCGAGGTTCACGATCATATGGTGCTTCAGATTCGTGAGGTACTTCATCGCTCCGTATTCATAAATACGCAAGTCTCCCCTGTATAGATTACCGCTGGAGCGGTACTTGGTGTATTTGTCGTGGAGGGCATGTAATCGCTCGCTTCTCCTCGACTTTTCCCCGGCGCCAAGCAACAGGTGGCAGATGATGGTCTTGTTCGAAAATTCTTCGGGAACCTCGGCTGTTGTGCTGTTCGTCACGTCGCGATACACCTCCTTCACCAAATGCATCAGTCCTTAAAAAGTCTTAATAATACTCACGGATTAAGATTCGATGCGGTTCCTGATGGTCTCTTGCATTTTTTTCTTGAGCAGATCCTTGATATGTCTATGAAGAGAGGCCTTCACTACTATCTCGTCGCTCCGTCGTCTTTCTTGCAGCCTTTGGCGTCTGGCCCCCTTCTTCTGCTTCTCTGCCTTTTCCTGTTCCGCACTGCTCGGCACTGTTTTCCATATGTATTTTCCGCAGCAGGCGACACCGCCCCCCGCTCCCCCGGATGCCCGAATTCCATGTCCATAATTTTCCTTTTTGCTTGAAAAAGAACGCCCGTTGAACGCGTCTTCTATGACGTGCGAAATATCACTGGAATACACTCACTTGAGTGTTGAAAAACAATTAATATGAAACACATGATTTGCTACTATTTCAACGCAAATACAACTTGCCCGTCAGGTCACCAAGCCGGCGAACTGTCAGGATCGTATGCACAATCAAAGGCGAAAAGCGCGTTGTTTCTCATGCCTGCCAGATATGGAGGTGCGCGTATCGACCACGCTACATAGAGCAAAGTGCAGAGACTAATCAATAACCAGCAACGAGATAACAATTTTTTTCTTTCTTTATGGTAAACCTTAAAAACGGGAAAAGGTTTCCGTATCTTCGAAAGTTTACCTTCCTGGCGAGAGGTCCCGCGAGCCGAACGAGTCCGCCAGGCTAGTGCTTCAGGCTCTATCTAATGGTAGGTGCATTAGCGAGATCTGAGCGACTCTTCCGCAACGCAGGATACTCCGGGACTAGGAGCAGGTAGTCTGCATCTGGGTATCGCGCCGATCCTGATGGACTCCTAATACATCGCTTCGCGCTGTCGCAGGCAGTAGGTCTAGCTGCGGAGCTTGCAGGCGCCCAGAATGATAACGAAAGCCGAACTCGAGTTGGGTGCTCCATGCCTCGGGGCGACGCTCTCAGTCGTATGGCAAAGCCGATCTGTCCCCGTGACGCATCTGCACCAGCGGTATTAGCGCTATTGCGGGTGCAGCAAGGCAGGCACTTGCCACACGATAGAATATACAAAACGACCAGCAGACCCTATAGGAAGCATAAATAATGGAATTTGGAGATAGGCTGCATTATGGAAGACGCTTTGCCGATAGCCAAGATCCATCCATCCATCCCACAATCTGGAATCCATGGTCCATGGAAACATTTTGTCATCGAAAAAAATATGCACGCCAGCGCTGACGCCCGCCATGGATCGCTGTCCATCGCTGCCAAGTCGAGCGCTGGAGCAAATCCATTCGCACCTTCTAGCGCGCAATGTGCATATGTATCGTCGGGGTCTGGTGTTCCGCAGACTCTGGGGCACTTTTTTCGATCCAAAGAGCTCCACAGGATCCTATTTGGGAATGGAAGCTCAGATATCTGGAATAGATGAAGTACAACGGGCTCTGCTTGCGGAAGAGCTCATCCTCACAGACGCTGAAGACCGGGTCATCGGACGCTGTTCCAAAGCGGACGCCCATCTCGTCTCGAATAACCTACCTTTGCACAGAGCTTTCTCGGTTTTTCTCTTCGACGAAGACAACCGCTTGATTCTGCAGCAGCGAGCGGCAACAAAGGTCACGTTTCCTCTGCTGTGGGCGAACACCTGCTGCTCGCACCCTCTCTTCAACCCGGACGAGTGCAACGTCTCGGACCCGGTGCTTGGCGTGAAACGTGCTGCGTTGAGAAAGCTTCAACAAGAACTTGGCCTGACCGGTCTCCATCCTGACGACCTTTCATACTTGACACGCATCCGATATAGGGCTGTTTGTCGTACAAATACCGCTTGGGGCGAGCACGAAGTCGACTATATCCTCTTTGCACGCAAGAAAGTCGTGCTGGACGGCAGTACGGGCACTGGATTGCGCGTAGAGCCGAATGCCAACGAGGTCGCCGCAGTGAAAGCATGCACACGGGAAGATATCTACAAATTGTTACAGCACCAGGCGGACACTTTGACTCCATGGTTCCGTATGATCGCTCGGACGCTTCTCCCGGAATGGTGGCAAAACTTAGGCGCTGCTCTTGCACAGCAACGCCCTTATTTTGACCCCATCCGTATCCATGATTTGGGTACGTCATGAGGAACGGCCATGGGGGCGCTCGACCCGTTGTAGATGCTCAAGCGCGATTTCCATTCAAGTACCTGCATTATCTACCACTTTACAGGGCCACCAATGCGGCATCCATTGGCGGAGTGCCACTGGTCTCATCTTCAGTGCTCGATACTCGGATATGAGTGCTCTCCGATGGGATCAGTGAATGTGTGCCGGCATCCAGGCAAGCCATTGCCTGTAATAAGCTCACTCGCTGACCATCGAAGCTGCTCGTACAAGAGCGTGCTCCTGATTTCCACTGAATCGTGCATGGCGATCTCTGCGATGGCAGGCTTTTGCAGTTCACACTGCGACGCCGCATACGCGCAATTCTGCAGGACGCAAAACGTGCCGCAATGGTGCATGGTAGACAAAGGGACAGAGCCCTCGAAGAATCTCGAAACTCAAGGTCCAGGATGCTCTGGCCTAAAGCCGATCCATAAGCGATGTGCTGCACATCATGAGAAGTAGATTCATGGGACTATTTATGTGATAGTTAGTATTCCGTTTTCGGAGTTGCGGCGCTGGCTGACCTCTGCAGCGCCCTAAAAAGACCGCGCTCGACGCAATCTTTCATGCTTATGGGCTTCTTGTACAGAGGTTCCTCCACGTGCTTGAAACGGGGACGAATCTATTTCCTGGGTGTAGTGTTGATTAGGTAGTTTCTCCATGAGATACTTCTCTGCAAGTGCTGCAATAATGCGACGCATGAGCAAGTGCCGATCCTGCAGCAACGTCTGGGTAGTGGTATGGACGCGCTGTTGCTCGTCAAGAAGCCCGCGAAGCCGCTCTGCATCCTGTTGCAAGCGAAGCGATTCCTCCTTGGCGCGGGCGCATTCGTGGTACCACATGTCACGCTCCGCGGACAGTTTCTCAATCGTTTGTTGCAACGTCTGATATGCATCGCGGTCAGCCAACGAAGGTATTTCGGCCTCGTGAAGCCGCTCCTCAGAAGCATTCGACGTTGACGGTTGTAGTTCTGAATTACGGAGCTCAGCCTGCAAGTGCATGACGATCTGTTGCAAGTCAGCGTTCGCTTGTGATGTCTTACGCAGCAACGCCTCTTTTTCAGCGATCGTGGTTAGGACACGCTTCCCCGCGTCTGCCTCTGCCCGTGCTAGGCTCAGTTGTCGTTGCACACACGCGAGCTCCCGCTGGGCTGCATTTTTTTGCAACTCGGCCTCGTTCAGCTGCTCCTGTAAACTTTGAAGCAAGGCTTCCGACTCCTTTTGCAAGTGGTTCAGCTGCAGAAGCTGGTCCGATACAGCAGCGAACTGTCTTTCGAATCTTTGACGCATTTCCAAGTTCAAACGCCGCTCTCGCTCTAGAGCGCCTACGAGCTCGCGGGACTCTCGACGAGAACCCTCAACCGCGGCGCGAAGCAGCTGTACCTGTGCCAGCAGCTCCTCCGGATCCAGCTCCAGTGCAGGAAGCCCCTGCGTTGAGGCAGTCTCGGAAGCGTACATGCTGCCTCTTGTGAGTGTGGACTCTGCGCTCTCGTAGAGATTAGAGCGCAAGACTAACTTTGTTCTAGGCGAGTTTCGGACAAAAGTGCACGCAACTTGAGCTGCAGCACTAATGCTCACAAGCTCATAGGTCCCTAGTGCCTTACGTAGCTGCGCTGGTTCAGTTCTCTTGACCGTGCCCACGGTTAAACGTTTCCTGAATAGCGTTCACCAACAGAGTGCAGCCGGATACTTTTGTAAAGCTAGCTGGGTCATACGCTGGCGCTCCCGGCGTTGTTTTGGTCACGGTTTGCGAAAATAGATGTGAATCGAGCAACTTGCCTGCAGCCTCCACCGCATACCTGCTGGATTAGTCTCTCAACTCAGTACTGTGACTCGGCCGCTGCGAGTAATCGAATGCTTTTTCGTAATGTATAGCAGACCATCGAAGCCACTATGCACTGTACCGCATGTATCGGAGTCGAAATGACTGCATGATATATATTCTTTATTGAACAGTGCAGGGAGGACTGCCTTCCTCATTCAGGTCAATTATACCACCTTTCTCAGATGGTTAAGGAACACCGATAGAAAGTGGAAGCGCTCTGCGTCGAGAACCGATATTCTCAAAGACTGCTTGCAGTCGATGCTAGAAAACGACCCATTGATTTTTTTACTGAAAGCAAAAGTGACGATGATAGACGCCACGGGCTTCTCTCTTTCTCAACATCTTGTCCGTGTTGTCCTGAAAACACTGGGATACATTCGCAAAAAAGTCGTAGTTCAAGCTTGGCCATCTTCAAGAGAAATCGCAACGACAGCGTTCCTTGAAGTCAGCGATCGGTATGAAGCAGAGGAACGTCGGTTTGGTTTTCCAGTCGATGCGACTTCCTTCGGAGGAACCGAACGGAGCATATATGGATACCTGCGGATGTGGAGCCCGTTGTGTGTACGGTCGAGCTCGAAGAGAACGAGGATATCGTGATCTCTTCTAGCTGCAGTGGATTCATTTGGCGACCTCAGTTTCGCTCGTAGAGAAGGTGCATACAGTAGCACCCTCTTTTCCGAATCGTTGAAGGATTTTCCCTAACGTTTGGCGACGTTCTTCTATTCGAAAAGGTGGCATTTCACCATTCTCCTTGCATTCGAACTTTCGTCGAATCTATCGGGGACGAGCAGGTTTTCACTTCTTGGTACTTCCCGTTGCTCTACCCCATCGAAGGAGTGTTTCCAATTGAAAAACGTGGTGATCGCTGCACTGGGCGAATCGCTGCAGGTTTCAGCATGGTGACACCAGGGTACACTTCGTCGTTCTTCCACAAGTTCCTCTGCCTCCGGGAAGTTCCTTATCTAAGGGCATAATGAACTGCATTCATTTGAAGAAATAGAAATTCCAAGGAAGTGTATGCACATAGAAGCCGAGGATCCCGTAGGGCCGCTATCGCCGGCTGCCGGAAAAAACGAAGAATAGTTTTCTCATCAACGATCGAGCGAAGAAGAGCAAGTGACAAAACAAACTAAGAAGCGGGATGCCAGGTGAGTAAAGGTGTTTGCCCGACGAGGCGATGATGAGAGTGTATTCGCGCAGGGGGTGCGAGTCCGATGAATCCTTCCATTGCTGTGCTCAACCAGCGCAAGGAAACGCATGGAGTGCGTGAACCCAGACTCCAACGCCGACATCAACATCAGACGATCTGGGCTGCTCAAGACGAGACCTAGGGACCTGATGCGAGCAAACCTTGTGGGACAGGCTCTGGTGCTCGCAGCGTGCATGGAGAAACTGAAGCCGATAGCAGTCAGCTGGTCAAAAATAAGCCGGAGAGACGCCGATAAGTGGGTATGTTTATTTGCCTTTCATTTTCGTAGAACGTGTTTGTTTCAATGACTCCATCGCCGAGACAATGCCATATGTATTATGAAATTTCGTCGAAAGACAACTGGAACTGCATTTCCTCTGAGAGTTCGTCGACGCCGGCAAGCTCCTTTCCGGTGTGCCACAGAGTGACCGTGGAGCAATGCATACTCAGTAACATCGAATCACGGATCTCGATTACCTTCTACCAGATGACAAGATTAAATCTATCCCGATGGACATGCGCGGTGCTCCAGATTTGCTGGATGGCTGACCCACGCAATCCCAGTACCCAGCTCTTGGCGAAAACCCACTGTCCATTCGCCACGCCATTGTTACGGGTCATTGCAAATCTACAACTTGTCAGCAAAATGTTCACACTGGTTACTGAGCGATTCTCTGGAAACTTCGCCCAACTCGAAACTGCTTGACGCTCCGGAAGCCCGCCAAATTTCTGTATTCTGACAAAAACGTTCAGTTATCTGACCAGATATGCTTGGGCGCATTGTTGTTTGTGAAATCGCACCATACGAAGCCTCTCATCTTGAACTGCGTTGTCGTCTGACGTTCGCTTAGCTTACCGCAAAGCATTTCGTGTCTTCAACCCTTTTCATCCTATTCTTTTCAATGTGCTCCGGCGAGCACCAGTGCTCGTGATGTGTGTGTGTGTGTCGTCCGAATTGCTTCGATGGGAGTCGTACGGAATCGGTTCCCGTCGGCGTCGCACTCTCTTTCCAAGCGAGTAGGAGTGCGGCAGTTGCGCTCTACAGAGAGTCAAGTGCCTTAGACTACCACAAAACTTCACGACGTATTGGTCATTTCCTTCTCCACGTCATTGAACAAGTTCGCGGATGCACCTTTCTCGCCTCCGTACATGCGAAAAAATTGGTGCCTCAAGCGCGGTCTCAAGGACTCCCGCCAAAAAGCGTCTGCAGCATCCATTTGGACGCCCATGTATGCCCTAAATGAAGCGTACAGAGCACCGCGCTCAGCTCGATATGACGCGCACAGCGTCCAGATGGACCGCGACGCCATTCCGGTTGTTGGCATGCTTCCGGGCGTCCACCATACCCAATTCCCGATAATGCCAAGCCCTGGGAAAGTTGAGCAGCTTCACCTGGTTCCCATTCGGGTCTTCGCGTCTCACCTCTTGGTTCAGAGGGACGGCGTCGGCCATGGTGCTCGACAACCTGGGATCCATGGTCATAGAAAATTCTTTCTTTTCATGTACTTTGAACTGCTGAAAATGAACCTCATCTGTTGATTCATGCGCAAGTTTCACGAAGTTCATGCTCAATGATGTGTCGTCGGGTTCCCTGGTTCCTGTGTAATGCGCTCCACTTCTCCCCCGAATACGAGGAACCCCGGACGCACACAGCTAGCCCTCTTTACAAAGTCTTTCGAAAGTTTCCTGATTGCCCGCCCAGATTAGACGTAAATCACGGAAACGGCCATGCAGTACTGAAGCTCCTACGGTAATATAGTTGGCCATGATGGGATATTTGTAGTCACAACGGAAAGGCGCTCGAGGAGGCTCGGGCACTCGGATTCGGTGAAGGGATCTGTTTTGCTCTGGAGCGCTGTGTTCAGGAAAACGTCGTTGCGCCAGAGGCACGCAAGGCAGCGCTTATGCTCCAACTGTCTTTTAGTAAAGACATCGATCGGTCCGGAGGCGGTCGACATGCGATGAGCTAGCATGACTTGAGCGACTCTCGCGCCTGTAGCGGCATTCGCCCGTCCTCTCCACGAACTCAAGTTCAACAGCAACCAACTCGTCATTTGCCTCCGTCGACATGCCAAAGAATCCTTTCTATCTGTCCCTACTTTTCTGGAACAGTAACGAGAGGGTACAATTTATACAAAGCCCAAAGGCTGCGCCTCGAGAAGCGTTCGACATCATCCTGGATATGGCTTTTGAGCTTGGTTTGACAGTTTTTTTGAATCCTTCACTGTAAAAGTTTTGATGGACCAGGTGGCGCAGCGACGCATCATCGAGGTCCAAGGGAGCTTGCTTCCAAACCTCTGATCGAACGGTCATACCGCCATGTGTCCTCTGTCCCGAGTAGCATTCGCGGTATCACGCGACGGGTAGATCCAACGATTCCAGGCTGAGGTGGACAGTTGCCAGCCCGTTGCATGGAACACGCACAAACAGTTTCTTGACATGGTACGTCAAAGCGGAAACAGCGAGACGAAATATGCTCGAACATGAAGCTGCATTTTCTATGAAAGCGTCCTGTATGTTACTCTTTGGATGATTCTGACCGTTGATGTGTTTCAGTGTGAGGATTCGACAATGGTTACAGGCTGATCTTCCCACTTCGTTAATTTCTCCTTCCTTTTCTTTTCGTGCTCTATTCTGGAAGATCTTTCTTTTCGCTACGTGATGGGTTCTTTTTCCCTGTTGCTTGGCGGAGTGCATGGATGTGTTCACGATGTTCTTTATCTGGTTTGCATCTCGGGATTTAGACGGAATGGATGGACGGCGGTAAAGGAGCTCTCTTTTTCCAGTGCACATATGAATTTACTCACCCTCCAGTGCCTTTTCGTCACTTTCGTTGCGAGCATGTCTACTGACTGTAGCGCGTCTTCCCGTTTGCACCGGAGCACAAGCAGAGGAGGAACGACCCAGTTTCGTTCTCGTAAAGGTAGACAACGTTATATCGATAAATCTTGTCCTGGTCACTAGCTGCTTGTATTTTGATGCTTGGGCATCAAAATGGCATATGGCATCAGAAAAGACGCGGGATCATTTCAACCAGAGAGAATAGGCTGTTACAAGGAGCAGCTCAACGCCAGTCTACATTGGGTACTCCTCCACAGCATTTGCGTTGCTGGAAAGCGGCGTTGTCTGGCACCAGGAGAGAAGAATTCCGGAGAGAGAAGCCATGAAACTCGCTTCGATGAGGGATGAGCTGTTGAAAGGTCCTGTCTGTGTGTCGATTACTGGCGGACCACGCGATGACACCGCAGCCGGAGCTGATGTTGTCGGCATGCTCGCCTGTAAACTCCTTGGGAAGAGCAATCTGCGCCATTTTGAAAAGTAGTATACAGGCCTACCGTCTCGGCCGAATGAAGTCTCATCAAGCGCGATGACCATCACTCCATGCTGTCACCAACGTTCGCATTTCAGTACGGAATCGATCGTGCGTTATTCAACGCGCGCCGCTTTCGCCTGGAAGAGTGCCTTTGTGCATCCGAGTCTCATCGTCAACGTTTACATTCATGACATGAAAACTTCATATACTGTGGTGTCCTCGGACGCATTTCTCCGAGAAGGCATGAAATGGATCGGATTCTCGAGTGAACAGTCGCGTACAAAGCGGTTGATAAGTTCCATGTTGATTGAACGGACTTCAGGATAGAAACTACTTGAAGGACAGCTCATCCCCAGCCGCTCCTAGAATAGCCAGGTTGGATGAGGAACGCTCTTTCTTTGAAAGCTATCAGTGATTTCAATGAAGCTCTAGACGGCCTTTCTCCAATCTATATGCTGTGTTCCTTTTGTTGAATACATGGGAGATATACAAACATGTACGAAAAGGGTGTGCTACTACTTGCACTCGAGAATTCACCGCTCTAATTATAACCCTTCTCGCTGAAAATGCGGCAGAGAAAGGGTTCACTTTCCGGTCACCAGGCACGTGCCCCGGGACTCCTCTAACGACCTTTGCACCAGGCCTACACGAGAGCAGTACGGGGAATTCAGGCGCTTCAACGCGCACGCGCAGCCACATGCGCCCTGCACGCCCGCAGCACGCAATCCGCGGCTTGCTTCCAGATTGTGCGCAATTCTAGCATCGGTTTAGGCTCGGGCTAGTGCTCCTGAGCGTGCAAACGAGCGGAAATGCTTCGTAGAGACGAGGCGGTGTCAGCTCGTGGGGCGCCAGCGTTTGCCTTTGCGTCTCGTCACTTGCTACAGACGGGTCACACTGTTCGTGTTAGTACGTGCGCTGCTCGCGTTGGTCCTCGGTACCTCGGGCGTCAGCGGTTTGCGTGTCGCCTTGGGAAACTGCGAGCCAGTGGACCGTTCCCAGATGGCCCTGAAAACCCGATTTCGCCCGATGACCAACCGGACGGTTCAGACAGCGCACTTTTAGAGTCACTGAGGCGGCGCGTTCGGGACCTATACGGCAGCGAAGAGGCACCCGTCGCGGGGCGTGTGCCGCCGACCAAGGACAGTGCTCTGGAGGCACCGTTGCGACGTGAACGCGGTGGTCGGACTGTTCGTACCTACGTGAGGGCGCAGCAAGAGCGCTCGCAGGCGCTGTTCGTTGTGGGGTCCATTTTCTTCCTCTCGATTTTGTCGGGAGTTCTGTTCGTTTTCATATACGGGGCGGGTGCGGTTCATGGCGGGGGTCACAGTGTTCAGCATAAACCACCAATTTACGGAACTGACTCCTACGTGAACCCATACGAGCTATTGGAAAGTAGCTCGTCTTTCGATCAGTAGACGTTGCTCGGCTAGTTGGCATGGGCGTGCGCAGTGAAAAAAAACACGACGGACAAGTTCTGTTGGCGAGGGTTTTGGCACTGGACTCGACTCTGCGCCACCGTGATGATGCACGCGGTTATGCAGCGGAGCCGAGCGAAATGACTCCCAGGTTGCTCAGTGCAACGCCTGGGCATCTGCAGGGTTCAGTTGCATCCATGAGGTGAATTTTTCAAGTGCGCAGCTTCCATGATTTGGTGCCGCTTTCACCGGAACCCACTGCGCATGTAAGCCTTGAAGCGAATCTCGAGGTCCCGCACAAGCGCTGCCCCAGTCGTCGATGATGACGCCTCGCTTGCCCTCAATCAGAGATTGCAACTTTCGGTGCTGCACGCAGCGTTATCGCGGCTCTGCGCAACCCGTATCATCATGCCTGAACCAGGGTGTTTTAACGCCAGTATGTAGCAGCAAATTGTAAATTCGACGCGCAGGACGCCACAGCGTTGCTCGGGATTCATCATGCATTGGCGAATGCTGTTCCGTGGATCATTACCCTAGTTTTACGTGGCGCTGTTGATCTAGTACTGCGCCGAACTCACGCAAGACATGAATCCAATGCGTCCAGTGCGTGCCACCTTGTGCGTACACAACATAGGGTTCACGAAGTGGCCCATCTGCGCTAAGCT
This sequence comes from Cyanidioschyzon merolae strain 10D, assembly GCF_000091205.1. Lineage (NCBI taxonomy): Eukaryota > Rhodophyta > Bangiophyceae > Cyanidiales > Cyanidiaceae > Cyanidioschyzon > Cyanidioschyzon merolae. The sequence continues at coordinate 150,183 of NC_010128.1, read as the reverse complement.
CCAACGTACTTCCTTCCATAAAGGTGCCGTCGGCGAAAATCACCTGATCTTCATAACCTGGTGTCGCACCGGCTGTAGGCTGGACATATGCACTTACAGCGGACCATTTCTGCACCGCTCGAGCAAAGGCAACAATCAGCTCGGGCGCGCCGAGTCGAACGGCCTGAATGATATCTGTGCGATGGGCTGCTTCTCCTCCGAATTGAGGCGGCATGGGCGATACCTCAAACCCGAGCTCAAGAAGCGTAGTAGCGACTAACATTGCCCCTTTGAGCGCCTCTCCTACCATCTGAGGCGCCAAAAATAAGCCCTGATAGTTGACTCGATTAAGGTTGTAGGTGGCGCCCCCGTGGACGCCCGGTGCTGCGAGGCGGTTAGCTGCGGCAGCGACCAGCGCTGCACGCCCCACTACGTAACCGCCGCCGAGCGCAAGGGTCCCGCCAGGGTTCTTGATCAGCGATCCTGCCATAAGGTCAATGTCGTCGCTAAGATTCGTAGGTTCGAACTCCTCAACAAACTCGCCATAGCAATTATCGACGAAAACAATCATGTCTGGCCGGTGGCTCTTGATGATTCGAGCAGCACGAACGATATCCTTGACGGAAATCGACGGTCGCCAGGCGTATCCGCGGGAGCGTTGGATCAAGCACAGGCGGGTTTTCGGTGAGAAGCAGGTTCCTTGGGCGAGCGCATCCCAATCGAGGATGTTCCCGTGGGATGCACTGAGCTCCAGCTCTCGGTATTCGATTCCGAAATCGCGAAGGGAGCCTCCAGCCCCATTGGCACTGGGTCGCAGGCCAACGACCTCTTCGAGGGTATCGTAGGGTTTCCCGCTTATCGAAAGCATCTCATCTCCGGGGCGCAGGACCCCGAACAGACACGAGGCTATTGCATGCGTCCCGGAGAAGAACTGTGCGCGCACCAGTGCCGCCTCTGTACCGAAGAGGTCCGCATAGATGGCATCCAGAGTGTCTCGACCTATGTCGCCGTGTCCGTATCCGTTGATGCTCGCAAAATGGTGTGTACCAAGGCGATGTGCACGGAATGTCTGCAGTATCCGTCCTAGATGGTAGGCGGTTCGGCGATCAACTTGTGCAAAGTGCGGATAAAGCTCTGCGACTTTGGACTCGATGAGAGCGTCCACTATTTTGTATTGAACAGCAGGTTGCTCTGACTTGGGCACCGTCGAACGAATCTCGAGGCGCTGTGTCTTTTGCGCTGTGTTTCCGAAGCGTCGCTTCGTTCTTACAGAGCAAAGTCGCCGCGTCCTATTCTCCGAGTTTCTTTGCAGACGCAGCGGTGACATCGGGGCCACGAAGCACTGGTATGCCAGGACGGCATGTTGTGACGGATGCTGTGCAGTTTGCAGCGTCGCTTCGGCAGCAGCGTTGCTTCGCCCGCGAGCTACGGACACCTCGTGTTTGGACGCGCCCTTCTTCCGCGTCTCAAGAACCCTTGCTTCCAAACTCATTGATTGCAGCATTTACGTTCAAGCCTGATCAGAATATCGAATAAAAACTGATATCGGCTCAGGGTCGCACGAGTTCATGAACAGGTGAAAGACTTCAGTCATTGCATAAGCAGGCAGAGAGTGGGAAATGTCGCCGACGCCATGCCTCGTCAGCGTTGCGGACGCTGCCGATGCCGCCTTTCTTCACCTATGCATGGAGAACAGAGACGCCTGCCCGAGCCGCTGCAGTCCATCTGAGATATTGTGGCTCGGACAGTTAAGTCGTATAGGGCGTCGGCAAATACTGTGCGACTCGCACTGCAATGTCGAGACTCTCACGGGCACTCCAAGCTCGACACACACGGCTCCGAGGCGGCGACCTGGACGTCGAAAGCATCAGGTCCAGCACTTGACAACTCGTGACAGGGCTGGCCAAACGCAGGCATCGCCAAAGCGCTAGTATTTCTAGGTTGCAGTTCGTGGCGATGCTGGAAGGCGCTGCTTCATGGGGGCAACACTCCATGCGATTTTGTGTGCGTTCGGCATCCGACATTGTTGCTGCATGTGGGTCAGATTCAAGTGGAACACTGAACTGTCCGCTCCACTCGTGCTTATCGAGACTTTCCAAATATTTAGTAACTGGACGGCTCGGAAATTCGGAAACTAACAAAGAAAGCTTCTGGATGCTTGTTTCATTACAGGATTCTAGGTCATATTTATGGAGTGATACGTTCGACGCTTTGCAGGCAGGTTTCGTTACCTCACCGGATTCAGGGTAACTGGCGATGCCATCGCATATACAATCGTAACCTACCCGATATCGTAATTTCATTCATGCGTGCAAGCCTCAACTATTCTCCGTTCTTTATGTAGCGCATCCTAAGAGGACGCTGACTTCAAATTATGGATGTTACTGATTCAGGACAATTCGTAGGCGCAGTGTTTCGCACCGCTCGATTGACGATGGAAAAACGCGTTGTCGTACCTCGACGACTTGTTCACAAGCTCATGCCGGAATTCTGCTGAACCTGTAACGTCAAATGATGGATCCCGTTTCGCAGACAAATCCTCCTTTATCTGCGGCCATCCACGAAACGGCATTGAAAAGCAGCAAGATATTTTTCCCGAGAGATATGCTCCCAGAGGCTCCCGTCACTTGTGTTTGCATGCAGACCAGTCTTGGATACGGAATTCTGTTATCGCGTCGATCGCTTCCAGAGGAGCATGTGTTGACGCTTTGCATGAAAATAGAGTTTACGATATGAAATTTCTCGACTTGTTCTGCACCCTGAGTCTTCTTTCCAGCACATTTTCTTCATAAGCAAGATTGCGTCCCACAAATCCTGTATCTAATGGAACAGCTTCCGCCTGCTTGTCCAGCAATGAGGGTACGCGCAAACAGCATTTCAGAGAAGAAGCTCGTGATTCTAGGGTATGGCACCGGGCGCGGAAACAGTGCATGGCATCGGGGAGAGCCTTCTGTACTCGTCAAGAGCTTGTACTGAGCGATGATGCAGGCTATGAAGAGCAACAGAACAGCCCTCGGAGGACGCGGTTTCCTGGAAACATCCGATCACCTGACCACAACCATATGTCACCGGTCGGAAGGGAGCACGTTCGCTGTAGACAAAGAAGATGGAAATCGCAAGCGATGCGTTGACCGCGATATTTGCCTGCGCATCAAATGCGTCGACATCAACCGGACGCAATGAAATCGAGACTTTTACGCTGACATCACCATGCTTCGCTTGCTAGCAAAGGAGCTTGGAGCAAAATGGAGTAACCAACTTATTCAAGGACTGTGATCCGAGAGAGGAAAAGTAAACAGTCACAGATAAATTTCGCGACGGTTGGTGTTGGTTACAGTGGAAAGCGATCCAAACTTTAGTGCTTAGACTCGTATTTGTTACGGGTACCAGATCCGTTTTGGTCTGAAATGAATTTCGAGCCCCGAGAATCGATCGCACGGACACCATGAGCTTCACGCGGCAGCGCGGAGGGCCATGCGAGTGGACGTTTCCCTCCGTAATTTTGATGCAGTTTCACGTTTTCATTAAGGTAGGGAAGCAAGTTTGCGGCACTTTGCCCTATCAGCAACTTTGAGGACCGAACACGGCACATTCATCCACAGAAGCTCCTTGCCCAGAGTTCATGCCGTCGAGCAAGCCAGCCTTTATGTTTGCAAATGAAACTTCTTTGAAAAGTTTACAAGTGCCTGTGCTAGATGCGCTGAGCTTTCAGCAGACTCCAAATCTAGACGTCGTACTGCAGCACTGCACCGAAAGTGCTCTCTCGGGGTCCAGATTTCCCAAAAAAAGCAGTGCGTGGCTTCGGAACCCATTCATACAGCTCGCGTGTATCGTGGTGCGTTCTGGAACCTGCCCTGCGATGGTCTGGTAGCGAACAAAAGATCAAACGTGCAGCATGCTCCATCCACGACGCAACGCCTATACTGCGCAGTGCTCGACGCGTCCTGTTCGTCTTACGATGGCCTGGTGCATTCAGGCTCCTTGGTGTGTATCGGGAACGTCAGCCGTTTTCCGACGAGCTCTGCGGGCCTGTGCTCCACTGCGGGTCGTTATGGGAGTCCGCATGTCGGCCTCGCCGACAAGCAAGCGAGCCTCTTGTACAGTGGGTGTTACTCGATGGCTCGACTCAGTGTTCGTTGAGCTTGTGAGAGACGCGGGAGATTTTTTCCTGCGCTCCCTTGCTACAGTGTGTGTATTCGCTTCCACCTTTCGCCCAGCAGTCGATCGGTTCGTGCGACGCTTCGAAAGATCTGCGAGTACCTTGGCCGGTGGCGCAGCCCTGCCGTGATTCGCCACTGCTTGCAGCACGTGCCTGCTCCACAGCATCGGGATGAGCACAAATGGTGCATACGCGAGCAACCATGGCGTCCCGTCCTTGTCCAGAAGGTTCCGCTTCAGGCCATAGATATTTTCGGCGGCCAGGAGCAACACAGAGTAGACGCAAACTGTCGAAAAGATAAATGTGAGCGGCACCATCCACGGCGGGTATGAGTTGCGGACCAGGGACCGTAGTGCGAGCGCACTGTAGCCAGGAATGATCGCAACCTCTACAAGTGTCATAGCTTTGAACCACACAGGGGCTTGGCCCATGAGCGGGTCGTGGGTGCTCGTCCACCAGTGGAGTGTGCTGCGCAGCGCACCGAGCGCGTGCGGCGGCCACTGCCCGGGCAGCAGCACTGAAAGGTCTATCAGCATCGTTACCGCAGGGAACGCGGCAAAAAACCCCAAGTAAACAGGGGACATCATACAGAGATGATCAATGCGCACAGATGCCTGCTTGTCTGGGTTTTCGCTAGCGCTACCGCACCGCAGGCACCAGATGCGTCCCTGCTAACGGGCTTACTCGGAACTGGGAACGGCTGCAAAGCCCCCTGCGAGACCTGTCAGTGATGACCCTGCCGGCACTTACACCCACGGTTATAAACTTTTCAAAACAACTGTTTTCCACCCCAGGGCGCCCCAACTGCAAGTTTCCTCGACCCGAGTTTATGAACACACGTCCTGGAGGCAGCAGCGAACGCTCTGCCGCTGCGAACGCATCGCAACCGACGCGGTCTGCAGGCGGCGGGTGTCGAAGTCCGCACCCGTCGACTGCGTCTCGATTTGAATTTCCTGAGGAGACGCGTTGCCACAGCGATCGGCTGCTGGGCGCACCTGCCTCATCGATGCGGCCGCCTGAAAAAGCTGGGCCTTCTCCATGTGCCTAGTCCGCGCATATCCGCTACAGGCGTCGTCGTGGACGCACACGGAAGGCACTCGGTACCCGGAGGATCATATGAACGAACCATGATCCAGAACGGCAAAATGGATGGTGATGGCTCATGACTCTGAAGCGAATGAGGCTGCATGGTGAACACTTTCCCGGATGCCGATAATCATTGCGCTTTTGGGGATCCCACGGTTCCTCTAAACGCTCATACGAACTCACGATCAGAAAAAAAGCAAAAGAATGGAACGGTATGCGGTTCGATGGCCCGAACATTGTGTGGTACACTTTTGTCCCTTCTGGTGAAGAGGCAGCCTGGCTAGGGCAGGCGCGAACGCCATACAGCAACACATCACATGCCGTGTGCAGTACCCAACGGAGGTGCTGGTCATGGGAGCGAGGTGATTTCCTCTCATAGGATTGGCTCAAAACAGAAGCCCGCAGCAACGCGTGTGGTGACTGCTCGGGGGTTTGTATCCAGATAAGGATGTCGCTGCTCCGTCAAAAGCGGCAAGACAGTGGGAGCAACGAGAGAACCTTTGCTGTTTTCTCGGCATTGCTCACGACAAGTTCCCAGACCTTCGTCCGTATTCTCCGGTATACCATCGAGCTCGGAGAAGCATTTTCCTCCTGGTCGAGGCTCCGAGAAAGCGACGGATCTCTGCAGTCAGTGCATGCAGAATCGCGCATAGCTTCGAGTTGACGCGTTGGGGAAGCTGGCAACGCCGTCCTTTCGCCCGACGACTTGCGCTATGACGTATTGGGTGCCACCTTGGGAGTCCGCACCGATTCCCGCTCACAGCAGGTCGCTGGCTCGATCAAGCCATTGTTTCGTAGTGGAGAACAGCGCGGGGTTTGCTTGAACGCGAAAGAGTCGTTGAACGATCTGGGAGTTGTCTCCTAGTTGGGGACGGCATTCGCCTATGAGGAGGAGTTGTTTTGGATGTATGCATCCTGCAGCATCCCCTATTGCTGCAGGCTACCGTGAATGCTTGCCCCCAACGCAATGCACACGTTGCTGTCCTCCCCATGACCTGATTCTGATCAGATACCGGCCTGGCGCTGGACGGATGTAGAAGCATCCGGGTAGAAACAGTGGAGCCTAGCCTGATATTTCGGCGAGGTTGCCACTCTGGGTGAGTCCGGTCTGGAATCATGGATCGTGCACCATGAGAACATCGCGCAGCGTGCACTTTTCGTGGACACTTTTGTGCGCTGGCGCACTCTCTGCGACATCGCTTTTCCTGTGGCGTGCCTCCAGTTTGAATGCGCTCACATACATAAAGAAGTATATTTCCCGAAAAAAGCGTGCACGTCATTACCCATAAGATCAGATGTTTCGTTGGCTTTTGAGCAGGCAGCACCTCGGGGTCGAAGAAATCAGTAACGCATGCCGTATAGATACCCCCGTCACACTGAATGATCGGTTGATCGATGAACGATCGCTTTGGGTTCAAGTAGGTTTGTAGGTCTTGTCGCTTATTTCTCCATACTCGCGTCTAGAGCTGTCTATGCTGCAAGCATTCACTTTACACATCGAGATCGTCTCCGTCAGGGGTCCGCAGCGAGACGCAAGCGCCTGGCGAGCACTGGTTCGCATTCTCGGTATTTTGCAAGAACAGCGCTCGCACCACGCAGAAGAATCTAATGCGTCAAAACAACAAGGACTTCAACGAGCGAAACTTGGCGTCGTTCAATCCATCCCGCCCGAGGGCAGCTCAGTCCTCAGAGTGGCGACTTGCAATCACACACTGCGCTCGTTCAATAGGACGACTCGGATTACGAGCACACCCGCATGCTCCGAGTGCATCTCGTGTTTGGGCTCTATTTTCTGCGCAGATACTGCAAGTGGCGACCTACAGCCAACAGGCGCATGCGCGGCAGCGTTACAATCATCCGAACAGGTTTGAATGCTTTGCAATTGCTACAGATAAACTCGATGTTTCGTCCTTGAAAACGAGTATTCCCGGCTTGGCAATGAACGCGCCTCAGAGAGGCACGATTCGCGAACTCGACAGGTACCTGAACCAGTGTCTGCACCACCCCGTTCCCATATTCCCCAAATTTGACGAGCAACCACTATTCTCGCAGAAGCCTATAATGATGCTCCCAACTATTGGGCAGCTCCGGTCCCGGGATATGCTTGATCCGCGTCCCGGTAACGCTTTGTGTTGCCGGGCGCACAATTCCCCAAGAATCGGTACGCTATATGGCATATTCTCTTGCGAAAGCTCCGGAGCCACTCCTTTGGTTGCAGAATGCGGCATTTGCCACCAATCGGTTCGCAAAATGGTAAATTCACCCGTTGGAGCCCTCTTCTGCAGATGCAATGCCCGACGACAGCCTCATGTCTGAAACACGCCCGCGATTTGGCCGGGACTAGTGATGTCCTGAACAACTGCTCCGATGACTGCGACTGTTGTCCTTAGTTCTCCTGTTTTTGCATCTACAAGAAATTGTGTAGCCTCGCCAGTGGCCGCCGCCTGAAGCGTGCCTCTCCACTGAAGGCCATCGACTGTGCTACAGAGCGCCACGGGCACATTGGGCGACAGCTGGTCGAGGAGCCTTGCAGCCACAGCACTTAAATTCCTGCCGACCATGAGGAGCACAAGCGTGTCCGCAGCGCAAGCGGCTGCTTCATATGGAATCTCTGAAGCGTCATGGCCGCTGAGCAACAACACACTGCGTCCGTGTTGCCGTTCCGTGAGAAAAATCCCCGCTGCGATCGGTGCCGCCGTACACGACGACACACCGGGAACCACCACGTAAGGGATCTGGGACTCGCGTAATGCGGCGACTTCCTCGTGCAAACGGCCAAAGAGACTGGGATCACCGCACTTCAGGCGTAGCACACTTCGGTTCAGGTTCTTGGCTTGATGCACCATCAACTCATTGATTTCGCGCTGCTTGTACCTTTGCTTGCCGACACAAAGCGTTAGCGATGGCGGATTGTTACGATTCAAGCGATTCCAAAGTTCTTCGCTTATCAAGCCCTGGGCGAGATCATCGTATAGAACCACGTCGGCTGTGCGTAGCAGGCTGCACGCCCGTAGCGTGAGCAGCTCGTAGGCGCCGGGGCCGGCCCCCACGAGATAGACCGTGCCCGGGACGGCGTATTCCGGTGCTGGCGGCACAGCTGAAGCGACTGGAACAAAGATGGGGCGCTGCTTACCTGACTTGGTCGCAAACTCTGCTAGTCGATTGTCGGGCCACTGTCCGTGTGGTCCGCGGCGAGCCTGAGTCGTCCTAGTTCGTCGTACACGAGACTGGAGCAGCTTCCGAGTCGTCTTTCCAGGTTGACCACAGCACTGCACTGGCCTCTTTTCGAAAGTGCTAGGCAAGGCAAAGCCACTGCCGAGGTAGCTCTGGAAACAAAGCTCAAGTCCCAGTTTTCCGCCATAAAGGCGCGTCATCAGTTCTGCACCGTATCAAGTTACTTTGGGACACAGGATCGAGCGCTCCGTTGGTGCCATTGCGATTTTTCACGAACCGTTTTTAGAGCCTTTCACCTCCATTGCGTTCCACAGTCAAGTGCATGTCATCAAATGCTTTTTCTCCGTTTATAGCAGACGCATTCAAACTGCGTTTATTTTCAGAGTACAATATCTAAGGGAAAGGTACGGACGTGAAAGTTGGGAATCCTGGAGGTCCATCACCGCCAGCTTCTGGAAGATAAACAAAAACATGCTCTTCTCACGGACGATCATGCGAGGAAGAGCAGCTGACGAAGCAGTAGAAGAAGCAGGTGGCGGGACTATGGTGACGCAGAGGGCACGTGTTCTATCAATCCATGCATTGAGGCGTTCAACCGGCTGCAGCGGACGCATGGAGTTCATGAATTGTGACTTCAACGCCGCCATCAGGCTCAGATGATATGCGGTGCTGGAGACGAGACCCGATGAGCTTACGCGATCCAATCTTATGGGGCAGCCTCTGAAGCTCGAAGTGAGTCAGGAGAAGCTGAAACAGAAAGCAGGCCGCCGGTTGAAGAAGATTCGAAGGCCTCTGTGAGTGAATATATATTTTCCCTCCATGCTCGTAAAGCGTTCTTGTTTCACTGACATAGATGTGTGCAGGCCTCGACTATTCTGCCTTCCGTACATGTATCATGCCCAAATCAGAGATTCTTCAAGATTAAGATCTTTGTAGTTCAAGGCAACTGGAGCGCACAGCAATGCGCACAGCTGGATTGACGAGTGATCGTGCACCGCGTTGTCTTTCGAAGACTTGTTCACAAGCTCATGCTGAGAGTTCCCAGGACTTGTCGCGTCAAATAATAGATTTCATTCCGAAGACAGATTTCCCTATCTTTGTGAACATCGACAAGACTGGATTCCACAGTACCGCGATCCTTCTCATAATATAAGGTACTGCGGGCTCTCGTCCTTTCGGTTCGCATCGAAACGATTCTTGGACTTTGGCATGAGTCATCGCGCGGACCGCATCCAGCGGAGAGTGCGGTATCGCTTTACGAGTGCGGCATGTACACGGATCGCGATTTCTCGACATAGACTCCAGCCTCGATTTTTCTTCTGATGCTTTATTTCGTCATAGATTTGTCGCCTTCCACAGATCCTCCATGGAATGGAACAGCGCGCGCTTGCACGTGCAACATACGGAGTACTCTCCGAGCGTATCGAGCAGAACAAGCCTGGTAGCATACGGTACTGCATCGGGCGCGGAAACCGAGGACGGCATCGATGCAGAGCTTTCTGTACCCGTCAAGGGCGTGCATCGAGCGATAAAGGAGGCGTTCACGCACCATAGTGCAGCGTTCGGAGGGCGCAGATCCATAGGTGCTTGAGAGTACCTGACCGCTGTCAGGTGTCAGTGTTGAGACGACGGCACCGAGGATGCATACAAATAAGATGAAAATAGCAGGCAGAGCATAGGTCGCAACTTACGCCTGTGCATCTAATGCGTCGACAACAACCGCATGCCACAATGCCGGGACATTATCGCTACCATCGGCACCCGTGGACTGCGCATAGCAGAGCTGAAGGGAAACGAACGACCTGCTTCTGTAAAGCTGGAGATCACAGCTCATTCCAGAAAAAAAAAACAGTTACAGACATATCCCTCAAACGGCGATGACAATACCAATAAGAAGAAACTCAAACATGATGATGTACGCAAACGTTAGCAACATAGATCTGTTCCACTGAATTCTACAATAGCTGCAGAACATTCTCGCCGTTAAACTGCAAAACGCCACCAGCGCTTCGAACACGTCCCTGCAACTGAACAGGAAAACGTGTTGCCGCTGAGCGCGCGCTGCGATCTGCATGCGCTGCCAAGTGCGATAGCCCCACAACTAGACAATATTGACAGATCGTCGATGCCCAAACTGGACACTGCCCATCCGTTGCCACCGACCGTTTGGACGGACGGTACGCCGCCGCCAACGCCCCCATTTGTTCGCCTATCATCGACGTCGTGAGCCGAATTCTTCGCGCAACTCGATTTTGGATTGTTGAGCTCATTCTCTTCAGCAGGAGCGGGTTCTCGGGGTCTTGCCTCCCACCAATGGTGCAGCCTGGGCGCACGCGACATATTTTCACACCCGCATCTTGGCACTGCTTGACGTTGACCTCTTTCCTATTGTTGCTTTTGCTTGTGGTGTTGCTGCCAGCAACTGGGAGCTCACCAGCGAGCGTCGGTGAACGCGGTGCCACTGGCTCCGACACGCTACCCAAGACGGTTTTCGGCATAGCGAGTGAGGCTGAAACAGTCTCAGCTCGCTTGGAACAAGGACAACGTGGAGCGCTGTCTCGCTTGCAGAAGGCGAAACTTCCGCCCGAGCAGCAACGTGCGGAGCTTGAGCGACGACACGAGTTGGACTACGGTTTCGGCGACTGGCACGCGTTCCTCACAGAGCGTCCAGAGAGGCCTATCATTTCCCTGGTAAAGGACACCCGCGTTGGATCGATTGTGATCAAGAATCTTTTTTTCGACCCCGATGTTGCGAACGTTTCGGAACTTCGATTCGAGTATAAGGCGCTCCGCGACCGAGAGTTGATGCTACAAGACCAACTGGGTCGCGTAGCCCGCGAAAGAGATAGCTTGCTAAAGCAAGCAGGTGATCTGCGCCAAGCGCTTTTCGCTGCGGCCGGTCCCCGTGATCAATGGCGGGTAACAGAGAACGATGCATCCTGCAAGGCGGCAGTCAACGTCGCCCGACAGGAATGCGCCGAAGAGAAGCGTGCGCTCGAGTCACTTTTACAGCATTGTCGTAACGAGTTTTCGGGCCACGGCGGGTCGACTGCAATCAACAGCGCGCTAGAAGCGACCGCCTCCGACACACGAGACGCGCACCTGGGCGCACAGTTGCCTGCGCCCGCGGACCCTCCGATGTTGCACGGGCGAGGGTTGAACCGGGACGCGAGCTGGTGGCAGCTCACTTCGCAACTGATGGTTGGCGTCCTGCAGTTCCTGGCGTTGCTTCTGACCGTGAGCCTCGCTGGAGCAATCGTCACCCGATATGCGCAGCAGGCAACGACCAGTGCGGTGGAAGCGATGGGAAACCTGGTGTTTGGTTTGCTTGGATTCGTTCTGTTTCTGTCGCAGTTGCTGCTTCGTGGTGATACGCAGCACATCGCGAGATTGGCGAGCGTTTTGCGCTTCGGGTTCGTTCAATGCATGATTGCGGCGACGTATTCGTTGTTGTGGATCACACAGTGCATTCGCCTTTTGCTCCGTGAGTCCGTGCTGATAAGCGCGGCTAGTTATATGCACTCGCCACGCCCTGATTCGAGCTTGAAGCATTATGTGATGATCAGTTTTTTGCGATTGGTAGCATCCACGTGGCTGGCCTACGACTTTTACGCCATTTCCTGGGACAGGGCGCTCTGCACACCGTCCGAAGAAGCCAGCTTATGGCGCTATTTCACTTGGACGATGGCTTCAGCTACGATTTGTTTCTTCTCAACTCAGAGTGAAAGAGCGGCCTATGCAAATCTCTATCAGAGTCTGTGGCGAGCAGCTGCAATGCGCTTTGGCGGCGCCGGTGGAGCCTCTGGGGCACCCGTTTCCACGGACGCGGAAGCTATGCATGGAAGCCCGGTGCTCAGCCACGCGGTCACCGTCAATGATGTCGTTCTGCTGGATCCGCGGGGAAGCGCTGCACTCGCGCGCGAGTCAACAGTCAAAAAGGCATAGCCTTTTCGAAGCAGGAGATGGCTGCGGCACTGGTCCAGTTGGCTGGCTGGCTGGCTGGCTGGCTGGCTGGCTGGCTGGCTGGCTGGCTGACTGGCTGACTGACTGACTGGCTGGCTGGCTAGTTAACTCGTGACGTCATTATTCGTGTTCAACGCTTTATTGCAACGGGACGCAGTCAGCTGATCCACGTTCTCGTCTGAGCGAAAAAGCGCTATCTGAAACAGGGTCACATAAGACTGTATGGTCGCACGGATTCCAGGTTTTCTGGAAGCGCTCGGTTGAAGTAGCGCTCGGCTGACGTTGCCGCTCGAATGCCCGCCCGCATGCACGCAAGTGAGACTTTCCATAGCTCGGTGCTGGTCTCCGAATCTCTGCACGCGCTTTGCATAAGACAAGGTATTCAGCACCTAGTTTCTAACGAGCGCGGAAACGCTGCGCTCTGAACAAAAGTTGGAACACAGCGTGTCCGCCGGAACTCGGAGACAAACTCGCACAGGACGAGAGTCATCGCCGAGGTAAACTCGCAATCTCTTCCCTTCACTAAGTCTGCGGTGTTGTGCAGTATCCCGAACTGACGCCGTCGCAGCCGAGCTCGTCGCCCTCCACCTGAATCACAACACTGTTCACGCGGAGGAAACTGGCCCAGTTCGAGACTGCGCATCCACCAGTGCCTCAAACCGAGCATATGCAGGCAACATAACACTCGTGTAGAGTTGGAACGCATCGGGATTGGGCTCCGCAACCCGGCGATACCGCACTGCATGAATGCTTGAAGCCCAGTCAGCAAACTCCTGTTGTTCACCGCGTTGCACATAAGCGGCACGCAGGGCAGCCCCGCGAGCAGCCGTGTTCCATGGGGTCACGTGCGCATCCAAGGATGCTTTGCCACGTTCCAAAACATAAACAGGGGCACCCAGCACATCCGCAATCACTTTTCGGATGCCCCGCGACTGAGAAGCACCACCTGTGAGCAGAACACGTTGCGGTGGGAAAGGTAACCCGATGCGCTCTCCATAGTAGCGGATTGCAAGCGCTCGCTGCTCTACCACAGCACGAACAACGGCATCGTGTGATGCAACGTCCTCGGGGCGAAGCAGGGCCAGTTTCAGCTCCGCGAGTGCCGAGCTGGTCGATTCCGTTTCGATCTGGGCAAAGTACATCAGACCGGCAGGTAAGCGAGGAAGAATCTCATCCACAAATGTAAGCAGTGCTAGGAGGCCCTGGTTTCCCGCCGGTGTGCGTTCCAGCGAGGCGTCAAAGTCCTCCCAGGAGCGATCTGGGCCCCGAATGCGCTCACGGGTGAGCGAACCGTTCGAGAACACGAGAATCGGCATGTACGCGAGCGGATCAAGTGAGCTGCGAAAAACGTGACCAAACAACTGGGGTTCGCATGAGCTCGTGCGCCCGAAAGCCGTATCCGAAGTACCCAGCGATATACACACATCACCCAGTCGCATAGCCAGGCCTGCTGCCGATGAGGGATTGTCACCAGTTCCAGTCACGACCAAGCACTCGGGGCGGAAACCGAAACGATGACAGAAGTACGGAGCGATTGGTCCAGCGGCTGTGAACGAGAGCACTGGTGATTCTGCTAACTTTCCATGCAAGGTGCCGGACTCGAGTCCCGCAGCCTGCTCGGTTGCAGCGAGCGCTTTGGGAGCCCAGCGCGGCCGCAGCGCACCTAGCTGCAGCCACAGCGTTCCGCTCGCATCAGCGACATCCTCGGCACACCAGTTGCCGCACAATATCGATACCATACCCGCCGATATAACTTGAATCCGCTGCGTCTGCCGATATGCCGCTGGTTGATGGAGCGCGAGGTTCACCACCTGCGCGGCAGTGTATCGCTCATAGGCACGGGAACCGGTGTCGCGGGCGAGTTGCCTCGCTCCACCAGGATACGCAGCCTCAATCGCTCTACAAGCTGCAGTTGTCGAGGCGTCCGCCCATATAGGGCTGAACGGCACCGCAAAGGCAGTCGTTGGCTCTTGCAGACAGGCGACCAGCGACTTCTGGCTGTCTTTCTCGGTATCCGGCAGGTGCGGAGGCCTCTGCCAATACACAGAGCCGTGCTGCTGCGCAGACACCGAAACTGCTCTAATGCGTTCGAACGGGCACTTAGCACTCCGTAGTCTTTCGAGCACAAGTTCGAGCGCCTCGGCAAACATGAGCGTCGGTGCCACCGCACGCTTGCTCTCCGGGTCGTAGATAAACCCGCTCTTCGTGCCGTAGTGTGGTAGGTCTGTCTCAAAGTTCACACTCGCTTCGAAGGCGCTTTCCAGGGCGTCATCGAGGTCGATAACCACCGCATCAAGCGATTGCGTGCTCAGATCAAGACCTAGGTACAAGCCGTTCGATTCGGCAACCATGTACAGGGTATTTAAAACTGTAAAGTCGTCGGCGTTAATTCAGGCAGTGCGAGCAGCACTGCAGTGCCGGTCGCATCAAAACGTGGAACCGTCAGCAACGTCACAGGCGCTGCCGTCCCTGCGTTTCGAGCTGCCCCGAACACACGCTGTTGGTACCTGAAGGTATCCGCGTTGCCAGTGAAAAGCACGTGCGGAACCTCGCGGATAACGAGGGGGTCGTGGTCGCCTCGCGGGACGCAGGCCATGGTATCCGGACAAGTCGGTGCGAGATGTCCACATTCGAGAAGTCGTTGGAGCGCCTCGAGTTCGTTGCGAACTCGCGAGAAGCGGCAGAAATTCTTCACATTCTGTCCGGATGTTCCCAGGAAGAGACAACCATTGATTTGAAATGCATGCGGATTACTGCAGCGAACGAGTCGATTCTGTGCATCGTCCTGCGAGGCGCTCTGGGGAAGCAGGAGTCGATGCCATGGCTGTTGCGGGAAGGCCGCATGCACGGGGTCCTCCTCGCCGGGCATAAGGTCCACGGGCACGTGCTCGGCAAGCGTCTTCAGGAAAAGGTCGAGTAAGGATCGTTCGCCTCGAAGGTTTCCAGCGACGATCACTCGCATGCATGCCCCGAGTTGGACGGTATCGGCGCCAAGGCAGCCTGTAACGTAGTCGAGGAAGAGCTGTGCCGCCGGCGTGCGAACATCAACCCCAGACAGGAAGCAGATATACTGTTTTGCGGATTGTCCCGAACAAGGCAGTGGTATCGGTGCGGGATGCATCGGCAGTCGGATCTCGTTCACGCGAAAGAGCCCGTCCGCGCCTACCAGCCCTTGCAGCGCAATGACCATTCCCGTGACGACATCATGTTTGCGGTCTTCGGGGTGGAACACGCACTCGATACGACCAGTCTCGTCCTCAACGTATACGCGATCATCACCAGATGTGTAGTTCAGGAGACGCAGTTCAGGGACGGTGAGCATGATGTCGTCGGCATAGCTCTTGAGGATCGAGGGTTTCAAGGGCATCTGCTTGAAAATGATGCCCACAACCCATTGCGTCTGAACGGGGTTCAGCTGCGAGATCGCAACTCGCGTGATATCTGTATAGGTGCTGTAAAAGTTGCGCATTTCTGCCAGACGACAAAAGTACAGCTGGCTGTACTGTTGCATGTAGTTAGCCTGTTCGAGGGTCCCCGATGGCATCGCAAAGCCCCATGGCCCATCAAGGTTCGCGTATGTCTCGGAGGAAGCGTTGGAGACTGCGCCGTTTTCTTCAGAACAAGGCCTTGTGCCTGTCATGGCGTTTGGTTGTTCTGATTCGTGTACTTTTTCCCTAAATAGGACGCAGTCGCCAGACGTCACGGGAGCGCACGAACCGCGGTGCCCCCAGTTACCCCAGAGCTGTCGCCGCGGCAACGCTGCGGTTTGACTCTAGAACTGTTTCTATGGAAAACAGCTCTACAGCGCGTCCTGACGCTGACGTGCTCTGCGCAAAGAACCCACACAAAGCGCGCCTGCAGCTTCAAGTCCGCCAGCGACAGAAGGCTTGAACACGGCGCTAGAGCGCTCGCCTCACGAGCCCGTTCCACCGCAAGATCGGGTCACTGCCGGCCCTTTTCTAGAAAAGGTCGACGCTTATTTCCGGTGATAGCTGTTTCGTGTCTCGAAAAGAGGTGCCCGGTAGAGTCACGGAAACCGGTTCGCGTAGATCGCCCGGAACGAAGCCGGGAACCTACGCTCGGTTGTTCGCAGTTCAAAGCAACCCGCACATCCGGGAGAAGCGTTTCGCGCGCAGTTGCACGAGGAACTGTACCGCAGCGGGCGTTCCGGGTTTGTTTCGAACCTCGATCACGCACACTTGAGCACGCTTCTTAGTTCGGCGCTGATTCGGGGAGTGTTTCTTTTGAAACATGGTTAGGTCGCAGTTTCTCCTGCACATTGGCAGGCGCTGGTTAAGCTCCAGCCCGAACTGGAATGCAGCCTCCATCCGTCAGCTTCGTGACCTGACGGGTGCCCCGGTTATGGAGTGTAAAAAGGCATTAGAACGGTGTGACGGCAAGCTGGACGCAGCACTGGGGCTTTTGTCAAGCTACGCAGAGACCGTGATGCGAAAGAAAGCGCAGCGCAGCACGAGGAGTGGGCTCATTGCACTGGAGGTCGCACCTGATCAACGGTGCGGTGCCATGGTAGAGATCCGTTCCGAGACGGACTTTGTGCACCAGTTGCCTGTCGTCCAACGTGTTAGTCAGCGCGGACTAGAGCTGCTCCTGCGCGGAGCGGTAACCAATGTACAGGAGCTGCTTGAGGCATTGCGCGACGAGCTACGAGAAGCGGTCGCAAAGACTGACGAGAATCTCACAGTCCACCGGGGCATCCGTTTGCAAGTACCGGACACGTTTCGGGACGGTCGAATATATTCCTATTTGCATAATCACGCACGCGTTGGTGTTTTGGTTGCTTGCTCGGCACCGTCGCCACTCGGCCGACAGGTTGCAATGCATATCGCTGCAATGAATCCGCAGTACGTTTCCGCGGCCGATATCGAGCCGTCCGTCTACGAAAGCCTGATGCCTGCGGAAGATGAAGCGTTCCGCGCTCCTCGGCAATTGGGTGCCGCGAACGCTTCGCCTCCCCAGCGCAGAAGTGTCAAGTTCGAAGCGTTCATCGCTGAGCGCTGTCTCCTGGACCAAGTGCTTGTTACCGACTCTGCCGACGAACGCTCTCGCAGTCGACAGCGAACAGTGCGCGAAGCTATCGGTCCGGGGATTTCGGTGTTAGCCTTTGAGCGTTTTGCACTCTAGCGAACGAGTCGGCTCGTTCATGCCGCTACGGAAAATGTTTAGACTGACAGATGCGATCGGAAGCGCTCCCGTGGGACTATCGCCATAGCATCCTATGAAGTCCTTCCCGACGACTCGAATCCCTGTTTGCTCCATGGACAAGGTTGCATGCTGGATGATTGCCCTAATTCAACGAGTTGTCTGCATCTTGTTGTCTGCAGTGCGCAGACATCTCTGGAGCAAGCGTGGATTCAACATCCGCAGAAGAGCCGCTGTCAGATGGGCTGCTTTGCAGCGGCGTAAGATGGAATTCAGTTGGGTGTAGGCTCCCAACTGGGTCTGGTACCCATGGGGTACATATTGGATTCGCCTGGCTCTCAGCGGCAAGTTCATCCATCCGCTCCAGCACACCGCTCAGCTGTTGATGGAGGCACAGAAAGTTTCCCTCGAGTAAGTTGAGATCCGCCTGGAGCCGCTCAACTTGCAGAGTCAGTTGTTGCCAGTGCTTTTCGCATGCTCCGTGGGACTCGACAGGCATGTTTCTCTTCGGTAATGGCGCCTCAATGGCATGCTCTGCGTTTTCTCGATCACGTGCAGCTTTCGGAGCTCGAGCGCCTGTCGGCAGACTCGGCGTCGGTTTCGCACTCGAGCTTGCATCTGGCCATGTGAGGAGAAATGCGTCCTTGGGCTCCTCGAGTTGTGGATCGTCATCTAGGTGCTGGCTTATCATTTCCATGCTTGGTAGGTAAATGCGAGACATGAAGAAGGTGAAGAACCCTGCAGGTAAAGTTTCACAAGAACACTCGAAAATGAAATATGGGCGCTTTCGAATGCACGTGTCTGCATCGACAGACGCGCATGCATGCGCGCACGTATGGACACACGCATGGACGACAGCCTGTCACGTTGATGCCAACGTTTCGTGACCCTGTGCCATTCGACGCCGCTTCGCCGTTCACGCGGCGCCGAGCATCGATCACCTGTTCTACTCATGCGTCACACTTGAGAGACTCGCGAATACAGCGTTGCACGCATGGATGACTTTTTTCGGGTATGCATTCTTTTTGATCGTTCTCGCGTATGGTGAGACCATGATTTCGGAGCCGGCTCGTCTCTATCATATATTCTTGCAATACCGCAATGTATAACGGCGGCAGAGTGCTCCTGACTTGAGCGGAATGCCCCGGCCGGCAGCACACGCCGCGCCGTCCAAAAGCCACGAGTCCCCGAGATTTCGTTTCTGCTGTAACAGGCTCACTCCTGTACATCACCAGCTACGCGTCCTAGTCTAAGGTTCTTTTTGCCCGACAAGCACGCTCCTCGGCATCACCGAATGTGCAGCCACACGAGCGTCAGGTCTGCCGACTCCCGTGCACAGAGGCGATCACCATCGCGCGTTCGCACACGCCGGCATGCCAAATCCGCCACGCACTGCTGATCCCGAGCGCATGCGCAGGGCGTTCTAGACACTGCCGGTTTTCTCGTTTGACAGAACTCTTCCATGGACAGTGGATCCCATCTTGTACAATGGATCCTGGCATTCAGGAAAGCGACCATCACGCTGCACGCTGTCTTCAAATTACACGACCGGTACTTTCTCCCGGATGTACTGAGAGAAGATCGGCTGCATCACCGATGCGCGACGCACATGGCGTGCGCGCTCCGCTGCGGATCAAGCGCTGTGTCCGAATCGACGGGCAACTGGATGCGATGCGATGCTGGGGATCGGTGTAGCGTACACCACCAACGCAGCAGCAGCAGCAGCAACAGCAACAGCGATAAAACCTGTTTACCTTGAAACCGGAATGGCGACATAGCGAGGAGTTTGAAGTGGAACAGTAAAAGCAGGCTCCAAATATCGAGAGTGTGTGGCTCCTGTCTGAGAGGTGCTCTATTCTCAGAGCTCATCCGTCGCGCACCTGCGACCTCTACCCTGTGAATGCCGGTAGCAGGTGGCGTTTTTGTCCGTTTCTCTAGTGTTTGTCGCGCGCTCGTGGTGGGAATCTCTGGAATCGCTGCAGTTGGAGCAGGACAGGCAGCAACACTTGCCTGGACATATAGATCGCCACCAGAGTGTCGAGGTCCGAGCCACGGCCTAGAGAGCGTTCACCAACAGGGTGTGCCCCGTGTTGTTGTGTTTCTGGGTGACAGCCTCGTGACTGGCGTTGGTTGCACGTGCCAGTCGAACCCCGGAACAAACTGCATTCACGGGGGGCCGGTGCTCGCACGAAGGCTCGCGAAGCGCTTGGCGAGTACGCTATCTGCGCCGGTGGAATGGCATGCTGTTGGGATGACCGGAGCTTCCGTGCGGGACCTGGTTGAGCATGTACTGCCGCGCGCATCCCGTGAAGTCAATCAAGAACCAGAGCCAGCGCGAAAGATAGACATGGTTGTGATTCTTTGTGGGGTTAACGATTGGAAGCGAGCCTGGCGTTCGTACTCACCGTCAGCTTTTGAAGAGGGGCTCGCGGCGCTTATAGGGGCCGCGCGCAAAACCCTCCGCCTCTCACCAGATTGCTCCATTTTGCTTCCCGCTGTGAACGGTTCCATGATCGAACACGTCCCCAAATTCCAAATGGAGCCGCTTCGTTCCATGTTAGCATTCGTGGCAGAGCAGTACGACAGCGCGAAGCGTCGCGTTGCCGCTCGTTTTGGAGATCGCGTGCGTTATATACCCGCCTTGTCGACGAATGGAGAAGCGCCTACGGCACTTTTCTCGCACCTTGATGGAGTGCATCCAAATGAGGTCGGCTACCAGAAATGGGCCGACCATATTTTCGATCAAGCTAATGTAAAGTGCTCGAATGCGTAAGCCGGCAGCGCTTAGCATCACCACCGGCGACGCGCATCATGCCGATGCCAATCGCGCGCGATCTGGGTGTATATATATGGTTTTGCGCACAGGTCCCCAGGACTTAACGGTGAGGTGCCGGAGATACTTCTGTATCAGAAGTACCGCCATGGTTAACGGGTGTGCCTGCTAAGTACATGCTCTTTGAGCGCGCGAGTTCGAATCTCGTCCTCACCGCACCTTTTGCACAGGCGAGCACGGAAAGCAAGACGAACCTCCCTTCGAGATCGCGAGTCTGGCTGGATTGCAGCGTCGGAAGCCGGTGCCTGACGCCGTCTCCGTGGGGAACGGTGCGAACCTCAAAGTGGCGACTTTAGGCGCGCCACCGACGTTTGGTGACGGAGCACTGGTGTTTTCTGGCACAGACAGGATATCTGTACAGATACCAAGCATCGATTCAGGACAAGTCATGCGAAGACGCGTGACAAGAATTGAGAACAGCAACCCCGCCGTTGAGGCTACTCTTGTTCATGGGACTCGTGGTGTTGGACCCGAGAACGTAGACTGCTCAGCGGCACCAAACGCGCACCTGCTGCGGTTCTGTGTGGTTCCACGGTCACCGTGTGCGCAAGTCAATTGATCGCCGCTTTTACCAAAGCGCTCTAGAGTGAGCGTTCGTACTGGTTCCATCATCCAGGGTTCCCTAGTCTGATAATGGGCACGCGTGATACTCCGTGAAACCGAGTCATGCTCCGCCGCATCTTTAAACATAGATAAGAGTTTTGCTCTTGAATCGAATCCGGGGCTCGGCCGCCTGGCTCGAAAAGTCCATCCATGACGGAAGTGGACGATCCGATAACTCGGTTTCATCAGATGGGACAGGGTCTGCTTCGCGTGCCTCCGTAGGCCGAATTGGCGGAGTTTTCGTCCAAAAGCGATCCTGGGAACTCGAGAAATAGCTCTCCACAGGCGCTCCTTGCTTCTGAGTACAAGCTACGGCGCTAGTGGAAATGCTCCTCTACGCGGGTGGAGCTCGCCACGAACCAAGGAGGCATGCTATATAAAGTCCAGGCAAAAGAGCCGTTCTGCTTCATTTTCATTGACAGGCAGAATGGCATCTGTCGATGGAAGCTGCTTCCCAGAAGAAAGATCAAACTCATATGCTACGCTACCATGCATGCACGAGAACGCGGAGCATTCACGACCAGAAAGCGAATCGTAGGACGACAGGATTCAGATCACATTCGATCAGCAGGGTAATATGTGGAGTCTTCCAGATACCGCGAACATTCGTTGCGTGAGAAAATACAGAACCGCTGCGTAACGAACGATCCACAAGGTTGTACACGAGTAAATAATCCACCGTAAACCGGCTGATTTTGTTTCCTTACCGACCCCAGGTGCTTCTCGTTGTGAGCGTGCGCGCATTGCTTCCGGCAGACACTGCGCCTACATTGTGAAACGACGCACCAGCAGTTTCGCATATATATCGTGTCTCGAAGAACCGTTTCTCTCAAAGTTTGGGCTAGAATCCCACGTTACCGCGTTCAAGACCGTGAACTACTCCTGGTCGCCAAGCTCTTCCACTTTGCAATGCTCTGCATCCCAACGGTAACGGAGATGAAGGCGAGCCGTCGCCAATCGAATGCCGAGCATTCTCAGGAGAACACATTGCTCGGCGCTGAGAATCTCTCCTTTCGAGCAAATCAGAAAGTGCTTATCCGGTCCAGCGATCACATCCAAGAAGAGACGGCCGCCACGGAGGCTAATAGGCAAGCCAAGTTCGCGTAGTTTCGGGCCTGACGATGCCGGGAGGTCTTCAAGTGGTTCCCCAACCGCCAAACGAACGTCTTCTGGCGCGATGGTACCGGCACGTGCATACTCTCTGCGTTCAAAGTTCGCGAAAAGTTCCTGGACCAAGACGTGAGGTGCACTACAGAACAGAAGCCCGCGTTTCCCCCGAAGTTTTTCCCCTAATTGGTGCAGTTCGGGCGCCAGCGCCTCCTCAGGCGAACGGCCCAGCGCCACCTGCAACACTCTATTCGAACCGAGAAAGAGCCGACCACCGCCCTCCGGAAGCCGTTTCACCTCCTCTCGAAACTCTTTCAGCGATTGGTTTCGAATATCACCGTATTCGAAAACATAGATTTTGGTATGCTTGGGCGGGAGAAAGGATCGAACGAGCTCGATCATTTTCGCTTTCTCTTGCCGCGTCTTCGTTGTTGTGCCGTGCAACGCCAAGCGGCGTGCACGCTTTGATCGAGGCATAATTCGCTCAGGTCACGCCTGGTAACGATGTTCCCAGTATTACCGGCACCCTGAAGCAGTATTTCGCTTGATCGCTCGCAATTCGCGACAAGTTCTCGAATCCCCGTCTGAAACGCCTGCTCCACGTCGTCCGTGACGGACACCCAAGCAGTCGTCACGTTAGGTGCCGACCAGCGTACGGCACACCTGGACGCGCACCAGTGGACGCGTAGCGGCGGGGCGATCGCCACGCGGCGATTCGGCGCTCTGTTTCCGATGACAACACGTTTACGTTGTACGTGGAATCTAGAATGCGGGATGGGTATTCTGTGTGCGCAGCATGTCGGAGCACAGACCAGCACAACGAGCGCTGTCCCGAACAGCGTCGTGCGTTCCCCGTAGCTCACGTCTTTGGAGGCCTTGGCGTCATACCGTCCTGTCTCCGTGCGACGTTCGCTGCGTCGATGCATTGATCAAGCCTCCGTTGTTTTCAGGGACGCTTCTCCCGGATTTATAAAACATGGTTGCGTTCGCAGAAGAGGTAAGGTTGAAGGTGCGATCTCCGGCAGCATGTGCACTTCCATCAGAGTGTGCGAAGCTGCATCGAATTCGTATTGTAGAAGGAGGCTTGCACCGCATGGCGATGTCCAGCGACCTCGCTAGCGCGCTCCCCGGCGACCTCTGTATTCAAGCAATAGCTAAAGAATACTTAGGGCGCTGATGCCCTCGCACGTAGAATGCTTCTCGCTTGTATATGAATTCAGAGCACGACAGGTGACCTGTAGCTTTTGCATTGATAGGTGGGCCTGGAGGTCGCCCTTGTTCATGGTCGAGGGATTCCAGAATTCGGCGCAGTGATTGCGCATTGTTCGCCCTTTTTTCGTGATCCGTGCAAGCTCATCGTGAAAATCTTCGTGACACGACACTGAAGCCCCAAGCTGAGTAAACGTTGTTTCATACTTTGCAGTGCATAGCCAGGTACCTTGCGGGCAGCACGATGCGCTGGCGATCGAGTCAGGTGCCCTCTCATCGACCTTGGCGACGTTCAGTTGTCAAGTAGAGACGAAGCGCCTCATCTACCGCCCATAAACTCGGATTCGCAAGCCGGTGGAGGTGCGTAACGCGCAGCGCCGTGGCCGGATACCCGTGAAGATGCCCATCCAAGGTGAGTAGCAAGTCTGGTTCATCGTAGAAGGCTCTGTTATCGCTGATGCGCTCGCGCTGGTCTACCGTCATGGCCACAATACGGCGACGTGTGGCGTCTGCAGGGCCCAGAACAAGCCTCGCTGGAGTGCTTGCCCTGCCAAGGCGCCCTCGCTGCTCCCTTTTGCCCGGATCAAACACAGTAACTCTCTGAACACCGCGTCCTATTAGGTGTTTCGTGATCGACGCAAGCGCTGCTTCGTTACCGAGGAGTGCGACGTGCGACGGAAACGATTGCAGTTGCGTGTGCTTGAGCGGCGCGGTTCGCCAGCGTCGGCGAAGATCTCGACCGAGGCACCGCAAGCGCTCCAAAGTGGCAATCAGTAAAATAAAGATCCAAAACAATACACCTTGAGCGTGGTCTCTACTAGAAGAAAACACCCTGGGCAGTGAAACCATTGAGCGGGTCGGAGACCCCGACCCTGCCGGAGCGCCCTGGAAGTGCATGCGCCGAGGCGACCTCGATAGCGCTTCAGTCTCTTGCTTCAAATGGTGACGAAATCTCCTTCGTATGTCGAGCCCAGACAGATAAACGGAGAGGTTTATGTCCTTGACAAAGCGTTTAGAGAAAGAAACCCCGGATGCAATGTGGGGCCTAGGGAACGCGCGCTTCGCTGACGTGCATGGCTCGAGAGCGCATCGCATCGGCGGCAGCAGTCCCTTTTGGCGGATAATCTCACGAGTCCCGAAAAATGGAACTTGTGAAGGTCACCATTAGCCAAGTACAACCGTTCCCACTTTCTATAGACGAAATTCCAGCCTCACTGGATACCTGATCGCAGCATACCAGTCCCGTGATTCGGACGGGAATCCAATGCCTTCTCTCCTGGCAATTGACTTTCGCATCGCATGTCGCTAGCCTTCCAGCGCACTGCCTGCACACACGGAGTACTGAACGGCTCTTTTCGATACTCGCTCAACACAGCGACGCTGGACGCTCCGCAGGCACAAGACGTTTCCCGATGCTGATCGAGGCGCTCGAGTCCGCTGCATCGCGTGCTTGCGTGCTTTGTTCTTGCCGGTGGATTCACAGCAAGGCAAGCCGCTCGCCTTCGATCGTCTCGCCATGTGATGATCAACCAGCGTACCGAGCGCCAGCTCGTGTATCTGGCTCTGTTTCTGCACGCTTCCTCTTCACGTGTAGTTGCGAGCCCCAGTGCGTGTGATGCGTGTACGCCGTCCAGAACGCTTCGCTGGGAATCACACAGAATCGGTTCCTGTTCTCGATAAAGTGCCCAGGGCGTCGAGACCGATCCCGAAGGCGTCCTTCCACCTGTCGTGATGCCTGCTGGCGTCCACCAAGCCCGACGCCAGACGAGACCGAGCAATGGCGACGCCGAGCCGCCCCATCAGGTCTCCGCTCAGGTCTCTGGCTTCGTCCTGTCCCGTTGCTTGGCCGCTCTTGTGTTCGGGGCATCGACGCTGTCGATGAGCAGTGCAGAAGCGTATGAGATGAAGAAGCCGCATCGTTTGCCCGACGGAGGATGGTGTTTCATACAATTCTATCGACTTGGCGATTTGTAGGCGACCGCACGCGTGACCTGTCGCGGGGTCCGCTGTTGTCGCTGGTCATGTTCGATTCTTCTTCACGAGCCGCAGTCTTGGCAGGCATCGGGTACCCTTGTACAGTTCTGCAATGCAGTCCGAACGAGGTCTCATCGCGTGAGACAAGGGCTCGTCGCTCCTGCTACAAGCTGTTGCGTTTCAGTACGAAGTGAGTCATGTTTTGTTCGGCGCGCGACACGCTCGCCCAGAAGCACGTTTTTCCGTTGGCCACTCACATCCCTTTATCACAGCTCGTATAAACGGTACGGAAACACGAGACCCTTTGGAGGCTTTGGTAGCATTTGGCAGCGTATGTGTGGAGTAGAATGGACTGAGGGGACCGACGTCGTGCAAGCAGAGTCGGATACTTTCTTTTTCGGATACATGACGTTCTGAACGAGGACTAGGAAGAGAATAGCCTATGCACCTGCCGACAGCAGAGTGAGTGACTTGACGAGACCGCGGTCCGTTTTTCGCGAGCGATCAGTAAAAGTATCGAGTCTTTTTGCAACCTTTCTCCTTGTTACAAGACGTATTCGTTTTATTGAAAGCTTTCGATGAAAATCGAACGAAAACAAGAGCGGTTTGCCGGTACTAGTGTTCCTGCAATCACTTTTCTGAGTCCCAGCTGCAAACTGACCGTCGCATGCGTGACTTAAGTACAGCTACCAGGCAAGGTTCCTTTTGCGAATGCATACTAGGGCCAGCAATGCTCCCATTAATGCGAACAACATCAAGCACCATCTTCCGGCCGAAGTTCTGATGCGAGGCCGTCCATTCGGGCGGAAAGCATGCACTGATAATTATTTTGATGCCAAAGCATATTTGTGAATTGCCATTTGATCTGTTGTGGTCCAGTGAAACAGCTATCGACAGGTCCGAATCGGTGATCACTGTGCGTTCTCCATTGTAGAAGATGTGTCCACGTGAGCACGGCAGAATACCGTCTCTGAAATATACCTCAGACAGCTGGGAATATGCTTCTTTGCTGATTCGAAGCAAAACGGAGGAAAAAATACCCTGTCATGCTTCGCTATTAGGGTGCCACGATTCATTCTATTCTGTATATTCGTCCAGTCCACTACCGCTGGAGCAGGTCTATTGATAGAATCTCATCAAGAACTCCACTCTAGCGAATGCCAAACCCAAAGAGTGCGGTTCAGGGCTTCTATGCATAGAATGGGATCGAAAGCAAGTACCGGCTATCAACGCAGAAATTTCGGGCGCTTGCACTATCGGTCTGCATGCAGGCTTGCCCAAATGGGAAAGTTAGAAATGTAGCATAAACCCTCGTTCCGTATTTGATGGCATAGCTTTGCCAGTCCTGGGCATCATCCAGCACTTTCTCTGATAAGCAAATGCGGGCTTATTGTGTAGAGGAGCGCCGTCCTCCGTAATCGCACCCGCATGAAGCAGTGCATTGCACTCTGGAGGTGCCCCAATACCTGATGCAACGAAATACAACGGTTTCTTCTAACCCGATGCCGATATAAAGTCTCAGATGTGTATTACGTGGTCATCTGTAGGTCACCTGCGCTCGTCCGAATAATGAATTCACTAGCGCAGTGATAAAGGTTTCTTCCGGGAGCAGCGCTTTTTCGGCAATGCTGCACTTGTGCAGAAGCTGCGACGCCTCTAACCGACACTGCATGATCACCATAAAATATTTTTGTTTGCTTACGGCAAGAGTAGCCGTCATGGCACACTTGGAGTTGCATCAAGCGCTTCATGAAGGCTCTTCACCCGCTGAGTCGCTGGATCACGCGAAACCCCTTCAGCGACTGGAAGAGAGGTCCGGGTCCATGGAATCTCGGAGTGCCTGCACAAGAAAGAAGGTACCTTCCGTGCTGGCCCCCATCAATTGAAAATCCGCAGGGAATCGGTCTAAATGCATTGATCCCGCACCTATGAGGAAAAACGATCTACGGACGTCAGCGATCGCTCGCTCACTGAACACCGTTTCCCATCCAGAGCACGCGGTGGACAGGCGCTAGCGCGCGCGCATTCGTATCCGCAGGAGTGCGGTCGGATGTCGCTCTGCAGGCAGTGCAACGGGGACGCGTCCGCGGAAACCGTGACGTTTTATACCCTCAGAGCCGGCAGCTTTTGCGCTTCAGGGAGACGCTGGTAGGCTTTTGTACACCGTGCACGAAACAAGACGATTTCCACTGAGGCCCGTTCTGCGTGTGAGCGTCTCTGAGCGTGCATTCCTCCCAGTGCCTCAGCAAAGCAACTTTTTGTTTTCACAGAATGCCGAGTAGAGACGACCCCAGAAGACCAAGCGAACTAGTTATATTTCGACGCGAACACACTGTAGCGCCGCCGCCTGCAGTCTATAGCCTGTTGGCGACGTTTTTCGGAGCGCTCGCGCTCCTGACTCGAGCACGGAGCTGGGCTTGGCTGACGCTCTTATTCTGTTTGGCGGCGTTTCCGCGAATCGATTGGTCTCGCTCGGATCCAAGACAGTACACAACATTATTCGGTTTTACATTCATGGTTATGTACACGTTTGATCTTCTCAATACAAAACTTATAGTATCTCGACTGAACGCCTTAGTGGGTTTGCTGTAGTTATTTTTCATGGCATCAATCCATTGAGTCTCTGTGCGTTCCACCGCATGGCGTGCGCGGCTACCGCCAGTGGTTGGGACAACGACGATCGCGTCGCTAGGGAGGCCTTTCCAACTGATGAGCGTGAACCATGCTTCCCATCAGGATTGAAGGATCGCTGCATTCAGGGAAAAGCTGCATGTCGAGCCTCTTCGAGGCGTTCGCTGCAATGTCGATAAATGCGCTGGCCATGGAAGAACATCTCTGGCACAAACATTGTGGACGCCTTTTGCTTACCATGGTTCACGATTGATGAGTCTCCCCGTGGATCCACTGTGGCGCTATTGTCTTATCCAGAACAGTATTTAGGTAACACTAGTACCGGCAAACCGCTCTTGTTTTCGTTCGATTTTCATCGAAAGCTTTCAATAAAACGAATACGTCTTGTAACAAGGAGAAAGGTTGCAAAAAGACTCGATACTTTTACTGATCGCTCGCGAAAAACGGACCGCGGTCTCGTCAAGTCACTCACTCTGCTGTCGGCAGGTGCATAGGCTATTCTCTTCCTAGTCCTCGTTCAGAACGTCATGTATCCGAAAAAGAAAGTATCAGACTCTGCTTGCACGACGTCGGTCCCCTCAGTCCATTCTACTCCACACATACGCTGCCAAATGCTACCAAAGCCTCCAAAGGGTCTCGTGTTTCCGTACCGTTTATACGAGCTGTGATAAAGGGATGTGAGTGGCCAACGGAAAAACGTGCTTCTGGGCGAGCGTGTCGCGCGCCGAACAAAACATGACTCACTTCGTACTGAAACGCAACAGCTTGTAGCAGGAGCGACGAGCCCTTGTCTCACGCGATGAGACCTCGTTCGGACTGCATTGCAGAACTGTACAAGGGTACCCGATGCCTGCCAAGACTGCGGCTCGTGAAGAAGAATCGAACATGACCAGCGACAACAGCGGACCCCGCGACAGGTCACGCGTGCGGTCGCCTACAAATCGCCAAGTCGATAGAATTGTATGAAACACCATCCTCCGTCGGGCAAACGATGCGGCTTCTTCATCTCATACGCTTCTGCACTGCTCATCGACAGCGTCGATGCCCCGAACACAAGAGCGGCCAAGCAGTGGGACAGGACGAAGCCAGAGACCTGAGCGGAGACATGATGGGGCGGCTCAGCGTCGCCATTACTCGGTCTCGTCTGGCGTCGGGCTTGGTGGACGCCAGCAGGCATCGCGACAGGTGGAAGGACGCCTTCGGGATCGGTCTCGACGCCCTGGGCACTTTATCGAGAACAGGAAGCGATTCTGTGTGATTCCCAGCGAAGCGTTCTGGACGGCGTACACGCATCACAGGCACTGGGGCTCGCAACTACACGTGAAGAGGAAGCGTGCAGAAACAGAGCCAGATACACGAGCTGGCGCTCGGTACGCTGGTTGATCATCACATGGCGAGACGATCGAAGGCGAGCGGCTTGCCTGGCTGTGAATCCACCGGCAAGAACAAAGCACGCAAGCACGCGATGCAGCGGACTCGAGCGCCTCGATCAGCATCGGGAAACGTCTTGTGCCTGCGGAGCGTCCAGCGTCGCTGTGTTGAGCGAGTATCGAAAAGAGCCGTTCAGTACTCCGTGTGTGCAGGCAGTGCGCTGGAAGGCTAGCGACATGCGATGCGAAAGTCAATTGCCGGGAGAGAAGGCATTGGATTCCCGTCCGAATCACGGGACTGGTATGCTGCGATCAGGTATCCAGTGAGGCTGGAATTTCGTCTATAGAAAGTGGGAACGGTTGTACTTGGCTAATGGTGACCTTCACAAGTTCCATTTTTTGGCATTGGTGAATAAGAACCGCATGCGTGGGACAAGTTGAGTGAGAATTCGATCTTTGATCCGTGGTACGCCGCTGCGTAGATTGTATGCTGTGCATTCCATGACTGCGATACCGTGAAGCATGTTC
The DNA here is from genome assembly GCF_000091205.1 of Cyanidioschyzon merolae strain 10D. Classification (NCBI taxonomy): domain Eukaryota; phylum Rhodophyta; class Bangiophyceae; order Cyanidiales; family Cyanidiaceae; genus Cyanidioschyzon; species Cyanidioschyzon merolae. The sequence goes on along the minus strand of NC_010128.1, from coordinate 120,407 downwards.
GCGATACGGCCGCGTTGCTTCCGCAGCCTATTCGACGCTATCCTTTATTCGCTTTTTGCTCGCAAAGGCCTGCCTCGCGGTCACAGGCACACCCGTCCAACAATTTGTCTCTTTCACGTATATGCAACGTTCATACATGCTCAGACGCGCTTTTCTGAACGAATCCGAGTCGAGCGACAGGGCGCCGCGTCCAGTGCGTCAGCGCTGGGACTCGGGCGGAGTTGTTTCTCAAACCGCCTTGTCCGCTTCCGTTCGGCCTTTGTCGACTCGGGTGCGTGCTCGTGGGCCGTATCCAGTGCCTCCTCCAAAACGCCCAGCCAGCGCTGCACGTCCGCGAGCTGGACCCTCCTGGGGAGCCCGATGCGGTCCCGCAACAGCGTATGCAGTTCGGTTGGGTTCGGAGACTCAGCGGGCGCGCTGGTCAAGGCGTTATGTAACTGATCTCGCAAGTGCTTCACTAGCCAGCGCAGGTGCTGGCGTTCGCTGTGCACAGCACTCGTCTGGAAAACCGCTCCGGGAGTGCGCGCCTCTCGCAGTGCAAGGGCATACTGTCGGAGCGCTAGCCAGTGAAGCTCTCGAAACAGCGGGAACTGGTACTTGGGTAAGACGCGTAGACGGTTCTCCATCTGGAACACGCGGTGCTGCATGACAACGCCGCCCAGGTGGAGAATGTTGCCTCCCAGCACAACGCTGTCCGCTGGGGTGTACACAGCATGCAGCCATCCCGCCGGAATGAACAACGTGTTTCCCGCGTCGAGGTCAATGACGGCAATAGGGCTCAGCTCCTCAACAAAGTCTAGCTCACGCAGCGCCTGTTGCGGATCCCGCTGCCACCGCTCGTAGAGCTGCAGATGGCGCTCTGTAGGCGGTGACATGTAGAAGCGCTTCTTCCCGCGCAGCACGTGATAGAACACCGTCGATCCGCCAAAGTCTATATGCCACGAGGTCCACGATCCAGTGCCGCTCAGAAGGTAGTACTTATCAACATGCGGGCGCGGCTCCGGATACAGCGACGCCCAGTCCGCTCGGCGAATCAGCGCCGGCACCACGAACGCTCGCCCTGTCGGTGTTCGTGATATCTCCAAGGAGATGAGGTTCAGCACCCGCTGACGTAACGCTGGCGCGGTTGCCAGGTAATCCAGGTACTGCCCCAGGCTCCAGCGGGGATGCAGCTCACTCTGGCTCGCGACATCCAGCACTTCGCAATGACGCTCAAGTCCGTACTCGCGCCCGACCTCCTCGGGATGGTAAGCACGATGTGGAATGTGCATGTCGAGCCCGTCGGGATCGAGCACGACACAGGGCGCATCGGGCATGCGCTGCAATTCGCCACCGGTGCCGTAGACGAGTATCCCCAGATGCGCCGCTAGCCCGCCAGCGTCGCTGGTGGCGTTCTTCGCCCAGCTCTGAGCCCGGCGTTCAGCGGCCGCTCGTGCCGCCTCGCTCAGAGCGCCGGCGCAGGTGCCGCCCCGCAGGGCACCGCCTATATCGCCCTCATGGAGGCGGGCGTAATCGGTGACGGCCGGACGTCCATGCTGGCTCCGCGGGCGTTTCGGTCGCTGCACTGGAGTGAATAGGTCCGTCCCTGTCCCGGAGCAGAACCGACAAATAAAGGTCTTAGATGCCCGCACACGTGAAACGTCCAGAAATAGACAAGAGATGTGGAACCAGCCGTACGCGCAGGTCGGGTTGTCGCACGCTACCATGATGCCGTTGCGGCGCGCGTCGTACGGCTGGCGACATATGCAGAACCGCGTACTGGTGGTGCGCTGGTTTTCAGGTTTCGTGTCCTGATCTGTAGCCAAGCACCCGCAAGCGCTGTGCTCGCTGTGAGATGCGACATTGGTGGAAGCACCAATGCTATTCGCAGCGCTCCGTGGATCGGGACCGGGATCGGGTGGATACGATGGCATCGAGTCGAGCGTCTCGGGCGCTGCTGGTGCCGCACTACTCGCTGGCATTCTACCCGCCGGGAGCATCTGTGAAGAGCGCTCACCGCAGGGGCTTGTAGCGCGCCCTCTTTTCGCGATAGCGGCGAGCCTTCGCGTCTCTGCGTCGCACGCTGACGCTGTCGCGCAGGATGTGCACGAACTTGGTACGCTTTCGGATATGGATGATGGTGTTATATATATTTCAGCAGCTGTAAATGCGTCGTTCGCACCTATCGGCATTTCGGGAAGCTCAACACGAGCAGGGACACGTTGCATCGTATGCCGCAGCACGTGTCCGTGCTGTCTGCATGCGTGCGCTGACACGTCACGAGCACGCATCTCGGAATCGGAGGTCACAAGCGGCCGCTGCGCATCCTCGATGGCGTCGATGATTGGTGAACGCTCCGCCATCATTGGGTGCGCCCGCAGCGCCCTGCCTACACGTGTCTGGTGTCAATGCGTACCTGTCTGATCGTCTGGATGCCCGCCTTGGTGCAGTGATGGGGTTTCACGAAATCTACGCTTGCCTAATCTCAATTCTTAACTGCTCGGAAGTCTCCCTTCCTCGCTTGCTATGTAGATGCGTGGGTACCTTAATCGTAGCTACTGGCCTGTATTCACCGGGAGCTGACCCCTGCCGCCTCGGAAGCGCTGGAGTGGCGCAGCGCCTCTGATCCGTCAGGTTTGCAGTCTAGAGGCTGTGAGCGCGTGCAGTCCAGCGCACTCCGTCCGCGATGCGTCCAGGTAAAGATGCTTCGTTCGCGACGGTTGACGTGCTCGTTCCTGCAAGCGGCTGCGAAGACGTGGGGAAAATGCAGTCTTGGCGCAGATAATTTTGCGTCTGGCGGCGTTCCGCGTAGTGGGCTCAGTTATGGGTCGATATGCAAACAAGTCACGTCTAGCGCGGCAGAAACAAACGAACACAAGGATAACACCCTGTGCATGGGATCGCAGGCACACACTCGGGGGCGTTGCGTCGGTCCAGTACGCAAGTCGGAAACGCAGCTCCACACTGCGCTCTTCTGTACAGTCCAAGATGTCAGGGTACCAGCGCAGTACCCGCTTATTTCCTAGTGCGAGCTCTATACTTGCTGCGGAACTCTGGAGCCAAACAAACGACAAGAGCCAGCGCCCTGCCGTCAGTGTTCAGGAGATGTGATGCGGGGTCGCGTGGCCAGCAGCTCCGCAGTGTAATTCCCTCCGTGGAACCAGAACTACTCAATTGGTCGGGTCTCGTGCGACGTAGACGAGCAACGAGGACGCTGTGGGCCTGTCGCGACCTCGATTTGTTCTGAGAGGCGCTGGAGCCTCCGTTGCCACTGCGACACTCGTCCGAAAACTCCACCTTATGGTTATTCTGCGCCCAGCGTCCAATACTGAGGCGGAGTCCTCCGAGTTGATGCAGCCAACGCTTGGCAGCAAGACCGGCCTGTAGCTGCCCGGAAACGACCTCAGTTCGTCGCAGACAGGCCTGCACTCCTTCGCAAACTGCACACCCCCGACGTTCTCGTGGTGGACGCTGCTGTCGAGGGCGTTTCAGCGCACACACAACTGGGTACCACTCAGGGGTACCTTTGTTTGAAAACAAAGGCCGCGCTGGATTCGCACAGTATATAAGGCGCCGAGCGGCCCTGCTTCCTTCTCACAGATACGTAGGCCTGCCCTCAAACTCAGTCGGTTTGATCGAAGATTCGACTCACTAGACGACTGTCGCGTCCCTGGTGGACGTCTGTACAAGCCGAGGCGCTCACTTTCGCTAGGCTCTGCTCGACACGTGCTTGCGACTGTCACAGCCGTTGTCGTCGTCTGTATTACCAGCCTTACCCCATGCAAGACTGCAGCAGCCGCTGCTACAGTCGTCTACGCTACCGACGCAGCTTCTGCTACGGCTAGGTCTCCCGCAGCAAGCGTTTTTAAACCCTATAAAACGGATAATTCTAACCAGAACCCCCCTGTGCGCACAATTCCTGCTTATAACCAGGCAAAAGACCACCGTTGCTCTCCAGATACCTCTACGTTCGGCTAACCCCAAACCCGGTCTCCTCACGAGATAGATAGCAAGCTGCAAACGACACAAATAGTAGCGGGCATTGCCTCCCTAGTTCGTAGCTCGTCGAGGCGCTGCCCCGTAGACGGATCGCCCCGGAAAGCTCCGTATCGATCGATGGAATCCACAGTGCGCCTCTCTGAGGAGACGTGCTGGCAACGCTGTGCCCTTCGAAGCGGAGGCTGCAAGGATTGCGACACTTCTCATGCTGAAAAACGCAACACCAGTGTATGTTGTGAACACCAAGTCGCAGCACAAGCGGGGTCGCGACACCCAGCTTGCGAACATTGCAGCGGCTAAAGCGGTAGCGGACGTGGTGCGGACGACGCTGGGGCCGCGAGCGATGCTCAAGCTCATCCTCGACGCTATCGGAGGTGTGGTCATCACTTCAGACGGGAACGCGATCCTGCGAGAGATCGATGTGGGGCACCCGGCGGCCAAGGCGATGCTGGAGCTGTCGCGCACTCAGGACGAGGAAGTCGGTGACGGAACGACCAGCGTCATTGTGCTGGCGGGGGCGCTTCTCCAGGCCGCGGAGCCGTGCCTAGAGGCGGGCGTCCATCCTAGTGTCATCGTTGGAGCGTACATGCGGGCGCTCCAGGATGCGCTCTCAGAGCTGGAGCAGCGGTGTGCAATTGCAGTGGACTGGAACGATGAGGTGCAGCTGCAGCGCGTCTTGCGTGCCTGCCTCGGCACCAAGGTGGCTGCTGTCTACCGTGAGCGCGTTGCCGCCTGGTCACTCGCAGCGGTGAAGCTCATTGCAGAAAGCAGCGCGCCTGCTACCACCGCAGGAGCCGGCACCCAGCGTCCGCTCGATATCAAGAACCTGGTCCGAGTCGAGAAGATCCCCGGTGGCGACCTCGATGATTCCGCGGTCATCCGCGGTGTCGTCCTCAACAAGGACATTGTGCATCCGCAGATGCGGCGACGCATTGAGAATCCGCGCCTGCTTCTCCTGGACTGCCCGCTGGAGTACCGCAAGGGCGAGTCCCAGCTCACCGTTGAGGTGACACGCGAGGCCGACTGGGAGGCGCTCCTGCAGTCCGAGGAGGCCGTTGTACGCCAGCAGTGCGAGCGCATCGCGGCACTGCGCCCCGACTTGGTTATCACCGAGAAGGGTATCAGCGACTTGGCCGCTTACCTGCTGATGCGGGCGGGCATTAGCGCCCTCAGACGTGTGCGAAAGACCGACAACGAGCGGCTCGTGCGAGCAACCGGTGCGCGTATCGTGTCGCGTATCGAGGAGGCCAGCCAACAGGATATCGGGACGGGAGCGGGCCTCTTCGAGGTTCGACGCCTCGGCGAGGAGTACTACAGTTTCATTGAGCAGTGCACAGCACCAGGCGCGTGCACCGTTCTGCTGCGGGGCGGCAGTAAAGACACGCTGAATGAGCTCGAGCGCAACCTGCACGATGCACTGTGCGTCCTACGCAGCCTCTATGGTGACCGTCGCGTCGTTGCCGGTGGTGGTGCCACCGAGATGGCGCTCAGCCGGGCTCTGCTGCAGCGCTCTGCGCTCGTCGAAGGCGCTGCGCAGTGGCCTTATCGACAGGCAGCTGAGGCACTTGAGGTGATCCCTCGAACGCTTGCCGAGAACTGCGGCACCTCTGTGGTCCGGCTCCTTACGCGGCTTCGCGCAGAGCACGCAGAAGCCGGCCACTCGAACATTGGCGTAGACGGTACAAGTGGCGAGCTCATCGACATGATTGAAGCGGGTATTGTGGACGCCTACGCTGTGAAAGCGCAAGCACTTAAGACCGCAGTGGAGTCTGCGTGCATGCTTCTGCGTATTGACGACATTCTGAGCGCTGTTCGTAAGCGAGAGGGCAGCGGCACCGCCACAGGAGCAGCCGACGCTACCGAAGACGCCAACCCCACGGACTAGCGAGCATCTGCGGGATGTTTGCAAGGGTGCAGCTGGTGTATCCACTAGACCGGTACAGGCATTTAGGAGCGATCGCCTTGCAGATTTCCTTCGGTGCTTGATCGACTTTCCATTTTTAGGTTTTTATCTATGCTGTAGACCATTCATTTAGTACCTTGGAACGAAAATCCCGATACGTTTCCGTGTAAAAGATGCGTTTACACGAAAGTACCCCGAACGATACGAACGCACTTTAGCAGTTGCTGTTGCGGGATTTCTGATCGTGTCGCAGAAACGCCGCCCTAGGCCTCATCGATTCACCTGGTCGTGAACGGAATCGCTTAGTATAACGACACACGTTTTCATTGATTGTTGCTGCAGAGACACCTTATCTCAACAGCTGTATGAGGATCGTTGACGAAGACGCTAGCGCTTTATGAAGGTACCCGTGGCTCCGGATCAAAGCACGCTTTTTCGTTTAGCCGATTGGGCGATAATCGCTCAAGGTGTGCGCTCGGTCTGGTTGGCGTTCCGAGCGGAAAGCATACCGCAAGTCGGAGTTGCTGTCTCGAATGCAGCACCTGTAGGAGGAAGCTTAGCTCTGATGCAGCATGGGCTCGCTCGCCGAGTAAGAGACTGGTCAACTGAGGTCGTACTTGCTGTTTCGGGGAAGCAAGCAATACAGCAACCAAAAGGTTCGCTTGCAACTGCTGGAGCACGAACGCAGCGCACAAGTACACTACAGGAGGCCGCTGTCACGGCGAGGGAAGCGGATGCAGCTGCTTCGGAAGTCGTTCGAAACTTGCAGCAGCCTGCACAGTACGCGAACGTGGCAGCAACGGGACGAGAATCGAGTGCATTGCCAGGAACCCTGGTCACTGGGAGACCTTACAACACAGGGGATGCGGTGACTCCTAGCAACGAAAACGCGGCACCTGCCAACTTGGAGCATAGCAGTCGCCCGCCACCACTGGCGAGAGAAGCAAATGCATCGACGATAAGTGAGAATGATGTTGGACCCGAGCTGCGATCACGCAGAGGCAGCTCCTACGATACCACACCAGACCCTGCTGTACAGACTGTGCATCATCGTGTCGGCCAGGAGGAGGAGCAAACAACAAATGCATTCACCGAGCGCGACGTGAGAAATTCGGCCCCGAGACGCTCGGTTGGAGAAGCGCGTCGCGTCCCAGCAACGACTGTGGAACGGATGTTCGGGTTCGGAAACTTAGCGCTCGGCATTGTGTGGAACGCAGCCAAGAGCTCCCTGCTGAGTGCAGCTCCTACCAAAGAACGCTCTGGACTGGAGCGATACCTGTCTCCGGAGAATGCCGACCGCATAGCTCGAACACTCTGCCGTATGCGGGGCGCCGCCCTCAAACTGGGACAGATGCTCTCCATGCAGGATGAGCGAACCGTGCCTCCAATTCTGTTGCAAGCACTGGAACGGGCCCGTCAGGGTGCAGATTTCATGCCGCGACGTCAGCTGGAGCGAGTTTTGCGGCAAGAATGGGGACCCGACTGGCAACAGCGCGTTCACTCCTTCAATTTTGAACCGGTTGCAGCGGCAAGCATCGGCCAGGTACATCGTGCTTCCGTTAGAGAGCAGAATCATGAGCGACCCATTGCCGTCAAAGTCCAGTACCCCGGAGTTGCAGCTTCAATAGAGTCGGACCTGAAGAATCTGAAGCGTCTTCTTACTTACACGAATTTGATCCCCAGAGGTCTCTACCTCGACGAGGCTATTCGCGTAGCGCGTGAGGAGTTGCTCTGCGAATGCGACTATGAGCTTGAAGCAGCTAATCAAGTACGCTTTGCTGCGCTCTTTCAGGGATTCGACCAGGGCCACGTGCACATACCGAGAGTACTTGCGTCGCTCTCGACAAGGAACGTCCTTACCACTGAATGGGTAGACGGCGAGCCGCTTGATCGACTCGTTAGCCTCGGCGTGCCTGCGGCACAGAGAAACAAACTAGCGGTGCGCATGCTTCGCCTTACTTTGCATGAGCTATTTGAGAAAAGATTCATGCAAACGGATCCCAATTTCAGCAATTTCCTCTACGAAATCGAATCAGATACGCTTCACCTTTTGGACTTTGGTGCAGCGCGTTCCTATCCGAAAGCGTTCGTCGACGCGTACTTGCACCTCGTGATGGCCTGTGCGAATCGTGACCGCGCCGGCATCCTTGAGTGGTCTCAGCAGCTTGGATTTCTCACCGGAGAAGAGTCCAGGCTTATGCTGGACGCCCATTGTGAGGCCGCATTCGTGGTTGGAGAGCCCTTCTCTGCTGCCTTTGCCAAGAGTTACGAATTTGCCTCTAGTAATATTGCAGTGCGGGCGGCACGTTTCGGGCAGGTTATGTTGCAGCATCGATTGTGTCCGCCTCCGCGTGAGGCCTATTCCCTCCATCGTCGTTTGAGCGGAGCGTTCTTGACTTGTATGCGACTGCAGGCAAATATTCCCTGCAGAACGCTCCTTGAGGAGGTCTATACGAAGCATGACTGGCGTCCGGAGGGCGAATCGGAGCCAGCAGCTGGCGATTTGCCTGTCAAACCGCCCGACTTGGTGTCTGTACCCCAGTGAGCATATCCGCGACGGGGTTCAAGAGCGACATGCCGGCTGCAGCCCGCAACGTGCGCCCATACAGCAGCTGGAGCCGCTCTGCAGCGGGGATGGTATCTGTTGGAAGAGCCCCGACGCTGGAACTGATTCTCAGAACACTCGGACATAAAGCATTCTGCATCCATGGAATAGATTGTACGGTTTCGAGGCGCAGCTACGAAACGATACTGCATTGCCGATGCTGCCTTCGTCCAGCATTCCACAGCGCGCGGAACAGGTGCATGTGGGCATCCACCCACGTTCCGAGGGCGAATTTCACGTTGCTCATTTTGATGCAGGTTGCATCCATGCCACGCGAGAAAGGTGCGGGTCCTACAGGTCAACTCGGGCGTATGCACCCAAATTGTGGTGTCTTCCGAGTGTCATCGAAATCAGCCTTTGCGGGGTTTTTCCGCGACAGCTTCCTTTTCTCCTATGTCATTTCCAATTTTCAATACTTCCGTTTCTTTTGCCACTCCAGCTACATTGTCAGCAGCAGAACGATGTTGATGGCAAATTTAAAGTCCCAATTGCTGCGCTTCTGGATGCTTTTCACGCTGGTCATGCTCGAGCAAAAGTTGCGATTCTCCTTTCGTTTCCCATGCTCATCAGTTTTGTGTCCTGCCTCGGTGGACTCGTCGCAGTGATCGCGTTTGAATATGATCAGGTGTTCCCGTATGTCTACGTCCACAATCGGCTCTGTGGCAAGTGAACGCTTGCCTCATCGCTTGATGCATACCCTTGACGGGTACAGAAGGCTTCGCACGATGCAAGCTTCCCTTTACCGGTCTGGTTTTGTCCAGTAGGATCACGGGCATCTCCTGGGCGATATCCCGGCAAGAATGCTATCCGCTGCACGCCTAAACGCATGCTGTTCTATTCTATAGAGGGTTTATGGAACGCGGTATTGATCCGGCTTGAAACAGGCTCTCGAAAAAAACCCAAGATGGAGAGCAAGTCGAGAAAATTCGATCCATCCACGCCCACTTTACAGAAAGCTCTGCCATGCAATCCACTGGAAACGATCGTGCCAATGACTAGTGTCTGCAGCGATTTTTCATGAACACCGAAGGGACGGCAGCTGCTGGAAGCATTTTGCGTGTCAGATATGGAGCTGCTGCTGCTGCTGTTCAGTACAGATCCGTCAAGGACTGGAAACAGAGAGGGATTGTTGTCTCGAACGGAATCTATAACTTCGTATCGTGAAATCCTCTGAGAGCTTTCGACACGAACTTGTGAACAGGTCGGAAAGCGTTGGCCTCGAGCCTTTTTCTTCGTCAATCCAACGGAACGAATTGCTGCACCCGTATGTTGCATAGAAATACAAAGCTAGCACAGTTGAAGAACACCTGCTTTGCGCTTGCGTAAGGTAAAGAATGAAGAAACGTGAAGACATATAGGTACGAACCGAGCGATGGTTCCAGTTATTTTAGACACGCTTATCCGAGGGTGTGCAGGATATTCTTGATTTTAATGAAGAGACGAATTCCAGTAGCATGGCGTCGAAGAACCCGCTCGGTAATGAAGACTGTGGATCCAAAACCTGCCTATATATCCATAAATCGTTATCGCCACACTGTGAATGCCAACGCTGCATCTACAGAAAAAGGTCAGGAAAAAACTCAAATAGTCGGGACAGCGCGAGCAGGTCATCGGTCCATTTTCATCTCAAACTGATATAGAGGAACGAATCAGGTCCTCTGAGACGTTGCCCGCAGCATACGAAGCCGCATGCTCGGGGAGCCTCGCCCCAGGCTTCCAGGCTGCAGGTATTCCACGAGGTCCAGCGAATGCAATGCAGCGCCTTGTCGTTTCTCCTACAGAAACAGCGTGCGCTACCTTCACCTGGCATCTCTAGAAGCGTGTCAGGAGACTGAGGCACTTTCATGCACATTCTTGCAGATGGCCAACACATAGAGACCGTTTAGAGCAGCGTGTTCCGAATGCTACCTCGTTGTCGAGACCCCGCGCTCGAATCCGCTCATCTGAACCGTATCGCGAATCCGTTTCAAGTGTTTGCTCATTTGTTTCTCTCGAACGGAGCGCATCCGGGGAACAGCAGGTAACTCTCCAACCTGTGGGATCCGCTTCCAGTCGCCTGATGGACGTTCGGGAAGCGCCGCGGCTAACACCGCAGGTGCGCTTGACTTCATCGGGTTTGTGAAATGATCCGGCGTCGCGGTGGCCGGTAAACCTGGAGCGTTGCTCGCAGTTTCGTGCTTTGCCGGCAAGTCAGTTGCACCAGAGGTTCTGTTCGGTGTTTCTCGACGTTGCGCTTGCGAGCCGCTCCGAGCCGGCACCATTTCGTAACGCTTATGCAAGGCGTTGCGATAGTTTGTATCGGAGTGCAGCACTGCAGCTGCCCAGCGCATCACCAGACGCTCTGCTTTGAGCTGACAAGCGGGGTCTGGATCATATAGCTTGTAGTAGTGAATACAACGCCCAAGGCCGGAGTTCAGGAGCGCGCGCTCCCACGCTCTGGTTCCTGCACGTCGTGCCGAAGAGCGTTGCAACTCGGTTGCGGTCTCTTCTTCCTCGAGTTCATCCTCTGAATCGCTCACTCTCGTCTGAAACGTAAGCAGAATATCCATCAATGTTGAGCGGACGTCAATCGAGGGTAGCGCCCCGTTTGGCAACGGATCCAACCAGCGTCGAAGCACCTCAAAGAGCCCGCGGCGGATGAGTGTTGTTCGGATCTCTTTCCGCCGCAGCTCAGTATCCACTTCCGGCAAAAGGCGAAGTTTTGCGAGCGCTGGGCGGCCCAACCTCGCCATAATGAGATCCGCATCGTAAGCAGAGCGCATCTTTTCCAGGATTCGTTCTGCATCCCTTTCACTTTCCCGGTTGGTGATTTGCTTTCTTTGCCTACGAGACTGGATCTGCCGCATGGTGCGATCGAATGCGGTCAATGGATGGCGAGCACCCTCATCGCTCAACTGATCCTCGTCCTCACTTGCAGAGCGGGATGACCATCCACCCTCGGTTCGAATCACGTCATCGGGGTCCTCACGGAGCAGCTCCGGATCGGCAGCAGAGACGTCGATGAAGTCATCGGTACGGGATGCAGTATCCCCAGAAGCGTCAACCTGGGGTACGCTCGGCTCGTGCGTATCGCTAGGCTGCTTGCTAAGGTGATCATGCAGACCCCTGCTCGCTGCAACATCCAAGGTGGTGGTCTGCTCATCGACAGTCCCCGACGGTGCGGTAACTTGCTCGTTTTCTTCGTCGGAACCGAAGATGTCTTCGAGCGCTTCTTGCACGCTGCGCTCTGCCATCTTGTTTGCAGGGCGAAGCTTAGAACTTGGACAGAGCCTCTGAATACCGATTGCTCTGGTTTGATACCGCTGTCAACCTGCCAAAGGGAGTCGAGAGCGTTGCCTTTCGATCAGCAGAGCTCACGCAAGACCGGGCGCCTTCTCGGGCACTCCCGGAACTACTCGGTGCCTAGAGCCTCCGTTGATGGAGCACGGTACCGGCTTGTGAGCAATTTACAGAGGTACCGGAGCCTGCGCTTTCGTTGTCCCCGAGACCAGCGTAGCACTCGTGAGGCGGAAGCGCGCCGCACCACTAGAAAAGACTCTTTCCTTGGTACAGGGCGAGGTAAAAGCAGCCTCAAAACGTAAACACAACCAGTGAGAAAACCCTGCTTGCACCGCTAGCGATAAACACGAACAGATAATCAGAAAACAGAACGCAACAGAAGTTTTGGCGGCTTGTGTGTTCCGTGCTGGAAGCCTGGCACGACCGAACGTGACGCCAGACAGTACGGGTTGAGCGTGCTGCGTTGAAACGGCCTTCCCGCTCCAAAAAAAGACTTTTGGGTTTTTGTCGACGCGAGTACGCTCGGTTCAGAGACCAAGGCCTCCAAATTCCATTTTGCGATACTCGTCAAGTATCAAAATGAGTCTCCACGCCTCAGTCGAGTCTGGTACCAGACACAGATCCCTATCCCATGAACAAGTTTTTCATGCGCGACTGCGGTTGGCAGGATACCCGCACATCCGGGTATTCCAGGTGTTGTAGGCGTCATCGTCGAACGCTCATGCTGGAGTGAGATGGTACAGGGCCACAAACTGGAGTGTATTTTCGAAAAATGGGGTGCTTTCGATGATCGTCGGTACCAGCCTCTGTGGGCTTTCTCTGTAGCTGCTGCTTCCTTTATGTCATGTTTATCTCTGGTATTCAGTGCGCCGGTCTCTCCATTACCTCCTGCTCCGTTGTGAGCATGCGAAGCTTGTTGATGGTAGCTTTCATGTATCGGTGTGGCCGCTTCTGGATATTGTTGACGTACTTCAGGGACAAACGGAAGTTGCGATCTACACCTCGCTTGCCGTGTTCATCTTCTTGCTTGTACTCAGCGTCGGTGCACCTTTCGAAGCGGCGACCTCCGACAGTGTTCAGGGGCTGTCGCATGCCTGTGAAACCGACTCCGCCGAGCACCGCGCTATGGTGTTCGAACGATTGCTCCATGGCATGGTCCATGTCCTTGTTGGGTACAAAATACTCCGCTTGATGCACAGCTCCGTTTCCGCATCAGATGACGCACTCTACGAGTACGAGCTTCTTTTGGATGATCCCGTCGTTGACTACTGCGTCTGCTGCACAGGTAAGCGCATGGTTTTCCATTTGATGGAGGACTGGCGGAACGTGATGTTGTTCATGAGTAATAGAGTACTGAAAGGCGAATCCAGGTTGCAGAACAAGTCGAGGAATCCTCACGCATCTATGTTCTCTGCTTGCCAAGCGATGACCTACATTTCATTGGGCGCGATATTTATGATGACCCCATTCCGAATCCACGACCGCGATCTATGCCAAAAGAAACGACGGGAGCCTCTCGGGGCATACCCCATGAGAGATATCATGCCGTTGTAGAATGCTGTTTCTTCCTTGGCCACAAAAGAAATCGGGATTTCTCTTTCGAAGGGAATAGAGTATTCGGCGTGACAGGCTCAGTGATCTTGCGGCATCTGCATTTGAACACGTCGTCTTGGTACGAGGTCGAGTCTCGTCCGTGGTCAATCTAGTGGCGCGAATTTCTGCTTCCAGGAGGTGCCTTGAAAAACAAACATCGGAAACCTGAAGAATCCGTGGTTTGAGCGAGGTGAACGTGAGGAAAGGAAACGAATGGAGGCTTATACGTATCGTTTCTGTAATGATTCCGGTTACTCCACGAGACCTTGGACGAGCGCGGCGAGAGTTATCTTAATTCCAAAGATGTAACGAAAACTAGCATGAAAGCGTTGAAGGAACTACCCCAAAACTACGCTCGAGAGTCCCAAACCTGCATCTGAGTCCTTCAGCCTTTATTCCTGCACCTCGAATACTGACTCTGGAAGCCTGTAAAACATTTGAAACACAACTGAAAGGCAGGAGTAGGACGGGCAGTTCATTCATCCATTCTAAACCAACGCAGGTCTCGGACACGGCCACGCGAAGCGGGTGCCCTCTCCGCGCTACCCTCGACAGCAGTCTCTGATACATGTTTACTGCGCAACAAGGGCGCCAAGGTTGCTTTCCGATGCAGCTCCCATCGAAACACTTAGTCTTCCCTGGACAAGGCATGCTGCGAGACGGTAGATTCAGGCAACTGACCAGGTCCTCTGGTTACCGTCGAGTTGCACCTGAAACTTTCTGGTTTGCATCCTACTGCTCACGCTCACATGCAACGCATTTGCGATCTACAGTGCAAGTTTCCGAGCTTTGGGGATAATGTGGGTCGAATTACGAAGTACAACTGCAAACTCTACTACAGCATACCTCGGAGGTAATCGTCAGGATCTGCACGTGCAGATTCCAGCGCTGTCGCTATGCGCGTCTTTCTTAGAGCGCCACCGAATGCTGCTGCTCGGAAAGAACACATGACGGTGATGATCGTAAATCGCCTCTGGTATCGAAACGATACAGGCGCTGGATAGCCTGCTGAGCAAGCCAATCCAGGGCATTCGACAGTCCCTCGCCAGTGTAGGCACTACATGGCATGACATGGATGGGTCGTCGTCCATCCAGTTGACTGAGTTCATCAGCAGGCCAAGCCTGTGCCCATGTCGAAGCCATCGTGTCAGAGGCGGTCTGCTGATTCGCCTCTAACGGGGTTCTTCGGCTCGTCGGAGTTGCTATTGTTGCTGTTGCTATTGTTGCTGCTGCTCCTGCAACGCAGAAGGCATCGATGCCAAGCGCTTTGCGCACCGATGAGACAGGTTCCGCGGCTAGCAAGTCCATCTTATTTGCGATGATTAAGAGAGGCACCTGGTACAGACTCGGCTCCGACAGCAGGGCGGCTAGCTCCTGAGCAGCTTCTCCCTTAATTCGATGCGGCGTCGTTGCGTCGACTACCCAGATAATCGCATCCGTCCGCTCAAAATAGTTTCGCCAGTAGGATCGGAGCGCCCGGTGACCACCGATATCCCAAAAGTGGAAACGATACCCGCCTTTCAGTACGAGTGTTCGAATACAAAAACCTTCAGTGGGCGCTGTTCGTCTCACGGCAGCTTCGTCGTCTCCAAGCAGCCTTCGCACTATGGTGGTCTTACCAGCGTTATCGAGACCGAGCACGAGAACGCGGACTTCTCGATCACGGCGTTTCTGCTTGCGAATAACGCTCAGGAGACCCATGCTCGCCTCCGTTCCTGCTATGGAAGCGAGCGTGGTGCGCTATCCACGCCGGCCCTGCTATGCCCCAGCGAAACGAAAACACGTACAGTTCCTGGACTGATTCGCGCAGTTCCTGTGGCACCCAGTGAGAACTGTCGACAGTCACGCGTACAAGTCGCCACGTCCCTGACGTGGTGTTCCTGGCCTTCCTCAGATTGGAATGGAGCACGGAACCGGTCGCTCTGTACGCGCCTTGCAATTCTTTTCCGAACTTATTCTTACACTTACAGCATCGATACTCCAAGTGCAGCAATTAGGGCTTATGGATGCATACGTTATTCTGGATTTCTCCGTTGGGGTTTCTAAACGACTCCTTTGCGTTCTAGTCGCTTGAATTCGTTACGTCATGGGCATCAGGATGCTTCGCACCATCCTCGAACCAGGTCGATAAAATAAACGATGTCGTGATACACTTCATACGTACAAGCCAGAACACCTCTGATTTACTTACGTGTCGCATGCTCGAATCACAGTTTCTTCAAGTTCTCTATCTGTTTTTGTTTCGGGGCAGCCTGTACGCAATGCAATGCGCACTGCTTGATGATCAAGGAACTGCACACGACGTCGTCCCTTGATGACTTTTGCATATGCTCATAACGAACGCTCGCTGAACTTGTCGAGTTATCTATTTCATGCGAAACGAGAATCGTCCTCGCTCTGTGCGCATCCGCAAACGCGCATGCCTCACCAGCGTGTCACGCTTCATGATACACGATCATATACGCTAACGTCTCCTCTATTGACACAGAATAGGGTCGTAGACTCGGAACTTCTCGATCTCTTTTCATACCTGGATTTCACCTCCGGTGCTTGTCTCATCATCATGGCTAACATAGCGGTCCAGAAATCGCACATCGACTGGAACAGCATGCGCTGCCATACGCGGCGTAGAGCGTACTCACCGTGCGGATCTTTCATACAAAGCACATCATCATCGCTGGGTACGGAGACGGGTATCGAGGGAGCCTTCTATGCTTGTCAAGGGCATGAACCGAGCGATGCAGCGAATGCTTTTGCGGCACAGGACGACCGTCGGAGGACGAAAACCTATGGCGGACGGATGGATACAACGTACCGCTGTCAAGTTTCGCAGCTGCGATGGACCCACCGAGGCTGTGCATACACGAGAAAAAGAATATGGTATACGAAGCTCAGATCGCAACGACCGCCTGTGCACGAAATGCGTAGCCTACAAGCAGAAGCGGAGAAATCGGGACTCGAACGCTGTCATCAACACATGCTTCTGCTGCTGGAAACGCAGCCAGAGGGAGAGGAAAGATCGGCGTACTTAGAGCTACAGATCAACGGAGAGACAAGGCACTAGTCACAGAAAAATTCGTCAAGACTGGTATATATGATGATCATGGAAGTGCCTAAACTTTCGCGTGTACGCCCGAACTAGACGACCAGTTCCGTTTTTCTACCATGAAGGTTAATCGGCTGAAAGACTTTATTTTAGGGCAACAGGAGCGATCGCTTCACATGCAAGTTGGACCAGTCGATGACACCGCTATGTTTGGGGGCTGCTTTCCAATAGCGCTGCATCGGATGCAACCAGCCCCGACAAGTCCATATAACCATGACCGCGGCTATGACTGGTCTTGGTGCGGGTACGGTGCGCTCACCGGGCTGGTCTCGCGGAGGTGACGGGGAACACGACGGAACTAGATTACTCAAGTCCTCTGAATGCTGTTGTTTTTGGGCTCAGGTTGCAGTCACGTTACTCGGAGGACGCTATCATTGTGCTTGAGCTCGCGCAACCGCAGCGTCGTATGCAGTGCTGCCTCGAGACGCGGGAGCGTCCACGCAAAGCTCACCGTTGCTTACCCGTTCATCAACTGCGCGCATCGTTTGTTTTCCCAGGGAAAACCCTTTGCCGTCTATGCTCTGAAACGAACAGCGAGCGCGACAACAAGTCGCCTACACCAGCTAGTGATGAAGCAGGCAAAGCCGACGCACCGCAAGGCCTTAATCTTTGTCTGCTGGCTCGTGTACGTGGGTGTCGTGCTCTGTTCAGACCTTTTACCGGGGTCTAGTGTTTTCCGTATCGACAGCGAGACCATTCATGAGGCTCTGGACCTATCTATGAACTTTTTTTTCATCCTTCCGCTTTTAAGTCCTAGCCAGGCCCCAGTTTTGCACCCGGTTCTGGAGAGCACCTTCCAGATTGTCGTATGCTGGGCGTTACTCTTTATCGGCTTTCTCAGCGATGACATTAGCCGGCATTGCCGCACCGCTCAAAAGCAAGTACAAAAACAAATACTGCCCATGTGGGTCTTCCTGGTAGGCTCCGCACTGCTCACCAATGTCTTCTACTTGCCGTACCTGGTGCTGCGCCAGAACCCCAGCAGCCTTGCAACCATCGTAGACACGGATTCATCAGAGCATTCGCTGCGACCATTCACATCTACGAAAAAAACGGTAGCAGCGAGGCACAGCGAAGCTGATATGCTGCTGCGGATAGCCGAGTCCCGCGGCTTACCCCTGATCCTCTGCGTTGTGGCCTTGTTTGCAATGCTCTGGGCGTTCGCGGGTCGTCCAGAGTACCCAGCGGCACCACCATTTACGCTAGAGCGTTTCCAGCTCTATTGGCAGGCATTTCTACAGAAAGATCGTCTAGCAGTGTCCTTTCCAATTGATATGCTGGTCTTTGCGCTGTTCCAGGCTGAGCTGGTGCCCGACGATATGCGTCGACGAGGCTTAAACCCACAGAGTCAGAAGGGAACACGTATGTTGGGCGTAGCCCGATGGATACCGTTCTTCGGTGTTGCTTGGTACCTGTGGACACGACCTCGACTCTGTGATTTTTCCGCGAACGCAGAAACTGAGCAGGCACACTAGCGCAGCACATTGCTGGGGCCAAACCAGACCGTATGGTCAGTGTCTACGCGGAGCTGGTGACCGAGACCAACCACCGCAGACGCAGCTGTGAGCAGGAGATCTGCCTCCGGATCCGCAGTTAGGGCTGTAACCGACCGCCAAGTCTGATGCACTGCTCAAGTGCTTCATCGCGAGGCGTATGAAGCAGCGGGGCGTAGCGTTGAATGATTTCCAGCTGCGCATCCCAGGAGGCGAATGTTTCGGGAACCGAAGCGTTCCGCCTAGGGCCAGATCATTGCTTCCGCATTCGGTATCGAAAGCGCTTGCGTGCTGACCAACGCAGCGAAACCATAGAATATTGATCCAGGCACTGTACCCGATGCGTCTATGTCTTCAAAGATAGATGCAAGATTTGGTGCGACACTGGAGCGCTGCATCGAGCCACAGCGCACCGAATGCGGAGCGCTTCCAGAGATTTGGACTCGTTCCAAGGGATTGCCTCCGAACTAGTTCGGCTTGTGGTTATCTTTGCTCTCGGATGCAGATGTTGCTGCGGGTCGCACATATTCCGCATGACCATACAAGTCGCGCAGGGTGGGGTAGTATCCTCCCCGCACTTGCGCAATGCGGGCGTAGGAAACATTAGATGCTTGGATTTGCTCCCCGGTAGACTGTGGTGCCTGCTCCACTGCAGGCAGCATTGTCGAGCTCAGCGCAGGCCAGGTAGAAGCGCGCTCTGCAATTTCGTGCCGCTCGCTAGCCGGCGGTGGATGCTGATGAGAAACTGCTCGCGAAAAGGGTCGAGTGTGATCCAGTGCTTCCCGACTTGGATCACGGAAGAATAATTGCGCACCACCGTGCGCTTCGATGATATGCTGACGCTCTTGTTCGAAGACTTCCCGCAGCGACGGTTCTGAGCTGCGTAGACGCGGTTGCCCGCGCTGTCGCTCTCTTGGGGTTTGAACATGTTCCGCTCCACGAGATACCTCTTTTTGTGGTTTGGGCACAGGTCGGTTGCGGTGTGCCTTCGTCTGTCTCGACATAGGCACCGAACGATGCGCGCTTGAAGTGCTAAAAGGGTTTTCTGAACCGGTTTCTCGGCTAGCAAATGCTGGCGGCTGCTGCACAGCGCCTGATGCGTGCGACGGATGAACGTTTCCACCTCCTCGCTGACGATAGCGGCGACATCGCGGTGTTTCCGTATCTCCGAATGCCAGTTTGCATACAAAGTACACACAGCCCGGCGGTAGCGGTACGGGTAAGTGAAACTGACGACAATTGGATGCCTCTGGATCTCTCGGGAAACTTGCATGGGCGCTGCGGCCTCTCCAGGCGCGCGCCTTCTTCTCTTCGGTGCGACATTCATAGCAGCTGAGAAGGCTACCCTGGATCCAAAGCGGAAGCTTTTCCACCGATCCGTACTGTTGGAGCAGTGCTCGATAGTTTTGCGGATGCATGTAAACTTGTCGACCATCTGCAATCTGGTACAGTCCGACGTACTCTACGGCAATCGACGCTTTCTCGGGTGCAGGGCAAGCGTCAGTGCGTGCCGGAGGCATCGCTTGCCGCTGTGGAAGGTCCAGCGGGTCCTCAACGGTTGCCCGAGCGGCCACTTCAGCCGGTAAGCGTTTCGACTGCGACGGAGCGATCTCGTTTGCCAGGAAAGGTTCGAAGGGTTCCTGCTTCGACCATGAAGCGGTCTCTATCTGCTGGGTTATTCGCTTCACGGTCGCTCTGCGAGCGCGCTCGCGATGCATCACCAGCGTGTGCGCCAGCTCCATCGTTTCATCTTCCATTAGATGCTGTTGCAACTCCGCTTCCCGGCTGACGAAGAGCTCCTCTACAAAATCAGGTTCCCCGAGCAAGACCCGATAGAAGCGCCCGTTTTTCCTCGAGGGAAGTAGCTGCTCGTCTCCGTCCTCCGCTACCGGTGTAGTCATCATACGCTGGCAAAACGTATCTGCTAACGCTTTGATTGTCGTAGACTGCGTTTGGTCAGTATGCCACTGAGTACGGTCGGGATCCGCTATGGCTGCAGGCGCGTGCTGTTTCTCCGAAGCCTTGGTGCTGGCGCCGACCGACCACAACAGTTTGGCCTCTGTTGTGTCGATCCAGTCTCGAGGTAGCATGATACGGGACGCACAACCCCGAGGGCGGCACAACAGACGCATTCGGATGCGGGAATGCAGGGTTAGCGGTGTCGGACTGTGCCAGGAAACATAGGGACGAAGATCATCAAAAGAGAACCAGTCGGTGCATACGGGGCACCGTGCGAGTAACTGCAGCGCGTCTCCAACCTGACAAGTGTTGTCTTCGACGCCCCTTGGGCGGGCTCGTTCGAA
Organism: Cyanidioschyzon merolae strain 10D; assembly: GCF_000091205.1. NCBI lineage: Eukaryota > Rhodophyta > Bangiophyceae > Cyanidiales > Cyanidiaceae > Cyanidioschyzon > Cyanidioschyzon merolae. Next base: position 100,147 of record NC_010128.1, on the reverse strand, counting down.
CGTTACGAGCAGGTGTCGCACAATCGCCAGCGCTGAATACACATGGCCACATGGGGTGGTATACGGAGCACGCAAAACGCCGAGCGTGATCGGATCCACGGGGCCTTCAACGTCGTCTGTTAACGATAACGCTTTCAGTGCTTCTGGGACCGCCGCTACGCTGTCTCGTGCACCGTTGGGAGCCTTTGCTCGAGCGTTTGCTCTCGGAACGTCGGTATCCGAGTGCTCGGCCACAAACTCAACGTCGTTCCAGTCTGGAACAACGTCTGGGTGCTCCAGGTATTCGCGTAAGCGTTGTCCGGCTTCTGGACGTAAAACGAGACACAGGTGCCGTCGCTGGAGACACCAACGCTGCCGCTCAGCCATTGCTGTAACGCGTCAGGCTCCATGTAAGCCTGAGGCACCGCTTAAGAGCCAGTTAGCGCTGAGGCCCTCTTCGCCTCCGGGGTTACGTCCTACGCAAGACGCCCAACCCCCGCCACGAGCGATTTCGTTCAGTCAGTGGCCTATGGAACGTTGTCCGCCTCAGAGGCGGAGCGAGTGCCCCACAGACGTCCCTGCGGAACATCAATCCTGCGCGCCATACGTTACGCGAAATGTTCTCCAAGGCGAGTTGCTACTGCGTACAGAGGGCCCTGGAGACCTCGTGCAACCGTCAAAGGAGGACCAAGGTATGGCTTAGAAGAAGCACTGGATCTCGAGGGGTGAAAGTTGCTTTGTTTCCGTAAGTTTGAGGACTCGATAGGATTTCTTAGTTGCCGCGCAACAAAGTTTGCTGCTGAGCGAACGCGGTGGACTGTTGTACCTGGGAACTGGACTTCTCGGTTGACCCTTGCTTGCTTACTCAGAAACTCTGCGGGTGCTCCCTTGTAAGCGTAAATCGCTGGCAGCAAGACGTCGGCAAGCCGGCGTGCTGTGGACTGCTGTGATTGCTTGCGTGAGAAAACGCAAAGAGTGCCCTCGTGTGCGCGTTACCTCCTGACTCCAAGACGTCGACGCCAGAAAAAGTTACATGGACACCTGTTTCCCGCCTATACAGTGCAGGCTTATTGAGCCAACTCACAGGGTTGCTTCGGACTTGCCCAGAAGCGAATCACTGTATCGGTTATTTCGGGAGAGGTACCCACCAGGTTCAGGCTGGACGCATTGCCACCTGTGCGACAAGCAACAGAACGCTGGGCGCGGCACAACTGGCAAACCCAGACGAACACCAAGTTCGACTGCATTCCGTGCCACCGGTGGGGAAAACGCATTCAATACGATTTTCGAGCGGACGGAAACGCGTGGACGCTCCATTCTCGCAAAAGAATGCATACGCCATGCCAAGGGCAAACGGATCCTGTTCCTTTTTTGCTATGCACGCTGCCAAGCGAACTGCGCGGACCTGCTGAGACAGATTCTTCGCGCTTGGACGCGTCACCTCGAGGTGCCTTGCGTCCATACGCTGATGAGAACGGCGAGGTAGGAACTGCTCCTGCTTGGACGCGACGAAACGTATCGCAAGCTGAAACCGGCTCGCTTGCAGTTATGCCGCCTCAGACTCGTCCGATATCAAGAATACCGAACAATGCTTACGGAGCGATGCAACAGATTTTGAATCCAACGACAGCATCATCCGCTGCATCACTGGGTCCGATTCTGCCCTGGAGCGCTTCAGTCGTGTCGCAGCGGGAACCGAACGAGGCAGCCCAGCTTCATCTGTCTCTGGAGGTGTTGGCGGGACCAGAGCTGCTCGAGCCTGGAACATCTACACTCTACATGGTCTGTAGGTGGAATCAGCGCGCAATCCTAGTTGCAGTGTCGATTGCTTCGGCGGCTGCGTCCCGATGGTGGCTACTCGAACAGCCTGCCTTCGAAGAAGCCGATGCTTCGAATTTGCAACGGGTATCCCAGATATCGCCGAGGGACCAGCAGACACCAGCGCACATGCACGGGAAGAGGGTATCTTCCGCATCTGCGGCGCCGTTGCATGTGCACTCGTCTCCAGGGGCCTCCTGTGAAGCACAGACGCAGTCGGTGATGGAGAGTTCCTCCAGTGGTAGGGTGTTCACGGCTGCTGATTGTTCTGCTGCTGCTGCTGTTGCTGCTGCCCCGAGGCCAGTTTGGGATGCTTGCTTTGTTCCCAGTGGGCAGACGGCGGATGCATCAGCGCTGCAAAAGGCACCAGCGTCTGTTGATGAGCAGCAGGAAATGGACTTGATTTCTACTACTACTTCTCCTGCCACTGCTGTTGCAACGCACTGGCTCTGGATAGCTTATGAGCAAGGCATACTAGCTTGCTTCAGAGTACCGGCGCTGGAAACTGGAGCGTTGCTCTCTACCTTGATCCATTCAAACGAAGCTTGCACATCCAGCTCTATAGGCGGCGTTGCAAGCGTGCAAGCTCACCTCTGGGGTCGAGATACGTATCACCGTGTCCCGAATGCTGATCAAGGCCAGACAGCGGCCTGGACTGAGGACCGCTGCGCCCTCAACGCCTCTGCCAAAGGTCTCGTAAGCGTTTCGCATCCCGACGGCTCCGTTCTAGTGCTGGATACCATTGCGCTCGTGACGACTGTGGGTGACGTTCCAGATTCGACGGACGCCTGTGATACGGCAACCGCTTGGGTTCACGAATGGTCGTTACCGCAAAAGGCTAGATCAACCTGGATCAGCGCGCACTGGATCGCTCATCTACCCGACACGGTGCAGCAAGGCCAGCAGTCTCGCAGTGACGGAGCAGGGGCGTCGAGATTTTACGTGATCACAGCTGGTCGCTCTCCTGCAGTGGGTGTCTGGGCTGCTCCATGTCCGAGTCGTGGTGCTCGCGCCGCAGCCACCGCCTACAAGCTCGCGAAAAAATGGCAACAGCAGGCGAAGCGCTTGATCAAGAACCTTCCATACCAGTGGCACTGGGATCGGAACGCAGCGCTCCAACTAGGGAGCACTGGGCAACGAACGCGGTGTCCAGCGGACTCGAGAGTGCAAGGACCAGGGCCGGATGCCGGCATACGAGCTATGTTCTCGAAGAACGAGCAGTTGCCGGCAGCAGCGTCCTCTCAAGGTGCACCGGGGACCTCCACTGGTGCTGTTGATCCAGAGACTCTGGATACGTCGATGAGAATGGGCTCACATCACGGGCATCATTTCTCAGGTACAGATTGTGCAGAGCAGGTCGATTTGAAGACTGCTCCTGCGGACTTTTCGCTGGTGTATCATCCAGCGCTTATACAGCGGCCGCGAGAACACCATCGTGCGATGTACCATTCGCAACGCTTTCTGGAATGGGTCCCACAGCGAGAAACGCTTCGTTTGGAGCGCGCCTTTGACGATAATGGTTCGCATCATGTGGTGCAGTGTGCGAGATGGAGTAATCGTCGGCGGGCCGGTGGTGTTTCCTGGTTGCTGGCTGTCGACAGAGCTGGACGGGTGCTCGTCTTTTATGCAAGTGACAGGGCGCTTTACCCGATCTACTTGCATAAAGCGGTGCCCGCCGTGCATGTCGCGTGGATAGAGCATGTTGTAGTGGAGTCTCCAGAACGCCTGCAGGGGTCCGATGGAACCAAGACGCAGGCGGATATCATCGCTGTACCGAGTCGAACGCCTAGATTTCTCACACTCAGTGCGCAGCGGGGATTGCTATCTCTGTTTGCCCTTGGAGAGCCGGAAACGCCCTCTCCAGAACGATCTAGTAACCGTCGACGCTCGGGTTTACCTCGTCCCTGGGTTCGACGGGTGGCCTCCTGGCAGGTGCCGCGCGATGCACGGCTACTCCCGGGAGGTACGCTGCTGATGCCTGATGGGGGGCTTGTCGTCTGGCACAAGTTGTCTAGAAGAGCAAAAGACTCGGCACCACACCCGCTGTCTGAGCAGGAATCCGTAGTGTCTTTTGAGGCACGGGCACAGGAGACAGCCTCGTCGGCAGCGAAAGGGCCCCTGGTCGTGAACCAAATGCCCGGGCGCACTGCAACACCAGGGGACAGCGTAATCCCCGGGACGTTCGCACAGGCCCGTACCACCACCATCGATCTGCCAAGCGCACTGCCGTTCGGGCCAGAGAACGACGTTCCAGATGCTGTATCGCCAATGCGGTCGGTAAGTTCGAAAGACGGGACTCGTGAATCGCACGAGCGTTCTCCAGCGCTGTCCGCTCGAGCTTGGCTTCGATCCGTGCTACCCGAGTACGTCATGAAAATGATTGAGCAAAAACGAGGTCAACTGCAGCTGCAGGGACTCTTGGAGAAACAAGCACCAGAAGCTGCCACAGCAGCACCGATGGAAACCGCATCTCCACCAGAAGTAATATTATGTTCGGAACGAGCACATGATGGTGCATGCAACGAGTCGATGTCCAAGGCAGAGCATCTTTCCCAGACTATAGACGCAATCCTGGTGTCGCTGGAGGATGCGAAGGAAGAGCGGGATTCTTTACCGAGCACCTTGGAAGCGCACTCCGACGCAAAGCAGTCAGGCCTCGAGGCCGTCGGCGATGCGACAGGACACCGAACACCCCCATCGCTGACCTGCTGGCTCGAGCGCATTCATTTGCTGCTATGGGAACTCATCACTGCAACCGAATGGCTTCCTTGTGCATGGGACAGCATTGACAAACGCGCTCTCGCGGAAATCGTGGCCACCACAGTTAACCGAGCCTGGATTCGCTGGGAAGCACTCGTTCACGAGCACCTGAACGACGCTTGGCCTCGCTCCTGGATCCTTTTCTGGCGACAAGCGGAGTACGTGGAAGCGCTAGCGCTCTGGTACGCTTCGCTTACAAAAGCGTCTGCGGTACGCGTTCACGGGACGTTACGCTTCCTGGACAAAAACCCTGGGCACGCCTCTTCGGCACCTGACACAATACCCACATTTCATCAGGTTCTTGAGACCTTCGAGATAAGGTGGAGCACTGCGCCAGCCCCGGGCGCCTCTCTCATTCTCATGTTGCATCGCGAGAAGTGGCAATCCGCCTTACCTGAAACCCGTTGGATTGAAACGGCTCTCGCAAGCGCACTTGTTCCTAACGATGCAAACCGACAAGTACACAATATGACAACAATGACGACGAATGCAGGGCATACCCCTGTACCTGGAATTGATGCGGAGGCGTTGCTGGCTACCGGCCTGAGCACCGTCGATGTTGCCTTTCTTGTCATTCGTGTAATTTTTCAGACATTTCTGGAAGGATCACGGACCCGTTCACAACGCAGATGCGCACCATTTCGATACGGTACAGATGTGGATAGGACGTTGAGCGGGGGCGATGCGCTTCGTATGCGGCACGCCCTCGAGGGCTTCGTTCAGGACACCTGGCTACACCCGATGCAACGAATATGGCAAACGTTCTGGGCGGAAAGCGCAGCAGTACCGATGCTTCACGCTCCGTCCACGATGGATACGCTCTTCTTTGATGCGATACTGCATAACCCGCCGATCCCAGGTGCTACAGCGCTCCATATCCTGTATTCGATGGTGCGCGGCCATGACCCGTTGACACGCACCGCAGCGTCGATAGCGCCACGCGGCAGTGCACGCGGCGTTTCAGTGCTGTGGATGCAAAAGCTACACGACGTAGTCGAATGGGCGTTTTGCAGCTGGTTTGCAGCACAGCAATTGCTCCGTCCGTTTCTCGATCACGAGCACGTCTGGCTTGTTGATGACTGGAGTGTATTTCGGTGGAACACGTGCTTCGGTGGGCCCGTTCTACCATTGCATGATGATTGCGATCGATGGAAAGCCGCCAAAGCGCCCGGGCATATCGATGATCGAAGCGATGAGGCCGGGTGCGGTAACTCGCCTGCCGCGTTGCGTTCGGGAACGGCGCACTGGGGAGATGCTGTCTACGTCGCGGAAACCAGAGACGCGATGCACCGAGCTCTGGGCATCAGTCTACGTCTGGCGATGGGTCATGATGTGCGCGTTGCGTTAGCGTTGCTGCGGCACCTTGATACGGCAAAGCTGCCCATGACCATCGCGGATGATGATCTTGTCGAGCTGGTGCGTATCGCGCGAGCGCAGCTGGCCCTGGCGATCCGCGAGCAGCCGGAACGCTCGGCGCTTCTTCGACTCGCGGTATCAGGCGAAGTGTTTGCTTGGATGCAGAGAGACGCAGAGCACTGCGCAACAGAGCATCCATGCATCCAAGACTGGTCCATATGGTTCTCGGTTACAGAGGCTTTGGCAGCGTTCGCAGCGGACCAGACAAGCGAACTGGTTGTTCGCCTCGTGCAACTGGCCAGCTGCTTTGCAGTGCTCGCGCATCCGCAGTAGCCGGTCGATGCTGCGTTTGTTCAGAGGTGAGCATGTTGCTGCGACGCGTTCAGAGCAATGAACCGCCTCCATCGAAAACTGACGTGATGCTGTAGCATGCAAAGGTTGCACTCGTGATCCTTCGACAAGAGCGTAGAGTTTGTGCATGCATTTGTGTGCATTTGTGTGCATTTGTGTGCATTTGTGCGTGCATTTGTGCGTGCATGCGAAACTCGATTCTCCACGATATCTATCGATGCGTTCCAGATGACATGCAGGTGTCATACGCGCAGGTGCAGGTTGAAACTGGCAAACATGAAGCGTTTGAACCCTGGACAGGTGCACCAAAAACGGTGTACAAGAAGCGGATCGAACGTCCAATGGCGAGCAGTCGCAGGTGACGGGTTCGCTGCGCTGTGACTTCACCAACAACCGGGCACGCAAGCACGTGGTGCACCAGGACTTGAACGCCTTGAGCAACGTCCGGAAATGAGTCGAGCATCTGGAGTGCTCAAGATTTTTCTGTAACGCGAACTTTCCAGCGAATCGTTGGATTCTTTGTGAGTGCATTGGCCTGAAACGCGAACGACTTGTGGTGAAAAAACGAAGCGCCCAAAACAGGAGGCAATGGATTCTCGCCACGTATACGACACTTGTACGGTGCGGTTCAGCAATCCGGCAAGGCTCAAGCGCCATATCGACACACTGGGAACGATCTTCCTCAGCAACTGGTGAACGATCATGGCATTCCGATATATGGTGTTTCTGAGTGTACGACGAGTCGGTGAATAGATTCAGCCTGTACTGTTTAGGAATACACGGCTCTGAAAACTGCGGCGAGTGCGAGCGTCCCCAGACGAGCTGAGGTCAGAGCCCCTATTACCAGTCGCGTTCGCACTTGCAGAACAGATTGATTCACGTCGTTTGTATGGTCGTGCGTCAACGAACGTAGACGCGAATGCCGAAACAAGGAAATCTGTCCTGCATCATACCTCCGTGTTAGGATGCATCCAAGCACAAGCATTCCGCTGCGCTACACGGAACCAAGAGGTCGCTCACTGTCTGCTTGTGTACGTGGTGCGCTAGGCAGCTGAGCTTGCGCAACCCCGATTGTTCCGACTTTCCAGATTTTTTCCTATGAACATGATCCTGTGCAACATGCGTCCTTGTATGGTATTGATGTCGTCATGATGTTCGCTGTGTGCTTGACCCAAGTTTGTGCGCAAGATCCCGTTCCCGACCCGTGCTCAGTCAAGTGCTGGTTGCGCAATGTCCAGTGACAAGCGCTTACTCTACGAAACGCTTCGCAGCGTGCCGACGCATGGTCAAGATAAGGCTCACCATAACGCGTGCGTCTCTGGTGAGAGCATGCGATATACCGCACGGCACATTGCTCTAGCATGTGATGCAACCAGCATTCAGGGGCGGTTGCAAGATGCTCGAGAGCGTCCTGATCAGCTGGATCGCTGCCTTGCGAGCACCCATGGTCCGCCAGTGGATGGAACGGCGCAACCGTGTCTCATTAGCAGCCGATCTTGTCGGGACATCGGTCAACAAGCTGTGCCTCCGCCGCCGCCGCCCAATGCAAGCACTCGTGTAGACCTGGTCAACGGAGACGAGCCTCGCGCCACCGGCACTGCGTCATCCATGATTTTGAATCTCGAACAGCAACACAGAAAACTTAGGTGAAGCGAACAACTTTCGAGGTTACCTGCTTCGGCGCCAGCGACTCAAGGTAAACTGCGCGTTGGTAACATTTTGGGCAGCGTTTCGTTCCTACAGCCAGGGCTCCTCAGGCAGTGACCTGCTGCTCCGAGACTTCGAGACAACCACCTGCAGCACCGTCTAGCTCGAGGTTTTTGACTGCTTATCTGTATCCAGATTTCTTCTGCAGACGACGACTCAGGTCATACTGCCGACGCAAGTCCGAGTCCGACAGAACCTGCCAGGCCTCCTGAACTGCTATGAAACGAGCAAGTGCAGCCGGATCCGTGGTGCCGCTCACACCGGTTCCCAACGCATCGGGGTGGCATCGTTTGACCTCGAGGCGGTACGCGGCACGAATGGTTTCAAGCGTTGCATCCTCGGCAACTCCAAGCACGGCATACGGATCCAACTCTTCGTGAGCTGCATCGGTGTGGTCCCCAGCGGCACGCTGTCGCTCGCTGTGTTCGCTTCCAGCCTGTTGCTCGGCACATGAACGCCCCTTGTAGGCCTCTTCGAATCGGATCCACCAGGAAAGGAACTCCGCGTACAGATCATCGCTCGATTCTGAACTCCGCCAAAGCTCACTGGCCTCCAGTGTCTCCCGCCACGCCAAATATAGGTTTCGCTGTTGGGCACAGCCGTCGCCGCCCCACAGGTTCGATTCACTAAAGTACGGCGCTCGCGCTACATGTGTCTGGCGACCAGTAGCCGTTGCGTTCGAAGTGATGTGTCGGGCCGCTCGGACGGCTCCTCTTGGTCTAGGAGCAGGAACTTGACGACCGTTGAAGAACCCAGCACGCGAAGGTCTGGACTCCCACGCTCGCACCTGACGAACGTAGTGCTCTACAAAGTCGTTACGCGCAGCACAGGCGTTATGTTGCGACATGGAACAGCAAAAGATGCTCTTGTGACCTACGTCATGAGGCAGCTTTCGTCGACCTGGTCGTTTATGAAGAAAGAACTGTTGCACAAACATGAGCGACCTCGCTGACCCCGATCAATACCGATAGCCCAGCACGCTTGAACGAACGTCTAGGCAGTCTTGTCGGCAGATGCGTCCCCGGGCGTCGATCGCCAGCGCCCTCCGGTATTGCCCGTTCTAGTTTCTTCTAATAATATTCAGAAAAGTACAGCAATGTAGAATGGATTCGTTGCATTGGCAGGGATCCAGGTTTCTGCCGCCCCAGCGACTGCCAGCCGTCTTGGGCACGGCTCAAATCCAGCCTGAGGTCATGGTAGAGCTCCAGAAGCAGTCAAACGTTGCATCTGTGCGAAAACTCTACTGACGGTGTATTCTCCTCCTGGGCGAGCACCTCACAACTCATAGTGCGAATCTGATCGCGCAGGTCGTTGGCGAGCTGTTCCTCGATGGTTTCGGAGCGACTCAACATTGCAAGATTTATCCGTCGTAGCATTGTTTATTCACCCTTGCAGCTGCAACGCCAGCCTCGACGATTGCCTCCGCATTGATCGTAACGAGTGTTGCAACGTCAACGACCTGACAACACCTACTTCCGCGATGCGACTCAGTCTCTCTGATTGGGACGAACATCAACGCTGTATAAGTTTTCGGACAGGTGTTCGCGGCTTCTGTACGCAAGCCGTCACCCCACCGAAGAAGCGACTTGTGACAGCGCAAAAACGCCCACAGGGCCTGCGCACGCCTCGACTTGGGATTCGTCGTTGGGGCCGACGTTGTCGCGGGCACACTATTATTCCGGAAAGCAGCGCCAGCACGTCGCACCAGCGGGAAACAACGACTGACCAGGAACTGCAATTGCGAGCAAACTTGTAGCCCGTGCAACAGAACCCGCCACGGGAACGTGAAAGAAGGCATGATGCACTGTCCCGTTAGCGCAACGCTACCGCTAACGGATGCATCGTGTCCATGACGTTGCCCTGCATGCCACACCTGAAAGGTCCCAAACGATGCATACGCTGCACAACTCGCTTGGCAGAGATACAAGTGCCCTGAAACCCATCGCAACGCTATCCTATATCGAATCGAAAGCAAAGATTTGTTCGGTGCTGATTTATTTATGATCAAGTACGTGAATGAAAGCATCAAGAAAAATATAAGGGAAAACACCTAAGCGTGCACGCAGTGCGCGCCATTTCCCAACCAGTTCGATCGGGTTTCTACAGTGCTTCTTCGGCGTCTGGAGGAGCGCCTCGCTTATGGTGCAGGACGTGGCACCTCTGCGAATCCTGGTCACCACAGATAATCATCTGGGGTTTGAAGAGCGAGATGCGATTCGTGGAGACGACTCGTTCCTGGCGTTCGCGGAGGTGCTCTCCATTGCGCGTTCTGAGGCGGTCGACCTCGTTCTCCTGGGCGGAGACCTATTTCACGATAACAAACCGTCACGCGAGTGCCTGTATCGTTGCATGAAGCTTTTGCAGGAATATAATCGCGAGGCGATGAGCTCTCGTGTAGTATTAGAAACCATTGAGGACGGTGAGCACTCGGCAAAAGCCAACCGGACGAGCGCCAGCTGGCATATGCAGCGCAGGGCTGCACCCCCGGTGTTTGCCATCCACGGCAACCACGACGATCCCGTGGTTAGCGCACGCCTTAGCCTCTCGCCACTGGATATTCTACAAGCGGCTGGGTTGCTGTACTACTGGGGCGGCACCACCGACAATGACACCATTCGCGTTCTGCCGCTCATCTTGCGGAAAGGCGTGTCGAGCGTTGCGCTCTATGGCCTCGGTCACGTCCGCGAGGAACGGCTCTATGCAACGTGGCAAGTCGAGAAGCGCCTTGTCTTTGTGGAACCACCAAGTCTTGAGAGCGATTCCGAACAGGGAGAGTATGTCCACGTCTTCGTCTTGCATCAGAATCGGGAACGCCGCGGCCATACCAAGGCTGTCACTCGCGACCTGCTCCCGCCGTGGTTAGATTTGGTTATTTGGGGGCACGAGCATCCCTGTCATATCGAACTGGATGGAATGCAGCCCGCGATCACGCAGCCCGGCTCGACGGTAGCGACTGCTTTGACGCAAGGAGAAGCGCTCGAGAAACACGTGGGTTTGCTGGAAATCCAAGGCACCAGCTGGCGCTGGAAGCCGCTACCGCTCCGGAGCGTTCGCCCGTTTCATTATGAAGAATTGCATCTGGCACGCTCGACGCATGAGGTCTACAGGGATCCCGTGGTTTTGGAACGGTACCTTCGCGAGCACGTCGAGGGGCGTCTTCGGAAACTCGACGAGGAATTTACCCGGCGACAGCACGTTTACGGTGCGGATCTCGTGCCCGACCAGTTGCGACAGCCGTTGATGCGACTTCGGATCGAGTACGATGAGGGCTTTACTCCACTAGGCCCCGTTCGGTTCGGGAGAAACTTTCTCGGTCGAGTTGCGAACCCGTCAGATATGGTTGCTTTCCACCGCCGACCGCGAGCGCCCTCGCACAAGGCGGATGCAACTGGGCGAACGTCTGGAGGCGATCCTTCGGCAGGGATATGTGCCATAGCCGGTGGACATGCGCCAAATGCGACCACGCTTCGATCCGAGGAGACTGCGGAGAACGACCCGTGGGCGAGTATATCAGTGCTCGACCTGGCGAATTTCCTGCTATCGCACACCGAGCAACAGATGAGCATCCTTCCTGACTGGAAAATCGCTGAGGCAGTCGATCATTTTGTGAACAAGGGTGAGATACGGGCTGTCTCCGATCATGTGGAGATTTGGATTGCCCGCCTTATTGATCATCTCGAGAAACGGCATCGTAACGCGCCGATCACTGACCAGGAAGAGCTCCTGCAGGAAACGCGGCGCTTCGCCCAGCAGCAGGCAAACAGGGCCGGTTTCCGGGTGTCAGACGCCGGAGCTGGTGTCTCCTCATCGGCCGGTCCGTCGACGAATGACGAGCTCACAGCGAATACAAGGACAGCTGCTTCGACTTGTTCATGGATCCACCGCAGATCGTCGTATTTATCACCAAACAAACTGCGTCTACTCGAGGCGCTCCTGCGTGAGCCGAATGAGCATCCAACGGACACTGAGCCCGGTGTCCGGAGCACGAATGCCTCAGTGCCGTCAACCGCTGGATTCGAAATGCTCGATGATGATCGGCAGTGGTCGGAAACACATAGCCATGGGGGCATCATGACTCGCAGCTGCACAACATCACCGTCAACGTCAACGTCACTGGGCGATTCGAGCGATCCTGAAGTGCTGAACGAGCGGTCGCAGGGACGGGCACGCCAGCGAACCTCAGCCAACAGCGGGAATGTGCAACGTAACGCATCTGCCCGTGCAAATCGAAGCGCTCGTCAACGAACGAGGACACCACGCACGAAGCGAACTCGACACAGCCACGCTGCAGCACGTTAGAGTGCATTCATCACCAGTGATGCGCGGGTGCTCGGATTCATCATCGCGCTCTATTCGGTTCGGTCGAGTCGAGTCGGGCGCTGCGACTTGCAGTAACGAGACCCGCGCGTTTACAGTTTCTCGAGCTCCAGCACAAACCAGATCGCAGTTGTACACGCCCGCGATATGCTATCGAGCGCTACCCATGCGCACAGTAGACTTTAAAGAAAAAATGCTCGAACGAAAGCCAGCGCGTTACCTGAGCTGGGCTGCGCTCTATCACAAGCCGAAAAACAAGTCTCATACCAAGCACGCAACACCGCTGTCGGCTGCCGCAAAACCGGCTCCTCGCAAATGCACCAAAAACAATCTCCATCGAGTGCTCTGGTACGCACTTCCCAGAGCCATTGGAGTCGGAACCCACCGAGGCCGTGCACCTGCACCATCCCCAGCTGCATCATACGATCCGCAGCCGCGCTACTACGCACTCTTCCTGCACAGCAGCACCGTGAGCACCGGTGTCGTTCGCGCGCTTTCATACCGCCATGAACACCTATTGCGCAGCGTTTTGGAGGAACCAGTGCGTCGCATCGTGCATCACACGTGTGTTTCGCAACCCATGGCCTCGAGGAATGTCCGAAGAAACTCCGGTACCGCTAGCCAAGAAGCACAAGTCACCACATGTCCATCCCAATGAATATCGAAGGGTGTGCGAGGCATCACAAAGCCGCTCCCGGGCGGCACATACCCAGGAAAGCCAGTCACCTCTCGACACGTGTTTGCACCGACGAAGCGCGTTGCTGCGAGCAGCACCAGGGCACCCTCACCGATCGCACCGATCACAGGTGCACCTGGAAGCATCTGTTGCTGTTGCTGTTGCTGTTGTTGTTGCGTCCATGAGGTGGTGCGCGTTCCTGCAACGGCCGCAGTGCTACCCGCTGCCGTATGCGTCTCTATATGCGTTTCGCGCTTCCGCGTCGGACGCAACAGCGGCTTTGCAATCCACTGGAGTACGCGCTCATGGCTGCGTATTCGCCACGCAGAGCTTCCACCAGTGATGAGGATTCCATCGTATTCATACGGAGAGACGCTGGTAACGTCTGAAATACTGGCCTCAAACGAACGACATGGGCGTTCGTGGTAAATAAGTGGCTCCTCATCGGTCGAGGGTTCGCCCTGGACAGCAGGCCTTGCCTCATACTCGCGCAACACGGTAAAGAAGCGGCGGCGTCTAGTTGCTGAAGCCTCTCCCGAACCCGCTGGCTGCGGCGGTGGTGGTAGGCCAACGTCCACGGTAAGACCCAGCGTCTGCAAGACCTGTACGCTTGCGAGGATTTCAGTGAGCTCGCAGCCGGACTCGGTAAGCACCAGGACGCGGAGGTCGTTGCCTCTGACAGTGACACCCAGCATGCACAAAACCTGAGAGAGGTACTGGGGGTGCCCCTGCCAGCAAGCCGCCGTCACCACATTGGCGTCTGCGACCGCGACGGAGGCAGGCGGCTCGTTCCGTGCCGCACCCGAGTCGCACCGCTGCTGCTCGAGCTCGTCCGGCTCCCAGTCTATTCGCTGCAAGTAGGCAGAGGGCGGGTAAATGTCGTCCTTGACCAGAGGATGTGCAGTCAAGGAGACTCCTAGTTCACCGGTGACGGTCAGACCTGCAGCGGAAAGCAACACTGGCGCTGTCGAGATAGCGGCGATGATACGACCTCGTTCATGAAACGCTTGGATAAGGCGCAGCAGTGAAGGGTACCGGTGGGCTACGGCGAGTGCGCCGCTCAGGCGACCTCCCGGTAGAATCAGTGCCGCGTACCGTTCCGACCACTCCCGAATGATGGCTTCTTCTGCTGGGGCCAGACAAGACGCAGTTTTGGCATCTGGGACAGACGACTGACGCTGCCCGCTCTCCCGAGCATGATGCGTCTGCGTTGCCTGCAAGAAGCCTAAGTTGGTTCTTATTCGATGCCCGTCGAGATCTGCAGCACGGAGCACTGCCTCACCGGCGGTGTCGTCACTGACGCGCACCACAGAGCGAACCACGGAACCCGCTCGGGTCGCGGACGGCGATGCCACATCTACGTCGATGCCTACGGCACGTAGCGCCGCTTCAGCGACGAAGAACTCCGTGTCCTCCACATAGTCATAAACGATGCAGAGCACGCGCATGGCAGGCGGCGTGCGTCGTTCCGAGACGTGTCCCTGGTAATCGGTGGACCGGGTGACGTCTTCCGTGGGGCCTCTCACTGATTGTGATGACTGTGAGCGCGCATTCTCCGAACTCCATGGTGTAGGTGGGCTTGGTGTCTGAGGAACTGGTGTGCGAATGATTGCCGGTTTCCGCGTGGAGCGCCCGGCTCCGTTCGGACGCCCGCTCGAATCAAGTCCCGTGAAGCCCTGTCTCGTTGAACCAGTCTGAGTGTTTCCCGTGGACGACGCTTCCCGCCATACCTCCCGTTGTTGAGAAAGCGGTGTAGCCGTCATCGACGGTGGCGTCGGTGGGGGCGCCATCCGAGGCGGCGCCCGTAGCGTCCCCCAGTCGTTCGCTTCGTAATGCAAAGTGTCGGGCGCGATCAACGGACCAGCCAAGCGTTGTTCCTGTCGTTCAGCCGCGTAAACTGCCCGCTGCCGACCAGAATCATCGTCTATAAACGAGCTTTGGTTGAAATAAGCTAATCGGTCGCGTACGGAGATCGGTTTCAGGTCCGACATGGCTATGGGCTCGCAAACACCCCAGTACAAGGGGAATTTTGAAATACCCGCCTTTTCCGGAGCGGCACATGGCGCGCCCTAGGATCGTTTGATCTACTTCCTACAAATTATTCAAGATAATTATAGGATTGATCAAAAAAGGCCCGAATGCGTGTCGACCATGGCGGCGGCGCATATTACGCTGGTCGTCCGATTTCTTTCGATGACAATATCGTTGCGTTGACCTGGGATTCCAGTTTGCAGGATGGATATTGAAATCAATGAAAACGCTCATTATTCTTCACTCTACCTGCAAGTTGCATTAGTTTCACTTCCTTTCGGATCTATTGGTGGTTTTGTACGTTGTATCATGCGCCGAGTACCTCCGTTGCTGCACCCGCCGTAGCGCCTACACCGCTGATGCCAATGCATCACAGCGGCAAAATAGCTTTGCCATACCGCTGCAGACGTCGGCTGGAGGCTTGATGCATTCAATACGGGATCGGGGGTGATGATCATTCTGAGAGCCTACAAGTTGTGCAGACAGACATACTTGATGTGGCTGCACGAAACGAGGTCCTGGGATTCCAAATGAACCAGCTCGACGCCAAGACGCAGGCTACCCGCTCCGAGTCCCAGAATCAACTGTGACGGGGCGATGCAGTACCTCATGAGCCTGAAGCTCAGTGTGATTGTGAACCTGAAACATATCATGATACGCACCGTGTTTGCACGGTACCGAGGTCTCTCTCCAGAGGAAAGAGATCGGCCATCATCAATGGCATCACGAACGATAGTAAGAACGAAGGAAAGATCGAATTTGTCGACAAGAAGACATGACACAGGAGAAATAATGAAGCTTCTGAGATCCGTGCAGTTAGACAAGAGCATCGCGCAGACTTGGGGCTGGCGAATCCAGCAGAAAAGATATCATACTTGGAAAAAGATACGGAAAGATACTATTATCTCATCCTGCGGTATTTCGAGTATCTGGACCGAGAACTCGAACGCAATGCGAAGATGAAGCTGAGTGAGGAAAAAATGAAGAGTGGGAGAGACGGAAGGCTTTCGTAATGGGTAAGCGCTGCAACATGTTTCCAATGTGCAATATCAAGTCACATTTTATGACTATCGATTCCAGAGTCCTTTATGGCATCATGAGGGTTATCTGTCCGGAGTTCGATGTGAACAGGGAGGAGTTCACCGGCGAAAACCGGGAGACGTACTGGAAGAACATCTTCAGTTTCAAACTTCTGAAAGCGAGCAAACAAAAGGCATTCACTGGGATGATCGAAACCGATGGAGTGGCAACGTGTGTACGCTATCGGCGGTTGAAGGCGGATCGCCATGTTCCGCCCGCGGCTTTGCCTTCGGCGAAGCATGAAGATGAGAAGGAGGAGGATCCTGCGACGCAGTAGGTAGAGGATAACGAGTTTATCGTTGACGCAGACCCCGGGAACACAAATATCATAGCCATTGCAGCACCCAAATGTGGGGAAGATGGTACTGACGGCAACTTACGTCAGAACGACATGCGTCTTTTTCAGTTCTAAAGATAGAGACATTACCGCGAATCCGTTATAATGAATGCGAGGAAAAAATCGAGACATGGAATGCAGGAATGAAGGATCACCTGGAAGCTTTGAGCGAGGTGACGAGCCGCGGGGCGGACTTTACAGCTTTTCGGAAATTCATGGAAGTTCGTGTTGCCCATTGGGATGCGCTGTGGGAGGAGTATACCAAGCCCCGGTGGGCTCGTTTGCGAATAAATCTGTATTGCGGTAAGCAGCGGGCGTTCGCCAACTTTTTCAATCAGTTGAGCGCCCCGAAGGAGGACGAGGGTCAAAGGCTCGTTGTAGCGTACGGAGCAGGCCGATGGAAGACACAAAAAGGGACTACTCCAGCTCCAACGACGAGAACGTACAAGCAGTGCCCGAGGCGTTTTGCCACAATACCTGTAGACGAGTTCCGAACATCGTATACACACCATGAACTGGGGTGTACACCTCAGAGGGAGGAGATGGAAAAGTGCCAACGGAGCCCTGAGGAACTAGCAAAGTACGGACCGCTGACGGTAGAGCAAATGGAAAGGAGTGCGAAAGTTCGAGGTTTGCTTGCACTGATGAGGACAACTCCCAACGGCTACAACCGTATGGAGTTTGCAAATCGAAACTTGAACGCCCTTATCAATGTAAAGACAAGCGCGGTGCTGGAGAGAAGACCTTCAGAATGGACAAGAGAGAACTTTGTTAGACAATCATTAAAAGTGGAACTATATGAGAAACAGTTGGAATAAGTTGGAGGTGGCCGGGCGAGAAAGCCTAGGAAGCATCTGCACGTCATTTGGAGCCAATTTGTCCAAGGCGCGTTCGCCGCCACTACTGTACCCGTGACGGCGACTGCTTTCGACTTCTGAAGCGTTCGTCGTTGGCACCGCATTACAAGCGACGAGTTTTCAAAGATTAAACCCATGTTCGTTACGTTAACTGCTTCCAAGATAGCTGCTGTGCCCTATCATTCGTTTGTCGCGGGGCGTGGGGTCGGCACCTGTGCTCCGACATGTCAGCGACCGGCGAGTGACACGTCAATTGAGATGCGGGTTCGGGTGCTCGTGAACCCGGGAGAACCCGTCGATAGTGCGCTGAGAAGGTTTAAGAAGGAGGTGGTGAAAGCCGGCATCCTGCAGGAAGTGAAGCGTCGACAGTTCTTCGAAAGCAACACGGAGAAGCGACTGCGACGGACGGCGTTGCAGAAGCAACGAGCGCGACAGGCGACTCAGCGCAACCGTTGAGTCGTATGTACGGAGGCGTCTGCGAACGAGGCAGCGGTGTCGGCATAAATAGTGGGACGCCCAATGGAATGGTAGGTAAAGCCGCTATGGAGCCAGTCCTCTGGTCTCCAGAGGTTTCGTGCGTCGAAGATAACACGGTGACGCATCAGGCTCCCTAGTCCTTCTGGCCCGAGCGCGTCGCAAGCTTGACGAATTTCGGGCCACTCTGTGAGGACCGCGAGCACATCGGCGCCTCGGGCTGCTTCCTGTGCACTGCAGACGAGTTCGACATCTTCCCCCAGTATTTGATGCACTTCTCGATGATTCGCTTGGGGGTCGTATGCTCGCACCTTGGCCCCAAGTTCCACTAGCTCTCGCACAATAAACACTGCAGGTGAGTCACGAGTATCGTCCGTGTGTGCCTTGAATGTCAGACCGAGCACCCCAATACATCGCCCGTAGACGTGATTCATGTCAGCGCTGTTACCAACGACTGCGAGGGCAATTCTCTGGGCAATCCGCCGTTTTCGCGCCTCGTTGCCCTCGATGACTGTCTCCACGAGGCGACACGGACGCCACAACTCCTGTGCGATCCGCGCTAAGGCTCGTGTGTCCTTTGGCAAACATGAGCCACCGAAGCCCGGCCCAGCCTGCAGATAGTCTGGTCCGATGCGAGCATCGAGGCCAATGGCATGCGTGACCACGCTGATGTCGGCACCGGCAACCTCACACAAGTCCGCAATTTCATTCGCGAACTCGAGTTTCATAGCCAGGAAAGCGTTTGCAGCGTACTTGACCAATTCGGCTTCCTCCACATTCGTGAAAAGAACGGGTGCTCCACTGATTCGCGCAATGGGCGTATACAGCTGTGTCATGAGCGTCTGCGCGTTTTTGCGTGTATCGAACCCGGGCTCTGTATCCGCCACGAAACGACGCTCATGAAGATGGAGCGGCGCTGACCTAAACGCAGTGCATTCATGCTGCCGTTGAAACCGGTTTTCCCACATGCCAATGACCACACGTTCCGGGTACATGAAATCCTGAACCGCTGTACCCTGACGTAGGAATTCTGGGTTGCTGACAACCTCAAAGCTCGCGCCAGGGGCGCAGTTTCGCTGAACGAGTTCGCGTACGCGTCGTGCAGTGCCCACCGGCACCGTCGACTTGTTCACAATCAAGGTAAAACCTGGCGATCGGAGGCTTTTCCCAATCGCCTCTGCAGCACGGAATACGTAACTGAGGTCGGCGTGACCGTCACCTCGACGAGATGGCGTTCCAACAGCGATGAACACGATCTGCGCGTCGCGAACGGCTGCAGCGAGGTCAGTCGAGAAGCTCAGACGTCCTTCTTGAACGTTCCTTCGAACCAGGTCGGCGAGGCCTGGCTCGAAAATCGGCATTTCACCCCGCTTGAGCGCGTCGATCTTCTGAGCGTTCGAGTCCACGCAGACGACACAGCAGTGCGCGGCGTCCGCGAAGCACGCACCTGACACCAACCCCACGTAGCCTGTGCCTATCATCGCAACTCGAAGAAGCACAGCGTCTTCGCGCGTTGACCGCTGCGCACCGCTCGAAAGCTTGAGACTCGATAGCCCACAAGAAGCACATGGCGCTGGTGCACCGCAAAAACCCGGGGCGTGGCGTTCACCACGAGGCACGGCCACGTGTCGGGTGGTTTGGTAAAGCCCCCGGAAACGCGGCCCTGTTCGCTCAGCACAACAAGCCCTGAGACTCGATACAGGGACACGCTGTACAGAGGACGTGATTGGCAGTGAGAACGCCAGCAACAAATCCATTTGAGAAACAAATACGCACAAGTGTTTCCTAATATAACGGAGAAAGAGCAGCAGCCGATGCAAACACGTGGATCGCAGAGGATTTCTCGCCCGAGCAGGTGCCCTGCGCCAAGCCGCTCCCCGCGATCTATGAGTGTATCGAGAGGATTCATTTCAAGAACGTATAAGGAGGATTCACTTGTGCGTTTATACATAAAATTCATCTTTGAGCATCCAGGAAGTATATACCCGCGTCGGGAATCTATCTCAGTAAAGAAACCCGTCGGTGGAAGCGCGCCCGAAATACAACTGAGTCTACCAGCTGGATGATCTCCCGAGTGGCGACAAGTGGTATGGACCGCTCCCGAACGACAACCAGCGTTTCCTAGACGCCTACCATACCCGCTGCCAGGTTCTGCTCAACGAAGGCGAGTGCCTGGACACAGCTTCGGAGGTACGCGTTTCGTACTTTGCACACAAACACACACAGGTGCATCGGTGATAATTCCCGAAACGGCCAAGCGCAGGTTCATCACACCACAAGAGCAGGCCCTGGCGACCGGTAACCATGATTGAGTTTCTACACCGCTATCGTCAACGGGATTCAGACCGAAATCTGATGCATCACAGGTATGCTGATCAGTATTCCATACACTGTATCGGGAAAAGACGGCAGATTCCTGCTCTCGTCAGTCAGCGGGAAACTCCATTTCGGTGAGCCACGTATCTACATCCGGTTGCAGACGCTCGGAGGCGGCAGCACTCGGCAGATCCTGCGACAACGACAGCGGGCATTCCGCCAATGAACGAGACACACACCTGGCTGGCAATGTGAGGCCGCTCCATACCTGAACGAGACCACCAGCACCGGTTGTGTAGACTTCGATGCGCGACGGATGGGTTTCCAGTGCATACACCGAGCTGCGGATAGGGCCAGCGAACCTCACCAGCGGTTGGCGACCGTCGCTGGTTGCCAGTGCCGGCGAGCACCGCACCGCATACACCGTGGCATCACGAGCGAGCCAACAGCATCCGGAAGCATCCGTCCCAGCGCCAGTTGCGATGCGCTGGTCACCCAGATAAAAAGGCAAGTCCGGCAAGTCCCAACAGTAGATCGCCATGCGGCGTCCAAGTGTTTCGCCAGGTCGTCGCCTGTTACTCCGCGCACTGCGCCAGGGAGCATGAAGCTCCCCGGCACGAGCCTCCACACCAAAGTGCTCGGAGAGCTCAAGCGCCGCACGGCGATAACGATGACCAGTGAGCGCGTCCCAGACCAGAAGCATGCGCTCGCAGCGGGACACGAGGTATCGACCATCGGCGGAGAAGCGCACACTCAAGATGCCTCTCTCGGACGCGGGATGCGCTCGGCAAGACCGAAGCGTTGGCAACTGATCAGACTGCTGCGGAGCCGGTGCAGCCGGTTCCAGATAGATCCAGTCCTCGGCACGATGACTCGATTCGGGGCCGGTCAACTGGGCGCGCTTGGCCCATGCCAGAGGACGCCTTGAGACGCGTGTCCTGCTCGTTTGCTTGTGCCAGTGGTGCGCCCTCTTGCCGCTGGGGTCTCGTTGCCGCGGCGTCTGAGGTAGCGACAGAAACTGTGCTTCGTCATAGATCACAGCGTCGTGCTCGGGCGCTGCGGGAATACCCTCTGGAATGCCAGCGAAGCACGAATCAGACCAGCATCGATACCCCAGGCAATGATCAGCGTCCACAGGGCGTGACTGGCGCAAGAAATGGCCTCTTGCGTCGTGCCGTGGAAGCAGGTACGCACTCTCCGACGCTGCCTCATTCGAGGCGGCGTACTGGCGCCTGCCACCAACCTCAGTGGATGTCACAGGAACCTGCTTGTCAGCATCGAGGATCGCAAAACATGCGGCTCGTCCACCTTTGCGAATATCCCAGAGACGAATACTACTGTCCAGGGAGCCGCTTACCAGCCAGTACTCGTGAAATGGAAACCAACGCACCGATGTGATCGCAGCCGAGTGACCCAGTAATGAATGCGTTGTAGCTCCGCTCACCAAGTCAAGCAGTCGCAACTGATGTTCGGGTTCCGCAGACGCAACCGCAAGCAAGTACGGACTCGCGGCACTGCCGCGGAAGTTCGATCCAGGAAGCGCGCTCCCAGTTTGTGACGCTTGAGCGGGTACCTGTCGCAGGCCTCGATTCCAGTCTATGGAGCGAACCGGTGGGCCGAACGCGAATCTCGAGACTGAACGAAACGTCGCCGCGTCGAAAACGTAAACAAGGCCTTGTGCATCGGCACTCACGAAAAGTCCGTTATCGAGCGGGTACCAGGCCAGTCCTGTCCACAGATGGCGATATGCTGCCTGCGCCACGCGTCCGCCACCGTCCGAGAAAGATGGCTCCCGGACCTGCACCGACGCGACGGCATGACGCTGTCTGAGTTGTTCGCCTGCAACCGTAGTTTCCATGATAGGTAAGCGCTCCACGTTTTGCTCTGATGACAGGGCGGTACACTGTACGGATGTATCCGACCGAGGGTAAACGTTTGAGCGAGTGGAGTGTCGTTCAATCGTCCATCCCGCATCTGGCTGGACGTCGAAGAGCACGAGACGTCCGCTGCGGCCGTCACTGAAAGCACTCAGCAGCCACCGCGACTCCACATGATCCAGAGCCAGTGCCGAGCCTAGAGGAGCCTGTAGTGGCATCTTGAGGCGTCGGAATCGATCCGCTTTCATCTGTTTCTGGGCAAAGGTCTTAAAAATGCTTTGCAAGCGGGCGGAGCTACCCGCTGCGCCGCACTCTTGGGCAGCCAACTGAGCACAAATCGAGTCGTTCATTGCTTCGGGGGATACCCAAGGTCCAGATCTCAGGTTCACAGGTTCGTGCAGAGCGTCAAGCACTGGCAAGCTGTGTGCTGCCTGTGTCGTGCTTCAGCGACGAGGTTGCTGGGCGGGTGCAATGACAGCACCCCGCCATGGCAAAGATGGGCACCGGTTTTCAAGGCAGTGCCTTGAGGCGCTCACCTTTGTGAGCTCAGACGCGTCTCGGAGACTCGCGAGCGAGCCCTGCACACTTGACCCGGTTCTTCCGCGAGTTGCAGTAGTCGGCTACTTCGGCTCGGTTGCGTGCCAGCAGCGCAATTGCTGACTAGTGCGAAGTGTCCAAATACCTCCTCAAGCGGGAGCTAAAGCGTGTGCAGTCGTTTAGATGCAGAGCGGACGGAGCACTCGAACGACGCAAGTTGCTGGAAGCGCGTTCGCAGGACACACAGCGTGCTTCCTTTCTCGGTATTGAACGAGGTTGCGCCACCACTCGAATGCCTCGAAAAAACGCCTCGATATCGTGAAGAGTTCCGAACGCTCGTTTCTGGAAACCTGGCCGCTTCACACACACACGCCCACCAGCGAACACGGGTCCGTTAGGTAGCGCTGTACCCCGACGCGTTCCGCACAAAACAAGTGCACTGGACCAGGTTTCCGAGCAGTTATTAGCGCACCACAGCAAATTGTGTCCACCGGTTGTTACGCACGCCAAAGACAACTCGGATGGCACGCTAACGAAATAAGAAAAGGTTTTCGGGTAACAAGATTGGCCAATATCGTTTAGCAATCAAGTTGGCGTTCAGGTGAAGAAGAGGAGAGTTCTGTCCCATTTCATCCCTATGTATACAGTTTATCGCATCGTTTAGCAATCAAGTTGGCGTTCAGGTGACGAAGAGGAGAATTCTGTCCCATTTCATCCCTATGTATACAGTTTATCGCATCCGGGTTACTTGGCTGACCCGAACGCGAGGCTGGATCCGTATCAGTCGTGCTGGCCAACGTCGACTTTCATAGCAATCGTGCTCCACGAGCTCACTACTAGGACGTTTCTTTCAGAGGCAAACGGCGGCAAGTTCGCTTGCTGGAGCGCTAAAGTGTTGGAGAGTTCTTCGCCAGCGTCGAACAAGATTAGGGTTCATCGTTGGACTAGGCGCCAACGCGCGTGCGCTCGGTGTCTCCCGCCGGTGAGCTTCCAGGACGCGGCGCAGACGTTTCACTGCAGCGTCTCTGGCGCGGGGCAGGACTTTGCTTTTGATTTGCAGGGCAATTGAAGGCTCGAAACCCTTCGAACGGAGTTACTCTCCTGCAGGGAGAGGCAGCGTGGCGACCTCGGGGCATCACACCTGAGCCGCGCCGCCTCTCCAGCCCGAACGCTGAACAGTGGGCGCGAGAGCGCTCGAAGCAAGCCACACAAGACTGTACTATCCTGAGTGTCGTGGGTTTTGATGGAGATCTCTGGAAGCGCAACGCACTCGACTACCAAAGTCGACGCAACGACAAGTACAGCTGCAACTGGTGCCACACAAACAATTGTGCCCAGTGCTACCGAGCTGGGGAGCGAAAACCGTACACTGTCGGTAGCTGGCAACCAAGATGCATCGATGGCACACGGGCCTCAAGCGACACCGAATGTTTCATTTGGAGGATTATCTGCATCGAACTTGACAGAGACAAACACATCCTACGAACCGCCTGGCGAGTCCAGGTCCAAGAGGATCAACAGCGGCACCGTCGAGCGAACTCGACAGCGGAAACGTCCCCGCAGTGCTGTCGTGACGATTTCCGAGCGAGAACTCGGAAACGCTTGGCCTTCCATTAAAGCCATTCTGTTGAAAGCGATCGATGGCATCCAAAGGCGTGACATACATCGAATATTTGCGGAGCCCGTCGACCCGGTAGCCGTTCCCGCCTATCTAGATATCATCAAAGAGCCCATGGACCTGGGAACGATTAGACAGCGGATCGAGAGCGCGGCGTATACGAGCTTCAGCCAAGTGCTGCATGACTGCGACTTGGTCTGGCGTAACTGTTTCCAGTTTAACCCACCAGACTCCATTTTTTATCAAGCTGGCAAGGCTTGTAAACAGGAAGCACGGAAAGCCTGGAAAAATGCCCGAGAACGGCTTCTTCGCCTGCGGAACGAGCCGACCTTGCGAGAAGCCGTCGAGCGCTTTCTGCGTTCGCATCCACGGCAGAGTCGCCCTCGAGCACATGCCAAAAGTGATGCTTCATCCTTGAATGAGTCACAACAGGCTCCAGTCGGGAGCAATGAGCGGCAGTTAACTGGCGACGCTGCAGTCAGCTCGTATACCCAACGTGCTTCGGTAGTCCCTGAACGTTCCGATACGAGCACGTGGCCATCGACGGTGCGCTTTCGAGCGAGCTGTCTTCCTAGCGAGGACTCGAGTCCGGGGGAGTCGTCAGCGGAGCAGCCTCGTCGAACTGCCGCCTCAACCGCACTCGTGCCTGCGGACCGTGAGCATTCTACGACTGGTCAGCCGTCGATGCTAGCGATTCGCATCTCACTTCTCGAGCAGGGATCAGTTACCGTAGCCTCGCGAAACATTGCCTCTCAAAGCGATGGCGGGAACCAAACCAACCTGACGCGGAGCGAAGCGTCTGCGGTGAATGATGTTCAAGGGACGGAAGCGGGTGCCGGCGGGCCTCGTTATGCCAAAAATGAATCTAGTTCAGGGAGCGGTGGCGCTCGCCAGCCGCTCTGGCTCGAACTCGTGCAACAGCAGCATCGATGGTGGCCGTCTCTCCTCAGTCGGATCTCCTCCTCGTATCTGCATCTCCAAGAGGTGATGGCCAAAGAGTGGCTGCGGCAACGCTATTCGCGCTCTGCTGCGTTGAAGGATACGAATACTGGTCTGGTGGCTGGACCAGCGCCTCGTTCGGCTGTTTCGTTTCGGCACCTGCTGAGTCAGATCTCGCGGAAACGGCCCGGATGGTCGCTTCGAGAGCGTCCGCTTACGTCGATAACGACAGCGCCGTTCACGGTGCGCCCAACAGATCAGGCAACCAAGGAATCGTCGCGTTCACAATGCCCTCATGAGGAGCATCTGCACGGAGATTCGGTCGGAGCAGCGAGTCTGTACAGGGCGAATCCCTGTCGACCTCTGCAGGGACGCACCTTTTTAGCCTTGGATGCTTACGCAAACTCGTTGCGTCGCTATGTGACGGATGCTGGCCTCATGGCGCATCGAATCGTGGATGAGCTGCTATCACCGGAGAAGGAGCACGAGCGACTACTTCAACAGTGGAAAAATGATGTGCTTGCCTGGGAGAGAAAGCTTGAAGATGAGCAGGAAGCTCGCTTAGCACAATTTGAGCGATGTTATGGAGCGTTCCGTGCCAAAGTACAGCAACTGCAACACGACGGTCTCGACCTAGACTGGTTACTGGATACTGTCTTGGATCCGGAGCTTGCTGAACAGGTCGAAGCGGTGCCTTTGGACTCGTTGCGCGAAGACTTGCCCTACGGAGTGGCTGCTGCAGAGCTGCGCGCACTTCGAGACTATCTATGGGAACGCACGAATACGCGCGGGAAGCGTATCCCCTATTTAGAGTCGATGATTCAGGTGACGGAACAGGCGTCCACGGCCGGTGCCGCAGCGTTACCCAGACGGCTTGTTGCTGCGGCTATGGACGGGTCCTACGAGGAGACCCTCGCCCGGGCAATGCCTGGCAAAGTAGCGCCAGCGGGGGCGATAACGACCACATCGACGTCGTCTGCCCAAGCTCTGGTACACAGCAGACCACTGCACCCGTTGACGGCCGCGATGCAACGCCCGCTTGACGGTTTAGGCCGGGTTGCTGCCCCGGCATCCACAGGACGAACAGCGATACCAAGAACGTCCGCGAGTGCAGGCAACTTGAAAGTTGCGGTGAGCTCTGCGCTGAAGGGCATGCGCCCGTCATCCAGTGCAACCTGGGCTAAAAGCGCGACACCCGAGATGCCCCTGAGCTGTGCCAACTGCGGTACGACAGAGACACCGGGGTGGCGTCAGGGAGAGAACAAGGAGCAGCGGCTCTGCAACGCCTGTGGCCTCTTCTGGGTCAAATATAAGCGGCAGCGGCCTCCGAATTTGTGGCGTCACACCTCACGCGTACAGAAGAACTCGCAAGGCGCAGGCGGCGCGAGCGGGGATCCCTTGAATGCACCGGGCAGACCGAACGCTTCGTCGTCGATGTCGTGATGGATATACCACTTGGAGACTGCTCGTGACTCTGTGCATGATAACAGACGCCACACATGACTGCAATGATGATTGCGGAGTGAACGCGCAGTCCCTGGCGAGCATATGCCATGAGACGGTGTCTTCATGATAAAGCCGGTGCTGTCATCTCGTTGATAGTTCCGTGCGTCGACGGGGGTTTTATCCACTGGTTTCATGGGCGAACCCGGCTGCACGAGAGTCGAGGTCGCCTAGACGATAACCTCATCGGGGAGCTTGTTCCCTTCGAGCCCGATTACAGGCCAGTTCAGCACGACATAAAAGGCATTCCGTGTGTATGTGTGTGTGTGTGTGCTTTCGTTTACCGAACAAGTCCTTGGAATCGTCGCATGGGTGCTCGTTTCGCGGGATAGAGAAATGTATTTCGTGTGTATTCGGTCTATTCAAGGAATTCATAGGAGACTCGATCGCATGCAAGTTCAGCGATATCTATTGTGCGGTTTTTTCAGGAACCATTGACCCAATGATCATGATAATGATCCATGGTAGCCAGAGCAGTCCATCATTGCATTCCGTGATCAGCGTTTGATATTTGACAGTATCGCTGAGCGTACGCGTGTACTCCTGAGGCCAGCACCGAGAGCAAGGCGATGGCCAGCGATTCACTGACACCGGAACTCTGTGTCTTGCGCTCCACAGCCAGAGACTTTACTCGCCTAGTACTGAGCTTCAAACAATGAAGACGTTGAAGAGTATACCTTCCAGTGCATGTTCGAATATTCAATAGCGTGATGGTGTGGTCTCCAGGATAGGAGGTTGCTCACGTTGCTTGTAAGACGAATACTACATCATAAACCAGGACCAGGTGGTGCAAAGTCTCGCGTCTTGTCACGCAATCATAAAACAAGTGTCAGATGCACAAGGAACGCCGAACTGCTCGACCTCATCCCGCCGTATTCGTTTTTCGTTCCGAAATTGTTCATAAATGTGCAGCGTGGACAGTCGACGTGCAGTACTCAATGCTGCCGGATGCAAATATAGTGGTACTTTTATGGAGATTCCTGGACGTGTTTCACAAAATGCAGTGTCGAACTTTTACCACTGGGATACGTTCCGTGATCGGAATAAAGATGATCTGCGACGAACTTGAATACGGGTTCGTTCAACAACTGACATTCTCTTCCAGGTCATATGTTCAAGCCTCCATTATTCTGTTTTCGTTACACGTAGCATGCTCGAATTACGCTGTGTTTAACGTTTCGATCTTTCTCTTTCAAGGCAACTCGTGTGTGTGTATGTATGTGTGTGGCGATCAACGCCGCTGGATAGGCGGCAATCAATACGGTAGACGTCGTTACTTGACTGCTTGCGTGCAAGCTCATGTCGAAAAACCCCTTATTTTCGACATCCATGAAAGGAATCCGTTCGAAATACAAATCCTAGGCTTTCCGATGGCCATCCGCGAAACTGAATGCAGCAGCGACACGATCCCTCTAACCGGATATGCTGGTTGAGTGCAGAGTCTCTTCTGTTTGCATGGAAAAAAGTCTTGGACTCGTAATTTAGCCACCGCAACATTCGCTTCCAGTGGAGAGCGCGTCACCGGTTTCCACGAAGCAAGCGTAGACGGATCCAAGATTTTCGGATTCTTCTCCAAACTGGATGCTGCTTCCGGTACATGTTTCATGGTGGGCATTATCGCGCACCACAAATCCTCTGCCGAATGGAACCGCCTGCATCTACTTGTGCAGCAGACAGACTACTCGGCGACAATAATACCTGGAAGAAAAAGCCCCGGATCGTCGGGTATGGTATCTGGCGTGAAACCGGATTACGACATTGAGCGGGGCCTCTTGTTCCCTTCGAGCGCCCGAGTCGAGCGATGAACCAAGCGTTCACGCGATACAGCTCCGCCTTCGGAGCATGGTGTGTAGCCGACTCTTGGAAGCACCTGACCACAGTCAAGTTTCACCGTTGCGATGTGCACGACGAGGCTGTACAGGAAGAAGACAACAACGGGAAGCGAAACGCAGATCGCGACTTTTACGTGTACATGAAACTCCACAATAACAAGCGGAAGCAGAGAGATCGGGACTCACTCCCAGCAATGAACACGTTTCGACCGCTGACAACGGACCTCCGGGAGCAGTCGCGACCGGCGTATTGAAACCCGAGGACAGTGGAGGATGAGCAAGTATCCAACGAAGAATGCCTGCAACGGCTGGTGTTGATGATAACGCATACGAGAGACCCCAGCTTTAGCGTGCACATCCGAGTTTTCTGCCGTGGATGTACACCCGGAGTCTATTCCCTGTCCATATCTGGTCTTCTATTGGGGCGCAAGGATGTTGAACCGGCATCCAGAGGGCAATGGTGTTACTGGATCCGACCACGCATGACATATGGCGAGCTCGTCATCAGAGTATATTTGCGTAGGTGTCCTGTTCAGTGAGGACTTGCCCATATGGAGAGTTCCCCAAAGACAGTCATGGACGGGGCCGCATCTCTCGTGGAAGCGGTTTCAATCCGGTTAGTCTTCCCAGCGTGTCGGTGCCTTTCCATGTTGGAGTCCGATGACGCCGTGTCTTTCTTGGAAGCGGTTTCAGTGCAATGTTCTCCATCAGCGTTCCGATGCCGAAGCGCGGTGGAGCCCCAGCATACCCACCAGACAGCGGGCAATCCTCGGTTCATCCATCTGCTTCGCCAGCAAACACAACGGCGATAACCAAAGGGACCTCCACGACACCTCCAGCGCACTTGCCACGCGCGTCTAGGTGGTGACGTTCACGAAACCACCGCAGCTGCGCAATGAGCTTCGGACACAGTAGCAAGCCGGCGCGTGTCGCTGAAAGCATTCGCACATGGACGCCGCCTCGGTGCTACACAAGTGCCGCTCGCAACTCTTCGGAAGCAAACAAGGCGTTTATCGTGAGTCATGCGGCTTTCAGAGACGTATCTGGTGAAGTGAGGAGCCATCACTGCCGATCACGAAGCGCGTTGGGCGACAAACGTTACGCCTCAGGAAAGCGAATGCACGAATTGGCGACATTTTTCCGCGCTTCCCTAAACCTGCGGTCTGAGCATAGTTGCGTTCCCCGCAGAAAAAACGCCGTCGACTTTGATGTCATGCGGGCGATCCGTCTGAGCGCCCCCATCGTTTGCATGAGCGGCTCCTGGTGTCGCTGCCGGGTGATGACCGACGCTATGGCCATCTGTAGCACCCTTTTGCGGCTGCGTCGCATCTGGATCACTCGCCATCGGTGTTTGTCCAGAACTCTCAGCATTTGGCGTTGCGTCTTCGGCACGAGAATCTTCATATTGGACAAGGCGCTGCGCAAATGCGCGGATGCTCTCGACTCCACCCTCGGCTAAGAGCAATCGTGGCGGGATGGTCTCCAACTGGCGTGCTAGGAGCGCGAGCACCGTATCATAGCGGCGGAGTTGCTCGGAAAGGGGTGCGTTCTGTATCTGGGCCAACCGGAGCGCTGCAAGAGAGCGTCGCAAGGCATACCAACGCGAGGCGATGAACGCGTCCTTTGATGTCTCGGGCGAGTCGTCCGTTGCTGAAGCACTCGCTCCTCGGGTCTGGGCATCGTCATGCGAAGCGGCTGCATGTGTACCACGTCCGACTGTAGGCCTCGACTTCAAAGACGGGTTTTCCTCAACAGATGCTGCTGCAGTTGCTCCGTTCTGCTGCTGACTCGTGAATGCTGTTGCCATTCGCTGGAGAGTTTCGGCGGGTAGCTCTGCAGCGGAAAGAATTTCCAGCAAATATTTCTCCGCATCGTTCGGAGCCCGTTTGATCGTTTTCCCGAGCCATTGCGAAAGCATCGTCCTGGCTAGGTCAGCAGCAGCACGCTCGCCCTCCGAACTGTGACGCGGATAGTGATACAGTCGTTCGTGCTCCTTCTCGATACGCAAGCGCTCTTGGCGAGTCACGAACGCTCGCCATACGCGCTCGATAAAGGCGCCAGGGTCCTGCGCTGCCACCGCATACGATGCCTCTGGGTCCAGCGCCTCATCCAGAACAACATCCATTTCGGCAACGGGTTTCGGTTTGCCTTCAGTTTCGGTTGCGGTAGGCAGCTCCGAGCTCGTGCCGGGCACTGCAGCCGGGTCCCGATGACGTTCTGTCTGGAGTCGTACCGTCATCCGCGGTGCCGAGTCCAGAGCCACCGCGGACCCACGCGATACGCCTTTCACCATCCTCGAATGGGTGTGCTGTACCTTTTCATCACGAGAATGCGTTGACGTACTGAAGCTTTGTCCTTCGGCGGGACTGGGCGCTCCCGTAATGCCGCAGAGTCGCTGACGCGCCCACTGGACCCGTTTCAGCGCCCACTTTTGCATTCGTGCCGCCTCGCGGTAGTAAATGCTATTTGTTGGATTATATGTGAAACAGTTGCGCCAGATAAGATCTAGGTCACGCTCAACTTCGTCGAGGCGCCGATATTTGCCTGTCTCGAGCTTCCTCTGCATGGTACCGAGATCCATCGGCTCTGGG
Organism: Cyanidioschyzon merolae strain 10D; assembly: GCF_000091205.1. Taxonomy (NCBI): domain Eukaryota; phylum Rhodophyta; class Bangiophyceae; order Cyanidiales; family Cyanidiaceae; genus Cyanidioschyzon; species Cyanidioschyzon merolae. Next base: position 69,191 of record NC_010128.1, on the reverse strand, counting down.
ATCACTTCGTGATAGTCAGGCGCCTCCTCCGGATCAACCGGGGCACAGAAGAACCCATAACGATCATGCTGCCGTACCTGCTCAATGAGAATAGCCACGGTATTCCGAAACGTATCCTGATCAGATGAAGTGGCTCGGGGCACGCCGCCTGCTTCTAGCGACGATGCCGAGCGCGTCCGGATAGTCGGTCGTTGTCCGGACTCGTCACCGACACTGATGTGAGAGGTGCGCGAGCGTCGCTGTCGTTGACGCGCAGGCTCACTGGTGTCGGTGCTCGGAGACGAAGCCCGACCTCGCCGCCGCGTTACCCGCTGGCGCCGAGTCGTCGCTGCACTGGACTCGGTGTCGTCGCCCGTCGCCGACCAGCTGTCGTCCGGGAGGGCGAGATCGCCGGGATCCTCTCTATCGGGGAAACCGTCATCTTCCCGAGCGCTATAGGATATACTGTTACCAGCAAAGGGTGCATGCTGGCGGGTACGACGCATCCAGGTGGAACTGGTGCGCTGCACGTCGCAAATACGAACCAGAGGGCGCAGCGGAGTATGCGGGAATGGCGCGGGGACTTGCATCGAGGAAGGTTCTGAATAGGGATAATATTGGATATTATAGACAGGATGGCAGTGAGCGCCATCGACACGCTGCATCGAGGAAGATTCTGAATAGGGATAATATTGGATATTATAGACAGGATGGCAGTGAGCGCCATCGACACGCTGCATCGAGGAAGATTCTGAATAGGGATAATATTGGATATTATAGACAGGGTGGCAGTGAGCGCCATCGACACGCTGCATTCAGGAAGGTTCTGAATAGGGATAATATTGGACATTATAGACAGGATGGCAGTGAGCGCCATCGACACGCTGCAACGAGGAAGGTTCTGAAAACGATTAATATTGGACATTATAGACAGGATGGCAGTGAGCTCTATGGACACGCTGCATCGAGGAAGATTCTGAAAACGTATAATATTGGATATCATAGACAGGATGGATAAGACCGCAACGGATTATTTGCCGATGACAGAACGTTTACGTTGACCTTGGATTCCAGGATGCGGAATGCATGGGTATTGGCTTTGGGGAAAGTGTCTATCATGCTGCACCCTAGCTGCAATTCCCATTGTGTATACTTCCTTTCGGATGTACTGGTTGTTCCATACGTTCTATCTTGCACCGAGTACCTCCCCTGCTGCATTCGTAATAGCAGTTATGCCGCTGGAGCGGATGCATCAAGGACACTGTACGGCGTTGCCATACCACTGCGGGCATCTCCGCGTGGCGTGGCTCACCGGACAGAGGGTCGAAGTACATAAGCATGCCGGGAGCCAGGAAGCTGCGGAGACAGACCTACTGCCTGTAGCCCGAAGCGATGTACTAGGAGTCCACTGCGACCAGGGCGACGCCCCGACACAGCCTACCCCCTCCTAGTCCCAGAATAACCTTTGTTGCGGACGATTTGCTTACGTCTCGCCAAAGCACCAGCCACTTGTGAGAGCATGAAGCACTAGCCCTGCAGACTCGTACAGTTCTAGGGACCTTTCGCTCTGAACGCAAACTTTCGACGATTCGGAAAGCTTTCCCCTCTAACGTTTACCGCACAGGTCGAACGAAATTGTTATCTCGTTACCATGTAAAAGTTCGTGTCTGTTCGTTTTCGATACGGTACGTTGCATCGTGGTTTCGATCTCCGGCTATACACTGCAGCAATGGTGCAATAAAATTTACTTGAAAGACCAGAATGGCTCACCATCCGCATCGTACCTGACTTTACAGACGGGATTCCTCTCCCTCATAACGCCGCTGAGCTTCTCCGCTTCGACCAGATCGGTGTGCAAGTTTTTCATCAGGTTTTTGTCTGAACGCTATCACAGTGACTACCGAAGCTCGAGACCCGCGAGTCGCCGTAAGGCGCAAGCGCTCGAGCGTTTCGTGACCAGCGAGCAAACAGCGCTCGACAGAGCTGGATGCCGTGAGCGTCCACGCAGGTTACGCTGAAGCGCGCTCTGCTGCCCACTCATGGATGTGGACGAACGTACCAGGCAGTCAGCAGCAGCAGCAGCAACTGCTGCTGCTGCTGGTACTGTGAACGAGCGCGAACGCGTCTCCCTGGAACAGCCGTTCCGCTTCGTGCAGCAAGCGCCCCTGAACTACACGAACTCGGGCAAGAGCGCTCTTGTGCTCGATAATCGAAAGGAGCCGCAAGCCTCGTCGCGTTCGGAGGCAGGAAAAGGGACTCGACCTGACCCGCAGCAACCCGACGCTTCCGCCGACCAGCAACTGTCACCACCGGGTACGCAACCGCGGGTATCAGTGGGGCAGAAACAACAGCAGCGGACACCCGAACAATCACCTGTTATCCGCACAGATGCAGCTTTAGAAGCTGCTGGATGTATGGACGACCAACGTCGTTCCTGGGAAAGACATCGCTGGGAAGCGGAGCTCGCCGCGATGCGAACCCAGGTAGACCAGATGCGTTTCAGTCGGAGACTAGTGGAAAGAGAAGTAGAGAGCCTGCGTGCTGACATTGTTCGGCTCCAAAAATTGCTCCAGCGTTATTTGCAGGACGCGGTGAGAGAAGCAGGTCCAGAAACTTGGTGCACGATCCAGCCGGCCACACCACAGAGTAGTGGCCGGAGCGCGTCTCCAGCGACCTCAGCACGTTCTGCCACGAGTCATGCGGATCATCATTCATCGAACAGCCATCAACAAAGCCTTGTGGGTTGGATTCGGGTAGGCAACGCTACGTTTGAAGGCTCTGTCAACCTTGTTCCGCCCACGAATCCGTCGGCTTTTGCAGTGTTGCAGTGCATCCTGGAGCGGCAGCTGGGAGCCGACGCGCTTCATACCGACGACGACGACGACAATAAGGCGAATAACATCACACTTCCATTGGGACCAACTCGAAGACGCTGGAAGATTCGTCCGGCTTGTGCTGAGGATTTCCAGCAGCTCATCAATCCCGCGGAATGGGCATGGCTGGAGGTGGACTGCTCGCCGTGCACACCTCGAGCAGATGCTCAAACGGATTCTGGAGCAGATACGGAGAGACTTGCGTTTCTCTGCCGCAATACGACCATATCGGCTTTATTGGAGCAGATCACTGTCCAGCAGCGCACCGTCGATGAGCTGGAAGAGAGGCAAGCTCCCAGCGCTGCCTCGGCTGCGAATGTCTCAACAAATCCGATCGACATTGCCCGATCGGAGCAGTCGACGAAAGACGCTGGAACGGGAAATGATCTCTGGGGCAGTTTTGGTCGGATGCTAAGCCGGTGGGTATGGTCGCAGGCTTCGGCTCCCGACGACGACGACGACAACATCAGTAGCCAATGGAGCCCAGCGAGTGGAGTCGATGCATGGCCTCCGAGCCAGCCAGCTGCTAAAGCGACGACAGACGCTTTCCCGGTTCCATCATTAGAGCGGGAATCGGCCGATGATGGAAGTGCCCATGCTCGCGTCCACTCGAGCGCAATGCGTGCTGCGGCATCTTCGCCGGCTTTAGAGACAAGAAGCACCGCAGCAGACAAGTCTGCGCCTCTTGCGACACGCGGAGCGCCTGAAGCGCACGACTCGGCTATGGACCGTGCGCATGTATCCGGGGAGGCATCTGAGAGTCCGGCTAGAACGAGGACGTCATCGACTTGCGACGTCGCTGCGTATCCCGCGCATACATGCTCAGAAGCACCTGAGGGATCGTCTCGAATGCATACGTCAAGAGTGGTGTCGTCGACGTCGTCGTCGTCATTGGTCGCGCTGCCTCCAGCAGGCGCCACTACCGCTGTCACTGCTCCAGCAACAGCCACAGTGACATTAGCGGCGAATTTTCACTCGCAAGTGCTCTCGCCTGATCATTTCGAGTCCCTACGAAACGCACTGCCACATCGCTATCGAGACGCGGTCTGGTGTCTCGTGTACTCCACCGCGATTCATGGGGCATCGCTCTATACGTTTTACCACCGTACCCAGCACGCTTCGCAGAGCGTTGTTGCTGTGCGGGATCGTGCTGGTCATGTTTTCGGGGCCTTCGTCACAGAGACTTGGCGATCGAACGCGAGCACCTTCTACGGGACCGGTGAGTGTTTCGTCTTCCGAGCAGATGCTCAGGGACACGTTGAACCTTATCCCTGGACCGGCAAGAATACATTCTTCCAGTATTCGGGACCGCGTTTCATCGCCGTTGGCGGGGGCGCCCACTTCGCGCTCTCACTGGATGACGCGTTGCTATCCGGAACTTCGGGGTACAGCGAAACCTTCGATAACCCGCCGCTCTGTCTCGATGCGCCCGCGAATGAGGTATCCCTTGGCGAGTTTGAATGTGTCGTGCTCGAAGTCTGGGGCTGGAAACCTTGAGCGATGCGCCTGTATCTTCATATGGCAGGCATAGCGGCGAGATGCTCGACCACATACCATGCGTTATAGCAGTCTACAAGTCCTGACGTGTGATGCGGTCAGCTGAGGGAGTCTGCTGCTGGTCGGTCGAAGCGTTTTCACTGCGAGTCCGACGCTTGGCGAATATGTGTCGCGTCAGGTGCTGTTTTTCTGGGGATCATGTCTAAACGAGTAGCGCATATACTGGCGCGTGCGCTCGGTGTCTTCCTGGTCCCGCGGGAAGCCGGCACAGGCACTTGGTACTTCAGGCGCCTGGCGAGCTCGACACGCTTCCTATCGCCTGAAAGAATAGTTCGGGTCAGAACGTTGTCGTCCTACAAGTTGGTATGTTTTATGTGAAGCTACCCGACTAGGCAGTTGCTGCAGCGATCGAGGTGTCCCGCGGGATATTCCGCTGCAAGCGTTCTGAACTTGTTTTGCTTGAGCTGGATCCAGCGAAACAAGCCTCACGGTGTCACGAGAACAGCTCGTAAAAGGCGCTTCTGCGAAAGGCAGCACCCGTACCTTGTTTCGCTCGACCCGGGACGAGCTCGTACAAACGAGTGTCTACAAAGCAGCTCGTAGAAGGTGTTCGGAGCTCTACAACAGAATACCCGAGCCAAAGCCCTGTACTAGACCCATTGAGGAGAAAGCTTCCGGACTTGAAGAGTCTCGAGAGTCGTTCGGGACGTGCGCTTGCGGCGCGTTCTCGAGGAGCTGGCAGCAGCGCTTCCGTTAAGAACTATACAGAAAAGCAGCGGGAACAGCAAGTCGCTCTCAACGGACCGAGGCAGTCTTCGACGTTCGTTTCGTCGTTGAAAGGAGCACAACCTCGGCTTCAGCGTCATGCACGGGGTCGAGTTTGCACCCTTGGAGCGCCAACACGGGAGCCAAGTGCTAGCGCTGCTCAGAGGCACGCTCCTGGTGCCATTGCCACGTCTTCATCAGCGGCTCGAGGAAGCCTATGAACGGGATGCTCGGCTTGGACTTGCTCAGGTGGCGCTCTGTCGACTGGCCGGCAATGCAGAGAAGGTTGTCGGTGTGCTCCTGGCCCGGGTGGCGACTCGTCGCACGTGTTGTGCCCAGGTGTACATTGATGCGGTAGCGGTTGATGCCGTCTTTCAAGGTCAAGGTATCGGGAGTCGTCTGCTGCTACGCGTACTGACGCCATGCTTGCCTGATGGACTGGAGGTGCGCGAGGTCTTCCTGCACACACCTTTGCAAGCTACAGAGTTGGTTGCGTTTTATCGCAGCTGTGGTTTCGAATCCGACGACGAAGTCATCGACAACTACTATCCTCGACGATGGATGCCGCAAGCACAGGCGCTGGTGCTGCGGTGGCGGCCGCCAACCGCCGCTCAACATCAACATGAAGAGCGCAAGGGTCCGCAGGATGCCGACGTTTCCTGAATAGTCGACTGCGTTGGCTCGCGGCGCTCTCGATTATTGCCCTGAAGTGATGTGTATCACGCCCGCGACCGAAGCTAGTTTATTTCGATGGTGATCATCATCGCAAACACGGGTAGCAATGCATGATCAGGAACGTCAACTTGCAGGATTTCCTCACACATTTGCATGACGTCTTGCAGGTTGGCTTACGGGTTTCAGGTTGCACAATGGACCTGTGCGCTCGATTCTCGCTGATCATTGGAAAGCACTGGAAACCGTTTCCCGGACGGATGAGCGGAGGCGCCTCACGGAATCGTTTTAGAATCGAATGCTTGGCCCCTGGGCATGAAAGGCCGCCTCCACTGATCCTGGCATCCAATCAAAGCTCGGTTCAAGTGTGGGGCGCGCATTGACCAACGCACGTTCAGGATGCGTACGGCGCGATAGCGCTCAGCCCGCTGACACTGTTGCCGATATCGCGAGGGAACGCTCACAGCCTCATGTTTGGGTGCTGTTCGGGGTATCTGGGGGCGTACGTCGGCACGGAAGCAACACTGAGTACCGTTGCACGTCATCGCATCCGCTACGGCATGCAATCTGCGGCTTTCCGTGCGGCTCATGCGTTGAACCGGACACCAAGTTGGCAACTTCGGACAGCAACCGGGTGCTTTACACGCATAAACGCATTGTTGTTGTTTACCGTAACAATAACGGTTTCAATCCTAGGGATGCTGTTCGATTCTCAGTTCTATATCTGCAGCGTTCGTGTGTGCGACAACACCAACGGTTACGACACTGGGGACGTTGCTCGGTTCTGGGGTGTATCCAGATTCCGTGCGTTCATGCATCGCTGCGTCAGTGATTCACGTGTGAGCGTCTTCATGAGGCTGCATCAAGCCGTCTCCTGCAGAAACGTCAGCACTCGAGGCACATTATCGTACGCCCACTGTACGCAGTCACCGAAGGAAACGCCACTCAGATAGTTTCCGCCTAAAAAGAGACCAGGAAAGCCTTGTAGACCCTGGTTGCAGGCTTCCAAGCGCCGCAAGTGACCCCGGTTGTATTGTGGAATCGCCCGCGGCCAAAGTCTCACACCAAGAACTTGCGGCGAAGGTGCATCGGCACGTAGGAGGACGCGACGCATGTCCGCGTCTACGAGGGCAGCGACTTCATCCGGGGTGCATTCGCGGATACCAGGATCACGCGCACCGCCGATGTATGAGAGCACCATATTCATATCGGGAGGCGCTCGTTCCGGAAACAAACTCGACGACCAGACCATCCCGAGGGTGCGAATACCGGCAGAGCGCGGTATCAGGTTCCCGAAACCGTTTAGGGGAAACCGCGCTGCAAACTTTGGGTATGCCAAAGTTACCGAGTATACCGGCGGAAAGTCGATTTCCTGGAGCAGCTCACTCCCAGAGACACCCAGACCTTGCAAGAGCGGTGACGCCGCATGTGCGGGGATCGTAAGAATGAGGGCATCTGTTTCGATAACTCGTTCGCCATCTGGGGTTTCGAAGCGGGCAGTATAGCGACGTTTTCCACGTTTTGCTCCATTGTATTCAATTTGGCGCAGTGCATACCGAGTTCGCATTCGCTCAGGGCCCAGCCGAGTCGCCACTGTGAGCGGCAACTGCTGCAGGCCCTCGCGGAAGGAGCCCAGTGCACCCGCTTTCACCTTGGGGAGATTCTCTGCCGCCCAGCGTTGACGTTCCCGTCGACGTTGTTGCAGACGGATGAGCGCCCCTTCGAGAATCCCGCGTGTTCCGCCAAGCTGCTCGAGTGCGTACACGCGCTTGAAAGCTGCAGCCATGGAGAGTTTGCTGGGATCGCCTGCATACACACCGCTCACGAAGGGGTCTATAATCTTCAGGAAAACTTCGCGGCCTAGATGGCGAGTCACGAATTCCTCTACAGACTCGTCTGCTAGGTCAGCATCCTCGCTGGGCTCGGGTCCAGCTTGCCGTGCGACGCGTTTGGGTGCGCCTACGAACCCGAGCGCTCCGAGCGCTGCCCGAGCCTTCCCCGCATTCGATAACAGGCGGAAACGGCCGGTGATCAGGTCTGCAGGCGAACTCGGGAGCGCGTGCAAAACCCCCTCCCAGTATACGTATCGAGGGAGTTTGGCGTCGGCGAAGACAAGCTCGGACTCGAGACCCGCGTCTCGCGCGAGTTTCAGAATCACCGGTGTTGGTTGGAAGGTGTTGGGCCCTTCTTCCCAAAGGTAGCCGTCTTTGGAACGCGAAATAAGGTTTCCACCAACTTCACCTCGTGCCTCGGTGCAAATCACATCGCTTATTCCAGCGTGCTGCAGCAGGAACGCGAACGAAGAGCCAGTCACTCCAGAGCCTACTACTAGCGCTTGCACCTGCTCTCTGTTCCGCTGTGCAGGCTCCTGCATTTGAAGCTTTCGCGAGTGCCACAAGTCTCGTTTCCACTTGGTCGCTTTCAACGGTACACACAAGCCGCGTTCGCGCTGCGCCAGCCCAGTCCAGCGCTCGTGTGTTGCTTCGCTGTGGCGCGGTGCTCGAGCAGGAAAAGCGAACGCCACGACCAGGCCATGCTGTTCGGCTCGGTTCCGGTCGGTTACCTGTTGAGATCCGGACCACCTGAGCATATCGCCAGCAACAACAAACGCCTTTCAGAAGAAAAACGCTGCCGCCAGCGGAGTAGAATATTGGCGAGTGACGCGCCCCAGACACGAGGTCATCCACTGAGGTGCAGACGCTTCCCAGTTATCCTCGACCGGTCACGTACGAATGGTTCCAATTGTTTCTCATATAGTTCCACTTTGAGATGTTGCCCCACAAATTCCCTCCTGTCCATTCCGGAGCTCTGTTCTCCAGCACTGCACATGTCCTCATATTGATAGCGGCCTTAAAGTCGCGATACAGGAATTTTATACGTTTCTTGCCATCATTGGTTGTGCACACAAGCGCAAGTAGCTCTCGAAGTTTTGCCCTGCTTTCCATTTGCTCTTCCTTCAGCGGTCCGTACAATTTGATATCCTCCGGGCTCCGCTGGCACTTTTCCACCTCGACTTTCAGAAGTGTGCACTCCAAGTCGTGGTGTGTATACGATGTTCGGAACACATGTACAGGCATTGCGGCAAAATGCCTCGCGCACTCCTTGTACGTTCTTGTTGACGGAACTGGCGTAGTACCTGTTCTCGACGCCCAGCGCCCTGCTCCGTACGCTACTACGAGCCTGTGACTTTCATCATCTGTGAAGGCACTCAACTCATTGAAAAAGTTCGCGAATGCACGCTGTTTCCCGCAGTAAACGTTCATACGCAGACGAGCCCACCGGGGCTTTGTATACGCCTCCCACAGCGCCTACCAATGAGGAACGAGAACTTTCATGAACTCCCGAAAAGTTTGAAAGTCTATTCCGCGGCTCGTCACCTCGCTCAAAGCTTCAAGGTGCTCTTTGACTCCTGCATTCCATGTCCCGATTTTCTTCTTCGCATTTATTATACCGGATTCTCGGTAATGCCTCTATCTTTAGAACTTAAAAATACGTATGTCTTTCTGACGTAAGTTACCGTCAGTACAATCCTCCGCACGTTTGGGTACTGCGATGGTTATGATATTTGTGTTTCCGGGGTCCGCGCCAACGACAAAGTCGTTGTTATGCACTTTCTGCGTCTCAGGATCCGCCTGCTTGTTTTCTTCATGCTTCACCGCATCAACGACAAGGTCGTTATCCTCCACCTCCTGCGTCACAGGATCCGCCTCCTTTTCTTCACGCTTCGGCACGGGCGAGACCGAGGGCGGAACTGGACGATTTGTCTTCAACCGCCGATCGTGTACACACAAGGCTACTCCATCGCTTTCGATCATCCCAGTGAACAATTTCTGCTTGCTCACTCTCAGGCGTTTGAAATCGAAGATATTCTTCCAGTACGTCTCCCGGTTTTCGCCGGTGAAGTATTCCCTGCTAACATTGAACACGGTACTGATCCCTTTCATGATGCCGTAAAGGATTCTGGAGTCGATAGTCACGAAATGTGACCTGATGTTGCACATTGGAACCACGTTTAAGCGCTTCCCCTTTAGGAAAGCCTTCGGTCTCTCCCACTCTTCATTTTTCGCCATTCAGCTTCATCTCCACCTTGTGTTCGAGTTCTCGGTCCAAAAACACGAAATATCGCAGGACGAGGCGATAGTATCTTTCCTTGTCTTTTTTCAACTCTGATATCTTGTCTGTTGGATGAACCAACCCCAGTACCGCACGGTGCTCTTCTGTAACCGCACGGATTCCAGAAGCTTCATTCGTGCTCCTGCGTGATGTCTTCTTGTCGACAAATTCGACCTCATCTTCACGCTTGCGGTCGTTCGTGACGCCATTGATAATCGCCCATTTTCCATTGCGAGATAGGCCCAGGTAGAGTGTAACCACGGCACGTATCATGAAACGTTCGAGGTTCACCGTCAAATGGTCCTTCAGATTCGTGGGGTACTTCATGGGCCCATATGGATAAATATCCCGGTAAGCCTAGTATCGAGTACCATTGAAGCTGTAAAGGGGATGTTTTTCGTGGAGGATTTGCACCAGCTCATTTTCCTTCCGCGTTTCCTCTGTACCAAGCATCAGGTGACGAGTAAAGGTCTTATCGAAGAACTCATTCGGAATCTCGACCGTTTCCATGTGCGTCACGTTGCAATGCATCTCCCTCGCCAAATGCACCAATCCTGACGACGCCTTGACAATACTCTTGGCGAACGAGTCGACATGGTTTCTGATAGCGTCTCGCAACTTTTCATCGTACGGATCCTAGTCATGTTCAAGAAAACAGACTTTCACCACCGTCTCGTCGTACAGGCGTCTTTCTTGCTGCCTACGACGTAGGCCCTCTAAATTGTTTGCTTCTTTTCCTCTTCCTTTTCTTCTGTACTCGGCACTGGTTTTTGTTTTTTTTTCTGGCAGCCAGCGACACTGGGCCTCCAAGATCGTCAACTTTTTTCATAGCTTTCCTTTTTTAGTTTTTTTTTTGGAAAAAAAACGCTTTTGAACGCTTCTGTTATAAACCGGTAAACCCCAATCGAATATTTTTACTTGAGGTTTGAAACACGAGTGAGCTGAAAAACTACACTTGCCTAGCAAGTTAACGGAAATACAACTTTTAAAAGAGAGCTACACGCTCCTGATCAGGATCCCATTTCCCTTCAACAACGGCACGCGCGTCGCGTCAGTTGACTGCCCGATCTCCCAGGCGCGCTTACGGTGCGCAATGCGTGCACCGCGCGAGACGCTACTCCGATCGATGATGGACACGTGTCCGACACTCTGCAGGCAAATACGTCCTCATTCCGGTAATTGTGGTGCATCAGAGGGATCCGTCGTTAGGTTTATCATTGCAAAACCGTATAAAGCAAAACAGCGCCCCGCCTCCTCGAGTCGTGCGCAGCGGACGAGCCACTGGGCGGATCGCTAGATCCAATAAAGCTCTGGTCCGAGGGGAAACACTGAACTGGGGGCTGCGGTATTCGCAGGAATCCGCTCAGGACAGGAGCTCTATGCACGAAAAATGCGGCATCAGCATCATCTATGCGAGCTGGAGCTTCTCGTCCCACGCATCACTCTCGCATGATGAAGACCAAATGCTTACGTTAGGCTCGATATCTCGTGGGCATCCATTCGCAATTGTAGTGAATTCGGGTACGTGCGCTGCCAAATCTGGACACCCAAGATAAGCATATACTACTGTTCACCACCGGGCGACGTCGTATGGGCTGTTCGAACGCCCAGGAGTAGGGCTGTCGCTGTGTGTACCTCATGATGCAGTTGAGGTACCCACAAACGTCTGCATAGGGCGCGCTTGTTGCTTACAAGGCAGCCGCGTTGACACCTTGAAGCGCACGCACTCCACCAAAGGCCATGCAACGACGACGTCCGCGACGCACTGTTCCTTCATGAAAGCTTCGGTGGATGCGAGCACCGTTTTCGTAATGGTGTGCCGACGCTGGTGCTGCGGCGCTGCGATCTCATCGTCGACCCGAAACCTGCGACTGCCTGTACGCGATACGTCATGAAAACGCTCCCCGAGTTCAGGTCCGAGCTGTGGCTGCTCGCCCTATCCGATTGTGTTTGAATCATCGCTACGCGATCTTTTATAGATGATGAGCACGTACACAGAGTAATGGACTGGGGAATGGTTAGACAAAAATCGTACACAAAAAACCCAACAGTACCGATCCGGATGTCTGAATCGTGACGCTAGTATACCTGTACAGGAAAGGGCAGATCCGTTCGCAGTCATTCCTGGTAGACATCAGCACCAGGTGTATCGTCGAAGCACTTCAACACCAACCGTTCGGCGGAAGGTTCCTCCAAAGTAGGCATGGTGCTCGTACATCGCATGCTGTACATCACCCGACTGATGGCACTGGTTCCCACACCGCAGACGGTCCCAGAGCGAGGCATCGTTTTCTTCTGCAGTGCGCGTCGACTGCGGAATTCGCAGTAGCTGTGCTTGTTTCTGGAGCAGCCTCTTGGATACATCGACGCGGGGCGGCGACGACGACGACGACGACGACGACGGCAGCTGCGGTGACGACGCCCCCGCGTTGCACTCGATGGCATCGGGGCGGCGATGCAGCAACGCGGCGGGTGCTCCTCGCTCATCGGTTGGCGGACGCCCGCGTGTCGGACGACAAGGCGCTCCCGCCTCCAATGTGCCGCCGGGTTTACCGCATCGACGTTCCAGAATCTTAGGGCGCGCGCCCTTTCTCTCGTAAACCAGGCGAATCCGCTGACAATTTGGGTCCAACGACGCACTCCAATAACAGTCCATGCTGCAAAACACCGTCTTTCCATCATCGCCGAGCACCGGTCCATTGCTTGCCGCGTACTTCACATCCAGCACAGGATCGCATGATGGCACCCGATGGCCAGCTGTTGGAGTTGGAGGCGCTTTTAGCGACGGCGACCCGACTGTGGAACACTGACTCGCAGCCGACCACCCCGAGGATACCAGGGACAAACGCCCTCCTTCCCGACGTAAGGGTACAAGATCTTCCGTCCGTGTCGTTCCGGGCACTATTTCGGCGCCGCAAAGGCACACCCACACCGTTCTTGCGCAGTTTTCGCACCGGAAACAACTGAACGCGCTTTCTTCGGAGGTCGGGTACATGAGCTCGGCAACGAGCTCGCGGTCGGCTAGCGTTCCCACCCGCCGGCTCTCGGTGTCCTCGCTGTTCTCAAGTGTCTGCGACGTCATCAATTCACAGGATAATCAACCTTTTAACTCGTCTAGACAATGAACAAAAAGGCGCGTTCGGTGTTACATGGACGCCCGTCATGCGTGTATGCAGTGATGCATAAGCGCCCGCATCTCGGGTTATGCGACGTGTATCGCTGCATCCGGATCCGGCGTTGCGGCGCGCGGACAGGTGACAGGCACGTGTCCGATGCGCACCTGATTATTCAGATGACAAAACGTTTACATTGACCATGGATCGCAGCATTCGGAATGGAGAATGGCTTTCGGGAAAGCGTCCATCATGAAGCACCTCCCTTCAAGTTCCATTACCAGTACTTCTTCTTATCAGATATACAGGTCGTTTCGTATGTTGTGTCGTGCGCCGAGCCTGCCGAAAGCGACAGCAATAGCGCATATACCGCTGAAGCAGGTGCGACACGGAGACAGAACGGCTTTGCCATTACCAATGAAAGCGTCGACTCGAGGCGTGGTTCCTCCGACATAGGGTCGGAGTACATAGTAATTCTGGGAGCCTGCAAGCTGCCCAGACGGACGTGCAACCTGCGACAGCGCGAAGCGATATACTAGGAGTCCACTGCGACCAGGGCGACGCCCGGGCGCAGCATAACTGCGCTTATTCCCGGAAGGAACTGTGTTGAGGACGAGCTGTTCATGTCTCGCCACAGCACCCGCCACTGGGGGAGCACGAAGCACGAGCCCGGGACACTCGTCCGGCTCGCGGGGCCTTCTACCTAGAAGGTAAACTTTCTGAAATACGGGAAGCTTTTCCTCTTTTTAACGTTTAGCTCAGAGGGGGAAATTTTCATATCGTTGCGCGTTAGTCATGAGTCTCTGTACGTGATTCTATAGTTCGCTTGGTGAGCGCGCCTGGGAGATCAGGCAGGCATGAGACACGACGCGTGATATTCATCGATACGCAGCCAATCAAGACGGAGACACCTGCCCAAACACAAAAGAAAAAAACAACAAAACAAACTAGCCACAGACTGTGTACTAAAGAGCAAGTATCTTAAAGCCCCACACACACCACCCCCGTCTGAGAGGTCTAGTTGTTTCGGCGAAGCTCTGAAAGTGGGTTCACTCGGGGTGTTCGAGCGACGGGGAAGGAAGCCCATGACAGGGACCTTGGCCGCAACGAACGGAGGGCCGGAGGCAGCAGCAGAAAACGATGACAGGCTCGTAGTGTACGAGGAGAAGCTGAATCCGGTAGCACGCGGCCCGTCAAGGAAAGGCCCGGAGGCGTCTGTGAGTGCGTATCTATATACCCTACATAGGAACACGAGTGACGCGAGCGATATCTTTTCAGAGTTTTGGCCAAGGGCGCGGACAGGAGAATGTAGAGAGAGAAAGAGAGAAGGAGCGCGCGCGGCAGAGCTTTGCATAGAAACAGCGGCAACAAAGGCTAGTCCTCGGACTGGTGGGCCCTCCAGTTGTGCCAGGCCGCGAGCAGAGAGCATTCTCCTAGGGAAGAAAGAACAGAAACTAAACACTGACCAGCAACTAGATAACAGTTTCTTTTGACCTTGATAATGAGCGTTGGAACGGTGAAAAGTTCCCGTATCTTCGAAAGTTTACCTTCTAGGTAGAAGGCCCCGCGAGCCGGACGAGTGTCCCGGGCTCGTGCTTCGTGCTCCCCCAGTGGCGGGTGCTGTGGCGAGACATGAACAGCTCGTCCTCAACACAGTTCCTTCCGGGAATAAGCGCAGTTATGCTGCGCCCGGGCGTCGCCCTGGTCGCAGCGGACTCCTAGTATATCGCTTCGCGCTGTCGCAGGTTGCACGTCCGTCTGGGCAGCTTGCAGGCTCCCAGAATTACTATGTGCTCCGACCCTATGTCGGAGGAACCACGCCTCGAGTCGACGCTTTCATTGGTAATGGCAAAGCCGTTCTGTCTCCGTGTCGCACCTGCTTCAGCGGTATATGCGCTATTGCTGTCGCTTTCGGCAGGCTCGGCGCACGACACAACATACGAAACGACCTGTATATCTGATAAGAAGAAGTACTGGTAATGGAACTTGAAGGGAGGTGCTTCATGATGGACGCTTTCCCGAAAGCCATTCTCCATTCCGAATGCTGCGATCCATGGTCAATGTAAACGATTTGTCATCTGAAAAATAGGCCAGCGTTCTCTAATCGAGCACTTTTCTCTCTTTTTCTTTTGTTTGTATTCTTCAGTGCACGGTGAAGCATCCGTCGATCCACGCCCTGATTCCAAATTCCATTACCTTTACTTCTTCTCGGATATTCTGGTCGTTTCATACGTTCTATCGTGTGCCGGGTGCCTGTCCTGATTGACCGCCATGGCGCCTCAGGCGCCGGTGCGGATGCTGCACGGAAACAGAGCGGCGTTGCCGTACCACAGCGGGCGTCGACCCGCTTCTTTCTCGATCCGTGATGCACATCGCGCGCGCGCCTCAATGGCGCGTGGCCGCCGCCGCCGCCGCCGCCGCCGCCGCCGCCGCCGACGGCGTCTTCGATCAACTTCGTCATCATCAATAGCATCTGGTGATTCCTGAGTGTGCGTCCGAGGCATTGGGATAGCGTCGAAGCGAGCTCTTTTCCAGTGCGCTTTACCAGTTTTCATGGTTCCAATGCAGTGCATGTTCGTCGCTAATGGCTTCGTTGGAAGGTTTGATGCGTCAGGTCGTCTGCAGATGGGGCAGAAACTGTCAAGGAGGACGACGCCGGGGCGCTCTTCGGTGCTGTCTGTGAGTATGGCTGCCAAGCAGGTGGTGTTCCACGAGGAGTCTCGTCGTCGGCTTGTTCGCGGTATCAATGCAGTTGCAGATGCGGTACGCATCACGTTGGGTCCAAAGGGGCGTAATGTCGTTCTGGAGCGCTCGTACGGTGCACCTGAAGTCGTGAACGACGGGGTGACGATCGCGCGAGATATTTCTCTTGAGGATCCCACGGAGAACGTGGGTGCGCGCCTCCTTCAGGAGGTGGCGTCGAAGACGGATCAGCGGGCCGGGGACGGAACCACAACCTCTACAGTGCTCGCTCAGTCTATCATTAACCAGGGTCTGAAGCTGGTTGAGTCTGGCGCGAACCCCATTGCACTGAAGCGCGGTCTGGACAAGGCAGGCCAGCTGTTGCGCGCGGAGATCCGCAAACTAGCAGTGCCGATCAAGAGCCCCAAGGACATTGAAGCAATCGCGACGATTGCATCAGGCAATAGCGAGGAGTTTGGGCGTATCATTGCGCAGGCTTTTGAGCGAGTTGGAGAGAACGGCAGCACGATTGTGGAGGAGTCGCAAACGATCACGGACGATGTCGAGTTCTCCGAGGGCATGGAGATCGATCGTGGTTACCTGTCGCCATATTTCGTGAAGGAGCAGGATCGCCAGACTTGCACGCTAGAGAGGCCGCGAATCCTGATCACTGATATGAAAATTTCGAACGTGAACGAAATCATTCCAATTCTTGAGCAATGCGTCAAAGACAAAGAGCCCCTGCTCATTATCGCCGACGATGTAACGGGCGAGGCGCTCTCAACGCTGGTGGTCAATAAGATGCGCGGCGTTCTTGATGTCTGTGCGATCAAAGCGCCCGGGTTTGGTGACCGGCGCAAGGCGTACCTGCAGGACATCGCTATCGTGACTGGAGCCACAGTGGTTGCCGGTGAGCTTGGTATGACGCTAGAGGGTGTCACTGAGAAGGACTTTGGCCGCGCTGAGCGTATCGTCGTCGGCAAGGAGACGACGACAATTATCTCGGATGGATCCCATGAGGCAGAGGTAAGAGAGCGCATCAAGCAGATTCGTAAGGAGCGAGAAGACGCTGACACCCAGTTCGACCGCGAAAAGTGCGATGAGCGCATTGCCCGTCTCAGCGGAGGTGTCGCTCGAATTCGAGTGGGTGCCGCTACCGAGAGCGAGCTCAAAGACAAAAAGCTGCGGTACGAGGATGCGATTAATAGCTGCCGAGCAGCGATCGAGGAGGGTATTGTTCCAGGCGGCGGGGCAACGCTCGTCTATATGATGCAGAAGATGGATGAGATCAAGGCCAAGGTCGGCGGCGACGAGGACACACAACTGGGAGTGGAGCTGCTGCGGCGGTCTCTCAAGTCACCACTTGTCCAGATCGCGGAGAACTGCGGTCTTGAGGGAGAGGTCGTGCTCGGAAACGTGGCCGGGAAACCCTTTGGATACGGATACAATGCAGCTACCGGAGAGTACGGCGACATGATCGAAATGGGTATCCTCGATCCCGTGAAAGTGACAAACAGTGCGATCGAAAACGCGATAAGTGTGGCGGGCCTTGTGCTTACAACCGAGGCGCTGGTTGTAGAGATTCCCGAAAAGAAGGACGACAAGAAAGGCGCCGACGATGGCATGGACGATATTCCAGGAGAATCCTACTACTAGATGGGCGTCCAAGCACAACGTCTGACCGAACCATGGTGATTCCCCGTATCATGATTTGAATCATTTCTCACGGTATCCATGACGGCGTCAATTGAACATTCGCAGGCAGTGTCTCTTCACCGTATAACGAAGGTAAACACGGAGATTGGTTAGTCGGTGAATGCTCGCATGGTTAGAGCCAGATATGTGCTTTCGGAAACTGGTCCCTGGGGAACGCTCTCCAATGTCGTTCCGTTCGGCTTCAACGTCGCGTTCCCGCTGGTACACATCGGTATCGCGAAAGCGCTGCACTAATGTCAGAAAGAAATGGAACGGATCAACTATGCAAACTCCGGCGTACAGACTAGAAAATGGGTCTCTTCCGATTGACATGAACACCAGACCTTGCTGGTTTGTTCTGCTGCGACTGCTTTCCATTCCTCATTCTGGCCTCTGGGTGCGTGTACGATGGTTGTCCAGCTTCCCTCGGGCTCCATTTTCTGCCGTCTTGGGATATTGGTGGCAGCGTTCATGTACTGATTTCGCCTCTTCAAGTTCTAGTCAATGCAAGTCATGGACAGGCGGAATTCGTGATCGACGCTTCGCTTCCTGTATTCATCTTCAATGTGCATGGCATCGATGCGCTCATCCCAGCGGTGACACCGGACTGGGCTGAGGTGCTCCTCTATGGACACCCCATTTTGCCCGCCGAGTGCAGCCCTCTGGCGCTCCACGGCTTGCTTCGTGGATTGGTGCATGCCCCAGACATGTGAAAAACTGCTCACTGGGATGTCGTCCTCCGATTTCGCGCGCGCGGTGCCTTGCCCTATGATCATGCGCTTCTGCTGTGCAACGCTCTTGGCGAGTACGCAGTCCGCTGCAGTCGCAAGCGCACGCCGCTCCATTCAAGAGAGACTTTGTTGAACGCAATGTTATCCATGATGAAACAAGCACCGGTAGGTAAATCGAGGATACAGAGCTCATCGAAATATCCCGATCAGCACACGTTGCCTTCGTGCAAGGCGGTGACGCATGCTCCACCCGAACCGATCGCTGGGACGACTCAAGTCCGAGTCCAGGACCCGTTTCCATGCAAATAGCAGAGACATGAGCCTCTCGGGGTGTTTCCGATGCGATGTAATATGCAGATGCTGAATATTGTGTCGTCGATGGCGATGTGCGAAACAGGATGTGTCTTGGGAACGGAATCGATGATTTGACGTAACAAGTTCAATGGACTTGCGAGATGATCTCGCATAGAGTTTCCCAACGAATGACATCAAGTCGTTTCTCCGCGACAATTTAGCGAGGCCAATGACTGTGCCCACAAGTTGCCTTGAAACGTAAGGATCGAAAACATGCAGAATGCGTCATTTGGGAATGCGTAACGCACGGCACCGATGATGGTATCCATTGGTTCACGAACTTTAGTCCCAGAGCGTCGCGGTTCATTTTGATACCATTAGGGCAAGGAACTCCAGCAGCGAGGCGTCAAAGGAGCAACTCCGAATAAACGACTGAGAGTCTTCAGCATTGCTTTCGAATCCGTAGGCCGTTACAGCGGGACTTGGCTTGAGCGTCGAGGCTGTACGTCTACAAAATCCGTGAATGAATCGAATAACAGGAACAGAACAAGCAGTTCACTGTCCCACTTTAATCCAACGCGGCTCTAGTTGTGCTTCGGGTTCTCGGCGGGCACGTTTGCGACGCCAGCGGTAGCGCTCACATGCCGCATGCCGCTGTCGCAGACCGCGCACCGGGGACGCTGCAATATGTCAAAGTCCCGCTCGTGAATCGCACGGTACATGTTTGTCGATATTGTTGTGTCTCAAGGTGCATATGCATCTGGTCGAACGAGGCGCTGCACGCCCGCGACCCAGGTGGTCAGGGATCGATGCGGCAAATCAGGCGCCATCGATGAGGCTATGTACTTCAGCGCTGACACGTTAACACCCAGGTTGCATCACTTTCAGAACAGCACTCTGCTAGGGAATACAAGACCGGACGAGGTATGCATCCACGGGTTTCGTGCATAGCGCAATCCTATCTGCATCGCTGCTGTCACTGCCCTGGCGATACGACGACTTCGCAGCACCTTTACGCGCATCCATTCGAGGTGCAGCGTACTCGACGCGGGCTCGGGGCTCGATATCGGTCTGGGTAACGACAGGTAGCTCACGTAAGCGACCCGACAGCGATGCAAAGCGACACGCTGGAGAAACTCGGCAACCAGAGCGATACCCCGGGCTAGCATTCGCTCATCCGAGAGGTCCCAGTTGCCGCGCGTGGCGGCCGAGGTGCACAGGCCTGGAAACGGTACCGAGCACCGCGGAATCGCTCGATCCGCAGAAGTTTCCGCTCGGTAGCCTCGTGAGCGCAACACAAGATGGACCTGCTCCAGAGACAAGACCTCGCGTCTCGTAACGAACCTACCAAGAGAGATCAAGTATTCGCGAGCGCGCGGTTCCGAGTATGCATCTCGGGCGTCGATGCAGCGTAGAATGCGTTCTAGGTTCGTTTGCAGAAAGCAGCGATGCCACATCGCACACTGCTCGGCAGAGTTAGCAGCATCAGCAAGCGCAAAGGCGACGCTGGCTTCCGAATCGTGTCCTCGGCAGGTGCATCCGCGGAATGGATGCCTATGATGACGCGGCTTTCGGAGCGCGCCGTGCGAGAAAGCTCATGAAAGCTTTCCGCGTGACAACTGCGACTAGTGCGCAGCCTTCGTCCATCAGCAGCGAACCAGCGCTCCAACTGGCTGGTGCATACTTGCATACACACGTGTCCTCAAAGCAACGCTAATGCTGCAGGCCGGTCCACTAGATGTCCTGGAAGGCGGCCTCGAGAAGGCGCCGGCAGCGTCGAAGCAAGGTCGCCTGCCTGTCCAGCGCAGGCTGAGCAGCGCACGCTGCAACTCAGTGCATGTTCTCAGCAGCTCCCAGTTGGTGTCCAGTCACTGACGCAGTTGTCTCCAAAAACGGCGCACAGTTCCTGGACCCGCTCGAGTACGCAGCGGCCCCGGAGTCTGGGAAGAGGCTGCAGTGTCGGTACTAGTCCTGCGGCTCTTCACGAGAGAGAAACCTTTCTAGCAGTGCCGTTTCCGACGTAAACTTTGAAACGTATGCTGATGTACGGATATCAACCTGCGAGGCCGACGAACGAGCCCCTCTGCAACCAAAGAGGCCGCAACAACATACCCTCTCTACGAGGCACGGTCTGTAAGCATGCGCGGTAGCTTCCACGCCTATAGCGCTTTCGTATCCGGCACGCCGTTGATGCAGGCTCTCCATAGACACAAACACAGACACACACACACCCACACACACACCAGAGGTTCTGCGGCAGTCTTCATTCCAGGGTCCATACCATCATTGCCATGCGGAGGGAATATGCTCCAGCTGCCTCAGTTCTGGTCATGCGTTGAGCGGCACCTCGTAGCGAGAGGCTCAGGTTCCATGCGTCCCAAAGCGTACGACAATGTCGTTTCGTCTCGACGCTGTGTCCGCAGCGACGATACAGGCATCGTTGGAAGCATTCGCGACAGGCACTCGGCACCCCGAGGCTTGTCGGAACGGACGTACATGCCCCGAGCGAAGCCCGGGTCGTGCCGACTGCTGAAACCCCGAGGATCTGGTGCTCATTGATGTATGCTTTTCCTGACGGCAATGTACAACTCGGACTCGGAGCTCCCTGGATACCTTGAATAACGCGTAACGATACGAGCACAGCGTCGCATGGACAGCTTCCGAGCCGCCTGTGGCCGGTCTGCTTGCACAGCTCTCGTTGACCGGCGGAAGCGCAGGCGTCGACGTCGGCACGCGTCCGCCCTGCGTTCATTCATGAACCTGTTTGCGCTGACACAGGACGCTTGACGACGAGCTGCCTCAAACTCGGTACTGGTACCGGTGGTCTTTGTAGTTGTAGTGGTGGAAGCCAAGGTTATCAACTTCGTTTTCAGAACTGATTTTGGCGTGAACTGCGGGCGATTTTGGCGAAAGCAAGGAGCGTTCCAAGTGTCGTACTGGCATGCACGAAACAGCAGCCGCACTGCGCGAGTGGCACGCTCGCCTGCTGTCCTGGGAGGCAGCGCAAACGGACCCCGGACGAGTTGCGGAACCGAGCGGGGCCTCGGAACTCCGTATCTTGTGTAAGCTGCTGTTTGACTCGGCTGCGAAGACGCTTGAGTGGCAAACGAAGCGGCGATGCCTGGGAAGGCGCGCAGCGGCTTTGCGATCAACGCTCGGCGAACTCAAGCGATTGAGCATCGCCGGTTTCGATCTCGAGCAAGTTTGGGCCGAACTCGAAACACGAAACCGATCGTTATGTGCAGCTGCGAGGAAAACGCTTGAGCGAATAGAAAGTGAGTTTGCAACGGGCGGCGGAAGCGCTCAATGTATAGAGGTTGCTTCTACCGCGGACACAGCGCCGAGCCAGGATAACGGGACACTGAAGCGGGTACGCTTCGATGACGAGCGCAATGAAACGCGGGAATTTGTTCGGGACCAAGACGAGGAGGTTGGCTGCATGTCGCCAAACTTTTTCTTCGATGACGATGACGATGAAAATGACAATGATGAATTTATCATCGGGCATGCGATGCTGGAGGCGTGCGATACCATGTATGATGCTGGTTCGTCGACCTCAGACTCCAGTGAGCGGGACGAAATGGATGAAGCAGCGTGTGGCGACTTTGGTGCGAACGTCGGCCACGAAGCGCTACGCAAGTTTGGCCATACGAGTGCGGATATGGAGTTAAACTCGCTTGCGTCAGATGCTGCTGCGTCGGTGAAGAGACGCGCCCTGAGTACGAACGCGGCGTCCGTAGCGGATGAATCGGCACCAGACTGCCTGCTCTCTGACGAATCGAATGAAAAAGGCCCAGGTCATAGCGATACCTGCGATAACGCCATTGAATCGGCGCACAATGTTGCAGCGCCTGAAGCGAACACCGCCGGTGCATCTGCCTCCGGTTCCGAGGCCCAGTCCCTGCCGCAGCACTCCAACGCAAACAATCGCAGTGAAGCGTTGCCGTCGCATGTGGCCCAGTTGGACCCCTGGATCGAGCAGACACCAGATGCGTCATGGTCAAGCGCGGAATCACCAACAGCAAGTATCGACAACATAGACGATGCCTCGTTAGATTCGTTCGGGACAGATGATGACTCAGGCACACTGGAATCCTCAGCTTCTCCGGAAGATGATGTCTATTACGAGCAGTTTTTCGGCTCAGAGGCATCCGACTCGTTGCGCTCCGATGCATCGCCACGCGAGCAATCATTTCCACACAGAAAGCGCAACCAATATACAAACGCTACAATGGATACCAAGTCGCAACCGGCGGAGAATAGACACGACAGCAAGCACAACGCACACAAGCTTTCAACAGCGGCGCCAACTCTGGATAACACGTCCACGTGCACACCAGTGACAACACCTGAACCCGCCCAAACATCCGCGTTTGAACGGTGCGAGGCGCTGTTGCGAACCCGAGCCCGTTCACTAGAGAAATTTAACCTAGAGGAGAAGCCCTGGCAGCTTCGCGGTGAAGTTACCGGTCATGAGCGCCCCGTAGACTCCGTCCTCGATGCCGAGCTAGACTTTGATCTGTCGGTGGCGCGTCGACCGCGCATTCGCACGCACGCCTACGAGGCAGCGCTCGCAGGCAACCACGTCGATGAAGCGGCGATCTCGGATCGCGCTGCAGATTCAGACACGGACACGTCACAGGACACGGACACGCATGTGCTCACGGAGGCGAGCATCCGACGACGTGTCCTGCAACGTGTCCTTGATCAGGCGTTCGATGATGTGCAGCGGCGCGTGCGGCCTTCGGCGGCGGATGCTGCTGCTGCTGCTGCTGCTGCTGCTGCGCCTGATGCTGGCGCATTCGAGCTATCGCAGGAGCGCTCAGCGCAGGGCCTCGCTGAACTCTACGCCGGCCGCGACGCTGCCACAGCCGGGGCGCAGGGCATCGTGCGTGGCGCCTCGACGCAGACGCCGAAATCGCCCCGGAATCCGCTAGAGCAACAGGTGGATGCGTTGTTCGGGGAGCTGGCTTCCGCAATCGCGACACAGACTGAGGTGGCAGAGCGAGTACTGGAAACCAGGTCATTCGCGGTCGCGGACGGCTGGTCATTGCGACCGCAAAAGCTGGTATCCGATGCGACACAAACGGTTGCTGTCGGAGAAGCGCCTTGGATGGTTTTGGGTCGTGGCGATGTACCGGGAGCGGAGGCGGCGGCGCTTGCGGAGCAGCGCGTCGCTCGCGATCCAGTCCGTGAGCAGGCCTCGCGCCTTGGTGTCGACACCGATGCGTCACTACGGCTCAAGCAGGGCGATACGGAAGCGTCGCGTTCGAGTCGTCGGACGCGGCGAAATCGCCTTAAACGACTGGTGCGCAGTCGCCTGCGTCGAAAGCGTGAAACAGCCGAGCAGCGTCAGCGTGCAACCGAGTGGCTCCAGGAGGCAGCCCTGCGGGACTCGATTGCGGCCTGGGAGGCCAAGTCGCGCGGCCGTTCTCGGCATGAGTCGCGTATCGCGGGAGAGACGGATCGTGATCAGCAGGTCGTTTACGAGCAAGCGCTGCGGGTGGTACAACAGGCACAAGCCCAGGCCGATGCCCAAGCTCGCGCACACGTCAGTCGCGGTCAATACGCCGGTATTCGCATTCGAAAAGCCGAGCATGTCGCTGAGCAGCCAGCTCGCGGCAGCACTGACCCAGCGCACACGTCCAGCATCCAATGTGGCGGGGCGCGGCGCACTCGGCGTCTAGAGCCTGGTGACGACCGCGTACAAGCAGGTGGCGGCAGCGGCTCCGCGACACTCTACCTACAGCTTCGTCGCCAATTAGATCGCGAGATTCAACGCCAAAAGACATCGTCTTTGTAAACAGAGTGCTGTGTACTGCAGCCGCCCGGCGCATGACCTACGCGCTGCGCTGGTGGCTCGCAACACACGTCACAGTGTTCAGCTTCGTTGGAGACGGCGCGTCGATGCCTGCGGTTTATACTTTGAAGCCGCGGCTCTTGCGGCGTCCGCGTGCGCGTTCAAACTTGCGTCCCTTGGAGAGCGTGTACGGCCGGACGTGCTCCCGGCCCGTGACGCCGACAAAGTGTTTGTAGCAGCGCCGCTGGTGCAGACGCCCTCGAATCAGTATCGTATTCTCTCCGCGAGGCGCTACAAGCGCTAACTGATCCAGTGTCATGACCTGGCCTCCTGCCGCTTCAATGCGCGCCCGTGCGGTATCGCTGATCTGCAACGCACAGAGTCGAATGTTTGGCGGCACACGTAGCTTTCGCTCGTCGTCAAGCACCTTGCCAATGACAACAGCGATCCGTCCCTCTTTACGCTTTGAATCATCGTAATACCGAAGGAGACGAGAAAGCGAAATGGGCGGACGGTTCGTCCGCGACATGCACAGCCGCTTCCACACGACGGCGTTGAAGGGTGCCCCAGTGCGCCGTGCAAGGAACGCGTACAGACGCACCAAGAGTTGCAGGTAGGGATCCTGAGAGCGCGGCGCATCCCGCTGTTTTCTCTTACTTCGGCCGCCAGCGCGCAGATCGATACCCATGTTGTAACCTGGTCGTTTTCTTCTGCCTGGTGAAGCAGGCGCACAACACACACACACACACACAAGGAGGAATGGCAATGCGACTCGTACGGACGACGCATTGGGCCGGGATGGCGCCGTCTAGGCCCCGATCAAAACCTGAACAACTTTGCATTTCATAGATCATACGTGAATATTTATGGATGTTACGGAACCTGATGAATCAATCGCCCAGGGCTGGGTGCGCCGCGCCCTGCCGCGACACCAGCGCCGGCCATCTGCGATCCGTGTGCCGCCTGATGAGCGGGGCTCTGGTTCGCGCACGCGCGGCGCCCAGCGCCGAACGCCCGACGTTGACGCGGCGGCAGACTCGTGCGATCGATGCCGATGTTCGTAGCGCATAGAACGCGTCCACCTAGCTGACTCGTGTACATAGCAACGTTTTCCACTGACATCGAAACCGGGATTTCGCTGGGGGTTTCTGTGGCCGCTCTCTTTTCCATTCGCTTATTTCCGCCTTTAAAAACGCCGGTAATACCTTGCGCTCTTGCTGTACGCTTCATAGCCGGTGGCTGCTGGTAGCGGTGCTCAAGTGTCGACTGCACTCGCTTGGTGCCAACGTCGACGCCCTTCTCGCAACGTCCGAATATGCCATCTACGCATTTCTTGCCGTTTTCATGTTGTTTCTAGGAGCGCTGTGGTGCGCCCGCCAAACCGATGACAATCGGATGGGTCAGGGGTTTGCGTAAACCCAGCAACGCGCCTGCTTTTCTACTGGATACTGCCCTGTTTCACATGGACGCTGTGTCCATCACTTATGACATGCCTTTGACGGGTACGAGAGCCTGCCGCTGACGTCGTTCTCCGATTCCCGACACCGCTGCCGCAACCCGCGGCTCACAGGCGCCTGTTGCGCGATACCGTCGGCGAGTACGCTGTCCGCTGAACGCACAAGCGCATGCGGTTCCACGCGAGAACGCATCGTCCGCTTCCTTGCAGGCTATTCGATTTTCTGCGTATCCTTCGTAGCAGAACATGCCGATGAGCGTGGCGAACATCGAGGTCCCTTGTACACTCGCGGGGGTATGGTGTCCACATGTGCGGTTCACTTGCAACGATGCGAGCGGAGCTTTCCGTGGACACGTATTTCGCTCGCTCCTTGTACCAGTCTTTCATTCGTTCCCCTCTTCTGTGACGTAAAGACGAGGCGTGCGAATCGAACTGGCGACTGGACGTTCAAGTTGCAGAGTCCGTGACGCCCGCCTCCAGACCCTCATCAGCTTCGACACAGGAACCCGACGGTTTTCCTGATTTGAGGGAAACGCAGACGCAGAGGTACGCGATCCCTGGGTGCAGGCCGGGCCCAACCTCAAATGGGCGTACATTCTCGAGGTCATACCTCTGTTCTGGTCGTTGCTTCTCCTTGAATGCCCTCTCGTGTGCAGGGATGCGTCAGAGCTCTGCGCGCACCGGGAAGCAAGAACCGCGTTTACCATCGACGACGACGGACACCGCCACAGCATCCCTCTCGAAAGAGGACACCACGTCTGCTCGCTAGAAAGCTAGCTTCTGGATCATCCCGTTTTACTTCTTGTTCGAAGTTTTTTGAGCTTCTGGCGCTTTTCATCTATTTGGCGGATCACAAATTCCCTTAAAGCCTCGGGCGAATTATCCGCAGTTCGCTTCATGAAATCCATGTGCTCGATAAGCGCCTCTTCTTCTTCGACGATCCTATTCTCCATCGGACGTTTCTGCCTCGTTGTTGCGCAGGCGCACGCTCCACGACGAAGTGAGAACTGTGCGAATCGCGAGGCCGGTACCATCGACGGCGAGATGCATTCCAAAAAAGGCGCAAATCTGCTCCTTTCAGTGGTTGTTAAACAGCACGCTCGATGCCGAAGCAGGATGGCTTGCCTCGGCGGCTTTCTCGCAGGCGACATCACCATCCTCTGCTCGGCGTCTCCGACTTTGCGCAGGACTCGACAGGGCGTCATCGAGCGCTCCGCATCCTCCCCTTTATGGACTTTGGAGGAGCGCTGGTCCCCACGAGCTCGTGCATGCTATCCAGGCGGATGACCGACTCGTCATGCGTTCGCTTCCACGTCATCGAATCCATGGAGTGCCTGCGAAGATGAACCCTGATCTGCTTCAGGTTCGTCGTGCGTATTTATTTCCCAAAGTACTTGTTTGGGTTCCCCAGGCCGCATTGCGTCACCGAGCGAACGAGGCGCTCGACAACCACAAATTCGCTCAACCTGGGAAACAAAGCGCGTTCGGCATCGAGAAGTGCAGGCGGCGGACATGAGGAGCATCCGATGTGTGCTCGGGCAGGCATGAGGGCATGAAAATCCGTCCGTGTCAACAGCGCCTCGACGAACTTGTCCGCTTTTACGGATTCCTCGCTGCAGCGGAAATGCGCTGGCATGTGAACCGGGTAAGCACGCTGCTGGAGCTTGCTGCCAAAAAACTGTACATATTCTTCTACGCGGACGATGTGGTCCGGCACGACCGTCTACGATTCGCAGTCTCGCTTTACACTCGTAGTGTCGTAGCGGAGCCGCACCAGCAGCACCTCGTCCGACAGCGCGCTCAAGCGATGCGCTTTGTGCGGGACGACCTCCCGTCCTGCACTGGCGACAGTCTCTGGGCGCGGTACGCTCGTGTCTTCAGAACACTCTTGGATTTCTCTATTACTCGTACACAGTTACTTCACTGGGATATCTGATGTGCTTGGGTTGTACGCCTTTGTTGATAAACATGCAGTCTATATTCATTCTTTGCTCATTGTTCAACTTTTTTATTGATGCCGCTTCGGAAATCCGCGATTTCCGAACAACAACGAATTGCGTAAACTAGTTCCAATAAGCCCGCTCGATCGAGTCGCTTCGCCTGAAGCATCCAGCCTCATTTTGTACCAAGGATGAGCCAAGGTACCGAAACTTGCATAGGCTCCCGGAATCCATGCTGCACAGCCCCGGAAACATTCCCAGGCAGGTTGAGCCATGGAGATGAAGCCGACCGCATAGGCTGGCTCATCCATCCTCTGTTCTCTGATGGATTTCATGCACAGTACCTGTTTTTACCCAAGATCTTCCTTGTACCGGACGGAGCATCCTGGCTGAAGGCCAAACGGAGTAACACCGGTCCGTTTACTAGGCTCTATTCGACCAAGGCGATGACGAACGCCCCGCTTGGAAGCATCGCTCGATACAAAGACGCGCGCCCGTGCCCAAGACCCTTTCCAAGCACAACGGAATAGGCGGGCCCTCTGGGAACACATCCTATAGGAGATGTCGTGCGGCAGCTGTCGAACGGGTTGTCGTCGACCGCAATGAAACAATAAGCATTTGCTTTTCGAATGAAATCGATCATTTGAGATGGGTAGTTCAGTGAACGCTCGGCGTGGGCCTCTGATGCTCTCTTCAAGAGAGCTTGTCGCGTTTTCGTTTCCTAGACGGCCAAGCAGCGCGAATGGATGCGCTCGCCTACTGCCTTGGTGCAGAATGATCGAAGGCTTGAAGCGTTCGTAGTCTGAGCACGCTATCCGTAAGGAATGGAGCAGCGTGGAGCCTCGTACATATAGACTGAAGGATGATTTCGGTTACTTTACGTACCGACTTTTGATGGCGGTACGAATCAACTTGATTTCAGTGACGTCACGAACTCCACAGACAAAGCGTCGAGCGTGCCACTCCGAACAGATGACCAACGGTCCGAAAACCATGTAAGCATCCTGAAACCCGCTTGCCTGTACGTCGAATGTCGAGGCTGTACATCTAAGCGTGATCAGAAAAGAATCGCAGCACATGAACACAGCGAGTAGTTTAGTGCTCCATATTCATCAGACGTGAGCTTACGAGGGCGCCTTGTGAACACACTCGCCGCCGCCGCGTTCACCTCTGAACTAGGGATAACAGGTTCCGTAAGCGCGCGCGTGCTGTGCACCACATCCACAAACCCATAGGCACACACATACACACTTGCCCTAAAACACCCCGTTATCCATGCACACCGCCATGTTGTGCGTCCGCGACGAATACGCCGCGGCTGCGGTGCAGCGGCATGTCGTCTGCGGGGGGCGTTTCTCGGCTGATGGTGCCCATTAACGCGCATATCGTCGAGTCCATTCCCGCGCGGTTTCATCATGCTTCCTCCGGTTTGTAAGGTACTCTTTCGCAATGCTGCCGACCAGGGGATCATGCGGATTGGCATCTGTCAAAAGGCTGCAGATCGACAACAGCACTTTGCTGATCGTCAACGCTGGCGACCAGTTATCCTTCAACGTATCCAGACAAATCTGACCCTGGCTATTGATATTGCAATGATAGATGCGGGTTCGAAACACCACTTGTGGTGCTTTGAACGGATACTCCCTCGGAAACGTGATATCCAAAAAGAACACGCCGCCTGCATACGGCGTATCCGGCGGACCCAGAATCGTCGCCACCCACTCGAACAGATTATCGCCTTTGGGGCCAGCAGAACAGTTGCAGGGTGGATCCATAGTAATTTCCACCAGTTCCCGCTGAATGCGTTTCGCGGCCACCGACAGATCCGCACCAGACCCGGTACCAGTGCTCATCGTTTCCTCCGAGCGGTCCGTCGTTGCGCTTGAGGGAACGTTACTCGCCCTGTTCATAGAAGCGCTTTTGCTACGATAGCCCCAGTTTGCTCACGAAAACGAAACGCGACACGACTAGCCCCGACGTGACCCAAACGTATTGCAACGACGCTTCCAGGAGCAGTCGCTTGCACACCTGTTTACAAAACAGGAGCAACAGCAGCAACTACAGGAGCAACAAGAGTAACTGTAAGAATAGCAGCAGTAGTATCTGTAAGAATAGAAGTAGCAACTGTAGGAACAAAAGTAGCAACTGTAGGAGCAGCAGGTGCGTTTGCGCTCGTTCAGCAGCAGCGCTGCACGCATGGTGAGCGCGCGCGCATTTGAACGAGCGCAGCAGCGTTTTGCCGCGCTGCCCTAGCACGCTACCAATCATCTCACTGATACTGGTAGTGATGTCGATAATGATGTTGATGATCCCGTAGAGTGACACTTTGCTTTTTGTCAGACAGATCGTGTCCTTGAACCAGAGATGCTAAACTTTGCAAGGGGTATCGGTGATAGGGAGAGCGTCGGACTTGCTTCATGAGACGTCCATGCCCCGTACTTGCCTTTGGATGTACGTAGCGTTTCGTGTTTTCCATCCGGTGCCGATGTCGATGTCTGCTTGCTGCATCCGCGAGCGTCCTCCACGCGCCAATGCGGATACAACACCGTCATCACATCGCTCTAGGATGTTTCTTGGGCAGGCAGGCAGGCAGGCAGGCAGGCACCAGAGCTCTTCACCGTGCCCGCATACGTGCAGTCTGTCCGTCTCGCAGTTGCACGCTGCGCGGTATCACGCATGGAGTGTACGCGCATCCATACACACCTTGCACGATGGTATCGGAAGCATTACCATCATTATCTGCAACTGGAACGTACGCAATGGAACACTTTACTGCTCTGTGGTATACACAGCGCGTACCGTGCAGCGTCTAGTACCGAACCAAGAACGCTCGTCGTCCGTACGCGAGTCCGAGCGGGCAGTTCCACGACGTCGATACGCTGCGCGTTTGGCGCGCACTTTGCCGCTCTGCTGCTGTACCGTGCAGAGCGCCACAACGTCCGAACGCGTTTATGTCTCTGGTTCGGGAGAAACGTTTACAACGTGAATGGGACATCCTGCAACGACAACCGCCCCCGTATGTTCACGCTTGGCCGCGCTCGCCGGACTCGCTCGAAGTCTTCGAGGCGCTGATAGAGGGCGCCCCCGACACGCCGTACGCAGGCGGGCGCTTTCGTGTCGAGGTCACCGTACCAGAGCGGTACCCCTTTGAACCACCCATCGTTCGATTCCAGACTCGGGTCTATCATCCGAACATCGATAGCGCTGGGAGAGTTTGTCTCGACTTGCTGCAGATGCCGCCGCAGGGGAGCTGGCGACCCAGCGCGAACCTTATCGCCGTCCTCGCGGCACTGCAGCAACTACTGGTTGAACCGAACCCCCATGATGCACTCGAAGCTGATGTTGCACGCGTGTTTCGGACAAATCGCGCAGCCTTCGACCGGACAGCACGCGAGTGGACACTCCAGCATGCTCAACAACAGCCGTAGTTGATCCGGGCTGGCGTTCGTCTTGACAGCGCCGCGTATCGGAGCAGCGAGACTGTGTTCTCGGACGCATGAACCAGGCGGTGGTACCCCGCACGCCGTCGGCGAGAAGCACTCGAACTGGTAGTGGTGCAACTGCTGCCGGTTGGGTACGGTGCACCGACCCGGCACGCGCTCCCGCGTTTACGATGGACTCGGGGGGTGGGGTCACCAGACGCTCGCGATGCTGCTCGATGGAAGCGTTTCCGACTTGTTTATACAGGTGTGTGCACTGCATCCAATGCCGTCATTCGGGAAAACAAGCGTATCGGTAGGAGCGTCGGACAAGCGGGCGCAAGTGCGGGTTGCGCTGCCCCGGTCGCAGCGACAGCCGCATGATGCGAGCCTAGGCGCCCTACTCATCGTCGTTATCGTCTTCGGAGGGAATGAATTCATCGTCATCGTCATCGTCGACATCAATGACGCTATGTTCACTGTCGTCGTTGTCATCATCATCATCATCATGCTCGTTTGCGAGTCGTGCTCCTGCTCCGGCACGCGAGCGCCGTGTGCGTACCGCTCCGTCACTCGACTCGTCGTCGTCGTCGTCGTCGTCAGAGGGCAGGACACGCGGCGCAGGACGCCGTGCGCGCCCTGCTCCACGACCTGCACCGCCGAGTGCCGAGCATGCCGCCTGCTTTGCCGTCTCTCTGGAACGCTCCTCCGATGAGCGAGGCTGCCAGTGCGCTTCGTAGCTCGCAGCGGTCTCGGAAACGGCGTCCGCATCTTTGCGAGATGTGACCGAACCGCCAGTGGCGTGCGCAACGCTGGGCATAGCGCTCCCGCTCGTGTCGCTCGCAATACGCAGACGCGCTGCGAGTCGTTCACTGAGCGAGCGCTCCGCCCTGGTACTCAGACTCGCTGAATGAGCGGGCGTGGCGTCTGTGTCGCGTTGCGTATCACTCGAGTTCAGGGCAGCGGCGCCTGCGAACGTGTTCAAGGGCGGCGGCACTGGGTGCCGTCGGGGCGCTACAGCCCCTGTATCCCTGTTCTTGCGTTGGCCTTGACGCGCGAGCCTTGTCGTGGTTGCACGATCAGAAGCAGAGGCGATACGCATCGTCGCCAGTGCACTCGCGTCCGCGGCACCAGCGGTGCCTGCTTCCTGGCGTACGCGCTGCACATGCTCGCGAACGTTGACCTCTGTCTCGCCGCTTTCGCGATCATCGATGCCCACGAGACTCGAACTTGTGCACGTGCTTGACGCATCGTCCGCCTGGCTGCGCGTGTCTGCCACGGCGGTCGTGCAGCGTGTGCTCTGGCGTCTTCCGCGTCGCACTGCCGTTGCGCCCGGCACCGGGGTCGGTACGGGCACGAACGTCGCATCTTTGTCGTCGTCGTCGTCATTGCTGTCATCGTCGTCATCGACGCTGGTACGGTTGCTGGTAGCGGCAGCGGCAGCGGCATGGCGTGCACGTCCGCGACCAGCCCTGGGCGCACGACGCGTTCGCTTGGCGTCTTGGGCATCCTGTGCGAGTTCGCTATCGATGCGGTCGAGGATTTGCTCCAGACGTGTCAGATCGTCGAGCCATAACTCCGACGGCCGAGTGGCTTGCATGCGCGCCAGCTCTGCCGCTTTCTCCTGGTGCTGGCGCTGCAGTTCCTGCACGCGCT
The DNA here is from genome assembly GCF_000091205.1 of Cyanidioschyzon merolae strain 10D. Lineage (NCBI taxonomy): Eukaryota > Rhodophyta > Bangiophyceae > Cyanidiales > Cyanidiaceae > Cyanidioschyzon > Cyanidioschyzon merolae. The sequence continues at coordinate 36,506 of NC_010128.1, read as the reverse complement.
CTCTGGTCAAGCTCCACAGCGGCATGCTCAGCAGGTAATCGTATCCGGTTGCATCCTTCGGGTGATCAGCATGGACACCATTACCACCAACCTGATCGCTAGACGTGCCGTCTGGAGTTCCGTCACCAGACGCTGCCTCGGAAACGCGTTGCTCACGGTCTGCATTGTTGCCGGTAGGCAAACGGGCAAAGTTGCGTTGATGCAGTTCGTCGAGTAGTTCGCTGCGCTTCCGATTCGCAATGATGATCTGGTTCTCGATCACCGCCATAATGAAGCGCACTTTGTTATCGAGACGGATGAGCTCACGTTCCAGAGCGCGAACTATCCACGCTTGGCGTTTTCGATAAAGCTCGAGTCGCATCTGGTAGAATTCAACCAGTATCTGTTGGATGGTATCGTAACGACGTATGCGTCCGTTGGAGTCGAAGAGCACCATGTTGGCGGTAGAAAGCGAACCGCTGAGATGCAGCTTCTTGAAAAGCGCTGCTGCATCTGCTTGTTCCAGTTCTGCGCCATTCGCCCAGTGGAGCGTAAAGTCCACCAGCGTCTCGGTGCTGTTGTCGGCGACCTCTTTGAGGAAGGGTCGGCTCGTCTGCTGCGCAGCAGACGACGCGCTACTACCACTACCACTACTACTGCTACTCGTGCTGCTGTTGCCAACGACGAGCGTTTCCAGCCATTCCTTGTACGGCTGCGTCCAGGTGCGCAGTGGCAGTTCGCGTATGCGAACACGCCCGTCCGACGATCGAGCCATGCAACCAAACACCTCATAGTTCGTCGGATGATGCGGTACAGCGACAATGGAACCGCGAAAGCCGCGATACCACGGCACCAGCGTCGCGCTTTCGTTATCTGCATCCAGAGCGCCGTGCGACTCCAGTAGCATGCTTCGGAGTATACGCACGAGATCCCGGGGATTATGACACGGAATGTTGGTGCTCCACCCAGTTCCAATACCTTCAGCGCCGTTCACCAACACGAGCGGAATGACGGGGCAGTACCATTTGGGCTCAATGGAGAGGCCGTCCTCCTCGAGGTACTCGAGAAGCACATCATCGGCCTCGGGAAAGAGCGCACGTGCAACCGGAGCGAGACATGTGAAGATGTAACGAGGTGAGGCTGCATCCTTACCACCAGATAGCCGCGTACCGAACTGGCCCGCAGGAACCAGAAGGTTCAGGTTGTTCGAGCCCACAAAGTTTTGGGCGAGTCCTATGATCGTGGCCATAAGACTCGCCTCACCATGATGATACGCAGCGTGCTCGCTTACATAACCGGCCAACTGGGCAACCTTGATCTCCTGATAGAGTTTGCGCTTGAAACAAGCAAAGAGCACTTTTCTCTGGGAGGGTTTCAGACCGTCGATGAGGCACGGGATAGAACGGGCGTTATCGGCGAGAGAGAACAGCACCAACTCTTTGTGCACAAAGTTCGCATAGGTGAGCGTATCGGCGGCGTGGTCGAAGTATGTGCCGAGTTTGTGGGCAGCAAGCCAGTCCTTCCGCTCCTGGACTTTGTGCTTGCTAAATGCAAGTTCGATCGACTCGTAGTCAGCGTGATTTTGCCAGACAAAAGGAATCTGGTGACGGGACAGGTTACTGAAATAGGTTCGTGCCTCAGCAGCGGTCGATGTACCCAGACCTTTGTAGTACTTGATGGTCCATCCTCGGAGGCTGCTCTGGGACTGTCGCCACTGCTGGTATTCGGGAATCGTGAAGAACACCACCTCTTCAAGGCGTTCTCCGCGCTTTGCAGTCGCCTTCACAATCGGTGTGATGAACTCCAGTAGAAATCCTGGGATGCGGAGCAACGAAGGCCAAAAGTGGTGAAAAAAATTCACCAACAGGCCCTTGATATGAGATCCATCGTGATCCTGATCAGTCATGATCATCACGTGGCCGTATCGGAGTTGCCGAACGCTATCCTGATCGTACTCCTTGCCGTGTTGGAGCCCCAGGATCTTTTTGAGGAGATTGATTTCAGTATTTTCCATGATTTGTTTGTGTGTGGCCTCTCGGACGTTCAGGAGTTTGCCTCGCAGTGGAAAGACGCCGTAGTAGTCGCGACCAACAACGGAGAGCCCCGAAATAGCGAGCGCCTTGGCCGAATCGCCCTCGGTGAGAATGAGGGTACACTTGGCGGACTCACGGGTTCCGGCCTTGTTGGCGTCATCGAGCTTTGGAATACCGAGCACGCGTTGGCGCTTACCCCCGTCGGTTTTTTTGAGCTCAGCATCCTGTCGAAAACGAGCAAACTCGAGCACGTTCCCGATGATATCGCTCCGGAGCAGTTTGCGCGTGAATTCTGCGCTTAGTTCGCAGCGAGATCCGAACGACTGAGGCCGCGATGTCAACGTCTCCTTCGTTTGGCTATCAAAGGCGGGATTCTCGATCAAGCAACGCACGAACAACCATAGGTGGTTACGCACCTGGAAAGGTTTCACTTTGAGGTTTTTGTGCTTCCGACTGAGATGCTCCAGGACCGCATTCACGATCTGGTCTGCAATATGATTGACATGCGTGCCTCCTTTGATTGTCCAAATAGAATTCACGAAGCTGACTTGCTGAAACTGGCCATCGCTAGGCGCAACTGCCAGCTCCCAGCGTTCATGCCCGCGTTCGTAAACAAAGCTGGTGTCCTCGCGTTCGGCCAGATAGAGTTTGATGTAGTCGCGGAATGAGCGGATGGGCAGGCGAGAACCGTTCCAGTACACCTTCACGCCAGGATTGCATCCGGCAATATCGTGGACGCGTTTCTCCATGAGCGCCAGCGTATCCGCATCGAGCGCATTCATGCCAAACCGCTGTAGATCCGGCACGAATGATACTCTTGTGTAATTGTCTTTCGCGGAGCACGGCCTTATCTGAGGCTCCTCGCACCGCTGCATGTTCGAGCGGAACACCTGACGAAAGCAGTGACGACCATCCGCAGTCTCTACGATAAACTCTGTGCTAAAGATGTTTGCAAGCTTCGCCCCGAAACCATTCCGGCCGCCTGTGACCTTCCGTTCCTCATCATCGTAGTTACTCGACGTAAGCAGGTGGCCGAAAATGAGTTCCGGAACGTAGCACCCTTCCTTGCTGTGAATCTCAACCGGAATCCCCGAGCCGTTGTTATAGACCGTGATGCGATTGTTTTCAGCATCTACGTCAACGCGAATCTCGTCGAGCGTTGGGTCACGCTGTTTATGATCCGCGGCGTTGACAAGAATCTCGTCGAATATCTTGTACAGGCCTGGAACGTACGACACATCGCGAAATACAACACGACGCGAGCTTCCCTGGGATGCACCCTCCTCCGCTATGGTATCGTCGAGCACCCACAGCTTCTCACTCGTCCGCTGGGTCGACCCTATATACGTATCTGGACGCAAGAGCACGTGCTCCAACTGAGACAGCTTCTGATACGTTTCTTCTATGGACTTGGGCCTCGAAGCCGTCGAGGATAGCGCCGAACTCGCCGAGCTTGTGTTCATGCTTTCGGATTGCTCGCACCTCGAAACACCAGTGTCAACAGCGTATCGCACCAGCTACGTTGACAAGTACACCGGTTGGTTACAGGTTGCGTTTCTTGCCCGACCGGACGTTCACGCACCCAGTCTGGAGGTTTCCTTCAGCGTTCAGACAAAGCGAACACCGAAAAACAGCACCGTCTACCCTGACTGTCTATGACGGAACCAATCGACCAACAAACAAACAAACAAACAAACACACACACACACACGAACACACAGTCAGACAGAGAGCTCTATAGAGAGATTGAGGGAACAGGCAGTTACGATACCAGTTGCTGCCGTTCAAATGACGTTGCAGTGTCTGGGAGCGAGGCTCGCAGCGCCCCAGACGCACTTGAAACGGCTGATGTGCCAGCGACAGGCATCGATTTTCAAAACGCCGCATCGCAAAGGCGGCCATACGCGCTGCGATGCGTTGCGGTGTTTCGCTTTTGGTGTCTACGTTTGGGTAGAGCGGTGTGCTTCGTTGTCGACGACTTTGAAGCGCTTTTTCCTACAAGCATATATACCTCTGTGTGTGTTTGTGTGTGGCGAGCTCGATTCTCACGTCGCAGCGGTCGCGTTGCGCTTGGCATATCCTTCGTAGGGTGTCTGGTAACCGCTGGTACGGCTTCAGCTTGTTTTTGGAAGTAGGTACGTTTGATAGCCCAACGAGGGCTAGCAGCGTGGACCAGCACCAGTCAGACGGTTTTCTTTGCGTACCGAGTGAACGGTGTTTGTGGATTCTGTTTGGGAAACTCGCTGGGACCTCGAGTTTTTGCTATTGATATTCAGTGAAGGTGTTGGAGTGCGACGTCGTGAGCGGGACTCGTGTGATTCAACAGGCACTTGTACGTCGCAATTCGCAGTCATTGTGCCAGTGTCAACAGGAGCTCTCGTACGGGTCTGAAACTGGTTACCGACGACATATCGTTTAGACTAGTTTCGCACTGGACTCGGCAGGGGCAATGTTAGCGGCACCGCCCAGCACACAGCGCGCGGGAAACATGCGCTCTATTTACGCAACACCACGACCGACAGCAGCGGGAGGGCACGGTTCAGCGCCAGCTGACTCGACTGGGAAGCGTTCACGGGCCCGAACGCCTGCGTCGGTACATTCTGGTCGGCAGTACTCGTTCCCGCTGCTGCCGCCGAGTGAGATTATGGCCTGCATGCAGGAACTGCGGATCCCCTTTTCCGAACAGCAGCTGCACCAGCCGACCCCAGAACATGTGCGACTGATGCTGGAACAGCTCATAGAGCTACTGACGCCGACTCGACGTGAGGACTTGGCCAATCCGGTACCCGAGGCGCTCGAAGCGTTAGGATTCCCGGAGCTGCACGAGGAGTCAGCGCCGGTGGTTGTGTTCCATCGAGCGGCGCAACGATTGATGCGAGCATCCGGCATCCACGATTTCTCTTTGAACGATTACCTGAAGCCAGAATATCCACGGTTGCGTCGTATCCTGAGCGGGGTCATTAACTTTGCCAAGTTTCGAGAGGAGCGGCTCGTTCAATTCCAGAAAATAGCCGGCCGTTCGGAGGAGGCTCTGCAGCACCAGCGCGAACTTGAGGCGAAATGCAATGATCTTGAGATGCGACAGCGCAAGTGGAGCGATCGGGCGGCTGCGGAGCAGCAGAAAGTTACGGCACTCGAGTCTGAAACTGGCGAGTTGGCCGCGGAGATCACTTCCTTGAACAAACAACAGTTGCAGTTGCAGGCTCAGATCAAGGAACTCAAAACCAAAGTCAACGAATATGCCGATCAGATCGCGAATCACAAATTCGAACTATTGCAGACAAAACAAGAGATTGCGAAGCTGCAAGCGATGATTGTTTCATCGCCTGAGCGGGTGCAGCAACAGCTCGCGGATATGGAGGAAAGTCTCGAGCGCGAGAAGCGACATGTCGAGCGAATCGAGCATGAGCATCGACAAGTGCAGATGGAATTGGAGGCCCTGCAGGAGGTGTTCGGAAAACTGCAAGAACTTCTCAAAGCATTCGAGGATGCAGATGTCCAGGTTTCAAAATGCAAACAGTCGCGCGACCTCGTACAGAAGCAACGATCTGAATTGCACGAAAACGAGCAGAATCTCGAAGCGCTGAACCAGGAAGAGCTGCGACTCAATCGTCAAATTGTTGCTGCAGAGGAGCGCATCCAGCGTGTACGGTCACAGCTGCAGAGTCGTCTCACGGACACCGAGCAAGAATATGCATCGTTCCAGGAAGAACTCGAAGCGGCTGTTCGCGAGCGCCACGAAGCAGACCAAGTCGCACAGCGGAACCAGTTGTTGGTCCAGCAAATTCACGAACAAATGCAGGACCTGAAGAGAGGTCACCAGGAACGTATGTGCCTGTTGCGCGAGCAGTACACCGAGTTAGAGCAGGCAGTCCAAACGTATCACCAGCGACTATTCGAGGTGATGCAAAAGTGGCCCAAAGCTTGCGACAGGGCCGGCTTGGACCCCTGAGCCGTCTCGCGGTCCAGCTGCCCGTTCGTTGACACGTCGCCTCTGCCTCGAGCGCTCTATGCAAGACTCGCACTCTAGTATCTAGAATCTGGTGCAGAACGCGTTTGCACCTGTGCCTCACCCAAAATACATTCTCATTTTCATGTTTATTTTTGGTATTTGTTTGCCACGATACGAGCCCAGCGATCGTTTTGTACTGTCCATAGCGTGCTCGACTCGTGAGCCGCTGCCCCGCACTGGTGTTCCGCGACAACCCGCTCCTGGTACTCGGTCAGCCGGTAAACCGCTGTCGCTTCAGATGAGCACCCCCCGCACCTAATTCCTATTCCAATGCGTTCATTGCGTACCACAGCACCCGCTCGTTTATCTGACACCACCCGAGTATACCACACCGCAGAAACTCGTTCGTACGAGCACACGGCGCGCAAAGCAACGGGTCCTGCAGCGCTCTACCCAGGTTCATCGAAGCGCATCAGCTGAGACACCCACATGCAACGACTCGACTGCTTGCACCATTATCATAGGGAAAGCGTTTTGACATAACCATGAACTTTGTCAGCGTCTACCAGTCGTCTGTTTCGTGCGTTTTCATGCCGCCGACGGCGCTTCGGATGACAAGTTCAGGACGCGGGCGTTGGGCATGCCAGGATTCGCTCCTTGGAACAGAGCGTTCGTTTGTTCCGCTTGCTCTCGCTCTGTGTGTGTGTTTGCGTTTACCTTTGTATCACGCTTCGACTGACATTGCTTGGCAAGCTACTCGTTTTCCAACGTTCACCATGACTTTTACGCTAACCACGAGAAGAATAGGAAGCGTTTCGTCGTTGAGCGCGTTCACTTGGTGTCCAGCCTGGGTGCCGTTGCGCTGCTGGTGCAGCGGCCGTCGCCTCCACAGCGCACCCCGAACAAGTCGGTTACGCTCACTACCACCAACCAGGGTACCTTTCAGCTTCACCGATCAACTACGAAACAGGAAAACGGACTGGTTGTCTTTACCAGCTTGGCACGGTAACACAACACGCGGTGGTGCAGGGCACGCGGGCGCTCGCGGTACGCTCTCGGGTGCTTTGCGCAGTCGCTGGTCGTCGTGGCGCATGAGTCGCGACCTGCACCTGACAAAACACAATGACAGTGCGTCGGGCAACGAACGGAAACGGCGGGTATTGTCTGGTGTGCAGCCAACCGGGCGCCTGCACCTGGGAAACTATCTGGGCGCTATCCAGCAGTGGGCCCGATACCAGTACGACTTTGACTGCTGGTTCTGTGTCGTCGATATGCACGCGATTACTGTGCCTCATGACCCGCGTCATTTAGCGGACGAAACGCTGAGTACGGCAGCAATGTACTTGGCGTGTGGTATCGATCCCTCGCACTGTCACATCTTCGTGCAGTCGCAGGTGCCAGCACATGCGGAACTCGCATGGATGCTGAACTGCATTACCCCGATGGGTTGGCTTGAAAAGATGACTCAGTATAAGGATAAGAAGCAGCGACTGGGCGATGACGCACCGGTGTACCTGGGGCTCTTCGCGTATCCGGTACTGATGGCGGCGGATATTTTATTGTACCGGGCGGAATGTGTCCCTGTTGGCGAGGATCAGCGGCAGCATCTGGAGCTCGCCCGAGACATTGCCCGCAGCTTCAATTACACATTCTGCCGAAAACGCAAACCGCACAAGTTGCCTAGCGTCTTTCGTGAACCCGAAGCACTCATCCTACCCGAAGGAGCTGGTGTTTCGCGAGTCATGTCGCTGACGGACGGCACCAGTAAGATGAGCAAGAGCGCAGCTTCGGATGTGTCTCGCATCAATTTGCTGGATGATGCGGATACGATTCGTAACAAAATTAGGCGTTGTAAGACCGATGCAGAGCGTGAACTGCGTTTCGACGATCCCGCCAGACCCGAGTGCAATAATCTTCTCCATATATACCGCGCGATCACCGGGAATCGACCCAAGGCGGATATCGAACGAGAACTTGCCGAATTGAATCCCTCTGGTTGGGCTGGCTTCAAAGAGCGCCTCGCAGAGGCACTGGTATCCTTTCTGAGCCCGATCCAGCAGCGTTACCACGAAGTACGACAGGACGCTTTGTATCTGGAGCAGATCTTGGCGCAAGGCCAGCAAGCGGCCAATGCAGTCGCCAGCGAAACGCTGCGAGCGGCCAAGGAGGCCATGGGCTTCGCCTTGCCCTCGGACCAGCACCGCGTATTCGGGCTTGGTATAGAGATCCAGGAACGAGCAACATCATCTACGACGAGTGTGGCAAAGCCGTCGGTATCGTCTGCGATGGCAAGGGAAGATCCTGCGGACTGAGCAAGCACCGTCTCATTTCGAGACGCATCGAAGACTGAATCGGTGCGTCGTCCGGCGTGTATACCACGGGAAACGGATGCCCGATGCACCCGGGTAACGAGAGACGTTCCGAGCAAGCATTCGCGCACTTTTGGTGCCGGGCCTCTCCTGGGTTGTTGCTATTCGGTCGTTTACCGATGCCACGGTACCGGCGATGTGTCGCAGGCTCCACTGGAGACCGGCGTTCTGTATGCAGGTCGAGCACGGCACTCTGCGAACAGGTACCGAGGTCGATGACGCTCCTAGCGTTGCGATTTTGCTCTGCATGCGGAGTGCCGTGCTGGATGCTGAAGGGCACCTTCTGAACCGGCTCGCACTTGTCCCAGAGGCGTGTGCGTCTGCAAGCGCTGCATACTGAAAAATGTGGACGCTCGAGCGTTACCGTCGCTTCAATGCAGCGGTCATACGCAGGTCTGAGCACACCCAGACGTCCTTGCGTAGATGCCTGCGTTTATGCGTTTGCCCGGCAATGTACTGGACGCTGCTGCTAGCGGGCGTATGCGTCCGGCACTGCCCCCGGGAACCGGGACCCGAAAACTGACGCCTCACTGGCAGCCTGCTTCTGAGCATTGGACGATGATGATGTTCCAGGTGCAGGATACTTTGGACACGACCTAGTCGTATTTTGCACACGTCGTGCGCTTGAAGCGGCCATGTCCCAGGCTTCGAAATGCGCTCGGCGTTTACTCAGATTCAATGACACGCTTACAGTCACGCAACGGGTGTCGGCAACAGGTGCACCTGTGCGGTGTACGTGATGACTCTGCGTTGAGGATTCTGCCCGGGCACTGGCCGAGCGCTGAAGAACGCATATTGGCAATGCAAGCGGTGCGGTGTTGTTTCAGAGGGCGCAAGCACAAGTCAAGCATAAACGCAGCTTGATTGCTTTGCATGGCGCTTTAGCATGCACCAGGGTATCGGAAGAATGTCGTGCGAAGCGCGTTTGAGCAAGTACGCCACGTCTGCCAGCTAGTTAGATGACTGCTTATACGACATGCTCTGAGCTGCGTCGTCACAAGCAGGCAGGCAGGCAGGCAGGCAGGCACCGTGCTCCAAGCGCACACGTTGACAATCGACGCTCAAGGCAGCGCTGTAATGGTGCAAGACGGGCAATCGCCGCAGTCGTGTGTATGAATGTGTGCCTGTCCAGAACTGGACAGAGGTTTCAAGGATGCTGGCCAGCAGTGGTAAAAACGCGGCGTGCAGCGCGTGTTCCCAAGGTCTCCCGCGGTATCCAACGCGTGCACGATACGATACCAGATGCAAAGCGGCATCATCATTATTATTAGCATCGGATCACGATTCCAAGGGATGCGTTTTTCGTTGCGGTGCGTTTGTCTTCGCTGTTGGCTTCGTTCGTCCAGTGCGCTGTTGCCGTTCCAGTACAGCCGATGCACGTGATCCGAATTGCATGGCTCGTTTCGGTGTCTGGGCAAGCGCCTCCGGAATGCTCAGCGGAGGCATTGTAGCCGCCAGACGAAGAATGCGTTTGTCGCCGACGCCGTCCGGCAGGCTCAGATCGCAGATTCTCTCCATAGCGAGACACGAGGACGCTTCATCGGCAGGGTTGTTGCGGCGTCCGAGGACTCGTCGCACCCACTCGATGAGTGCCTCGTCCAGGAAGGGATGGCGGAGCTCGCAGCCGTGATCCGCGGCACAGCGGTCGTCGCGGCCGAGGTTCCGCCACCACAGCTGATTCACATCCGTTTCGAGTTCGCGGAAGAGCGCGTCCGATCCACCCTGGCGAAAACGAGACCGATGACGGCCTTTGTATCCAGCAAAGAGCTCGTCCGCTCCTAGACCGCTAAACAGGATGCGAACCGGCCCAGAAGGCCCGGAGTCTAGGTGCGCTCCCGCCGCTCCCGCAGCAGCGTACCAGATGCAGGCGCCCAGGGCAATATCCATGGGGGTCGTTTCGGCGGGTGCCACGGCCGAGACGAGCCTCACCCGGTCGCGCTCAACAGCAGCTGCTGGCACTCGGACGTGATGGAAGCGGTATCTTTCGGGGCGTACGCTCTGTGTCTTCAGAAAAGCGAGCGCTCTCTGCGCTTGGAGCGTATCCGGTGCAGGATCGTTCACCAAAACGTGCTCGTCTTGAGAGGATGCTGCGGCTGTCATCAGGCAGCTCCCAGACGATGTGGGTAAAGCGCTCTGACTCGCCGAATGCGACTCGCTTGCCGGGTAGAGTCCATGACGACCTGGATCCAACCAGTGCGCTGTGCAGGTTGGTCGCTCAGCGCCATCGACACTGTTCAACGCAACAGCAGCACCGGCACATGCCACTGTATCATCTGCGCTGTGGAACGAAACATGCACCAGATGGATGCATTCATCGAGCGGGAGCACCACGTCCAGCGCCCGAGCGATCACCAAACTGTCGATACCGCCCGAAAAAAGGACGCCCAGCGCAGGTCGCAGCGCATCCTGCCGCCTAGCGCTTGCCTGGCGCTTCACAATACGACAGAGGAGGTGGGTGAGCTCTGTGGCGAGCTCGAGTCGCCACCGGGTATCGGTCTCATGCTCGCAACCTGCATCTTTCGGGAGTGAGTCGTGCGTACCGGCTGCGAGGCCATGCGACTCTCGTGCGTGGAGCGGAACCCAAATCCAGGCCGGCACCTCCTCCAGCCACACGGGCATACCTCGTGGTCGATATGCGCAGCCAGTATGGGGCGTACATACGACTTGGTCGGCGGCGAGCCCCAGTTCTAGTTTCAGGGCGTCAATGACGAACCATTGACCGCCCAGAGGAGGAACCTCGACGAATCTCCATTCGGAGCCATGCTTCGCGGCGACCTCACTAGCAGGCAGACTTGCCGCCACCGAACACAGCACCAAGCCCACTGATGGATGGATGGCCATGACCAGGGAGCGCCTGCCCAGTGGATCCCGAGCAAAATAGAGTTGTCTCTGTTTCCGATCCCATATGACGAGAGCGAACGGACCGATGCACCCCGCCAGGGCGACACCCGGGTGCCAAGGAGCATCAGTCTCTTCGGAGGCGCTGCAGTCGAGCTCGCGTGCGAGCCACTCCAGATCATTTCCCTGGATAACTTCCTCCCGGGTTTCTGTCGTGGAAGGCTGGGCGTCAGTGCTTGCCTTGAAGGCGCGTGCGTAGAGCTCGCCGTTGTACGCTACCACGAAGCGGCCACTCGGTGACAAGACCGGTTGCTTCGATGCGGGCGTCGGCGACCGAATCGCTAGCGTACTCGCTGCTATTCTGAGTTTTCGCGCAGTTTCTCCCTGCGACCGGCCGCTGAGTGACTCGGTATACGCAGCGTACGCGTCGGGTCCGCGATTGCGGATCCGCTCACAACACTTGGTCCACAGGGTTTTCAAGTCGTCACCTAATCTGTTGCTGCACGTCTCGGTGTTTGAGTTTTTTTCAGGATAATATCCTTCGGATCCAGCACATGAACTGGTACCCTGACGGGTGACTTGGCGCCACCAAGCGCGTACGCTTGCCGAGCGCGCTGCCAGCTTGTCACCTGCCAGTTGTTCATAGCGACAGAGCAACCGATCACTGGACGACCAGCTGACCAGCACCGAGATGCCACACATAAAATCGGTAACCAAAAGTGTTACCGGTGCTCAGTTTATGCTTGATAGCGTCGATGCAGCGCATGCTCCATGGACAAGTACGAAGTGAGCAACAGGATCGTAGAAGGCGGATGAATCTGCCCGATGCATCCTATACTGCGACAAAGCTGCACCCCTAGTTTCTGGGCGAAAGCCCTAGCAGCGTTCCGGGAGGAACCGCAAGTGCCCGCGTTCACCCGAATACACGATACGCAGGGTTGATGGTTCCTGGATGGTAGCACCTGCAGTATGCTGTACACGCGGTCCGACAATGCAGTTCGGCGGACTCGGTATACGCACGTCTATGGGCCGCGCTGGCGCCCTTCGACAGACGACTACCTGAAGGGCCCGCTGCACTGCGCGCACGTCCCTGACGTATCCTGAACCGATGAAGCCCTAGAAGCACCGCGGAATCGTAGTTCGGCAGCACCCGGCTCTAGAGACACTACAACCGCTGCAGCAAACCATGCACTCGGCGAACGTTAGAACCTGTGAAACAACCACTATTGCTGAGGACAAGTGAGGGTAATGGAACTTGGACATAGGAGATTCGTTGGACGCTCCGGAAAACGAAGAAATCCAAGAGCGCCCACTTGGAGAACGCCCCCCTATGTACACGTTTCGGCGGTTTCGAAAATCGCATGCGTGCACCCGGACAGCACATCGATGATGGCGACGGCGGGACACGCATCATCCGGCGCTGTCTCCGTGTACCGTTGCCGCTGAGATGCACGCACGGACGCAACGCCCGGACGGGTACGGTATCCTGCACTGCCGTGTTCCTACTAGGTTGCAGTGCGCTTGGTGGTGTTCCTGACTCTTATTACAAGTCTGGGGGGTTTTCGTGAACTGGACTTTAGGGGTCTGGTGTGGGTGCGTTGCGGCGCGTTTCACGGTGAGCGGTTACACCCGCGCACTGCTACGGGGCGTCTCGACTCAGAGACACGCACAGCGCCAAGCGGCGTGCTCGCTGAGCACACGTACCTCTGGTCGTTGACACTCCATCGAAATCAAGGTTGGACGGACTCACTCCAACAACCTTATCGAAAACAATCATCTACAAAGCTTGAAACTCGAAACCTACGTATCGTATCTCGTATTCGACGCCATGGAAGCGCTGAAGAAAATCTTCGGTATCGGTGAGACACCGGCGCAAAAGCTCCGTCGCTACAAGCGCACCATCGACCGAGCAGTGCGCGAGGTCGATCGGGAACGGATGAAAATGCAGCGTCTGGAGCTGCAGCGCAAGAACGAGATCAGGCGGCTCGCGCGAGAGGGCCAGATGAAGTCCGTGCGGATAGCCGCACGCGATCTAGTCCGCGTTCGTAACTGCGTTGCGAAAATGTATGAGCTGCGGTCACAGATGCAAAGTGTGCAGATGCAGCTCAGTACGATGCGCTCCAGCGAAGCCATGACGCATGCGATGCAGGGCATTGTGCGGTCGATGCACCTCATGAATCGGCAAGTGAATCTGCCGCGCATTGGACAGATACTGCAAGACTTTGAACGCGAAAGTGAAGTCCTGTCACTGAAACAGGAGGTGATCGATGATGCAATGGAGAATGCGATCGCCGATGAGGACGAGAACGAAGAAACGGAGCAGGTCGTGAACCAGGTCCTCGACGAGCTGGGCTTGGAGCGTGCAAGTCGCCTGGAGGAGGCGCCCCAGTCGCCGGCGGAGCGCGCCATGCGAGCACCGCTTGCGTCGCGCCAGCTGGGTGCTGCGACAATGTCGGCACCGGATGCCGAAGAGCTGGCCATCGGGGGCACTGCCCCCTTTGCGAATGAGAAGAATACGCGACGGCCGCCGCCGCAGTCTGGAAGTGGCTGGGGTCCTGACAACTTTTCCGCGCCATCCGATGACAACAATGGTGCGCTGAACGGCGGAAACTCGGGCATTCGGCACGGAAACGGCTTTCGAGATGATCGTGGCGGCATTGGAGGAAGTGGTGGTGGTGGTGGCGGCGGCGGCGGCGGCGGCGGCGGCGGTATGCTTGTCCACCCAAGGGCGAGCGCGGCCGCAGCCACTGAGCCGGACGAGCTTGAGCTCCGCCTTGAGAATTTAAAAAAATAGAGAGAGCGATGGACGGCACGGTATTGAGCGTTGACACAAGCAGTCGCTTTACCTAGCTCCATGCACACGAATCCAAATGGCGCTCGCTGGACATCTAATGGAAGCGTTCCTCGTGGGGAGGCATGCGCATCGCCCTCAGCCTCCGCTTTTGGTCCAGAGCCTGCAGATGTGGCAGCCTCCGCTAGACATCGATCCAATGCGTATCGCTGGAGCGGCACGCCCGTCATGGCGTTCCCCATCATGCTGCTGCATGATCAAGGTCGGATACCGCACCTGACGAAGGACGCTTGCAGTGCACAGCGTCGCGAATCTGCGACAGCAAACTGTACCAACGATGCCGGTGAATGGGTCAACCAGCGCCTCGATGCGGTACAGAGCTTCGTATTGCAGCACTGTATGGCAACATTATATTTTGCAACCGTTTCCAAGGCCGTACGTGCTGACCCAGAGCGACCCCTGGAGAGCGTGTTCCCCGCCAAAGAGGCTGGAACGATTTGCTGGGCATGGTGTCGCACCCACTGACAGAGCGACTCTATGGGCATCTGTTTGGGTTCAGAGCCACGCCCGTTGTTTTCACGTCGCGCCGCAAGACCGCGCCGTCTCGCACGACTCTCCCCTAAACAACTAGTCTGAAGCATTGCGCTGTATGCGCGCTCGCAAGAAATCGTCCCCGAGCTCAAGCGGCAGCTTCTCTGACCATCCCCAGGGTACCGCAGCGAAACCCTGGGCAACGCTGCGAAACGAAACCGTTGCACCGGTGGCATCCTCTCCGGGTGCTTCGCTTTGGCGGTGGCCATCCGGGTCGGAGTGCTGACCAGGAAACGCCGCTGCAGCCTGCGCACGCAAGGCCTCCATTTCCGATACCTCAAAGAGCAGCAGCGCATCATCGCTCCAGGCATCGATACCGAGCGTGCGCACACTCTGAGAATCGTCCAAGTAACAGTCCAAGATGCACTCGGCATACGCCGGGTGCAATGGTCGAACGTGTGTCTCGTAGAAAGATACCATCGCATTCACGAGTCGATCGCGCTCCCTCGCCAGAAAGGGATACGGTGTGTCGGGATGGCGCTGGCAAATGGCAATGACACGACAGCTCGAGATAAAGCAGCGAAACTCATTCGCCGGGTGGATCTGCTCCCAGCGTTGCACCACTAGACAGAATGACCCCTGCCAGCTCGTCCTCGTTGGCTCATGAATGCGACTGGAGGCGCGCAGCACCATCATGGCCTCGTTCCAGGTATAGCAGCAGGGCGCATGCCGCCCCAGTATCCAGGCAGCGTCGTAGGGCAGTTTACCGTTTAGTTTGGGACAAAATCCCTCAGATGTGCTGTGATCTGTTCTGAGGTAGTCCATGGCGTGCGAGAGTCCCTGAATGAGCTCAGAAAAGTCGCTTTGTAACCGCTCCGCATCAGCCTCGTTCAGAGAGTCTCTTTGAAGGGCAGAAATAAACGACTCGGATACCGGCAGGTACGCAGTGCGAGGCATGTGGGCGCTGAGCAGTGGCCCCCAGTAGCCTGGATGAAACGCATCAGGTACAAGCTTCATGAGCAGGTTCGATTACCCCGGAGCCTGGTGACGTCCGATGATCCCGTTTTCGTTGCACGTTGTCGGTTCTGCGGTGTTTCCAGGGCCAACGAGCTCGCCAGACGGTTCGTTCGACACCGTTCACCCGGGGTGCTGGAGTGACTAGCGCTCGCCCTTGATGCACACACACACACAGGTTCTGCTGAGCGCTTCTACCGTTACGCACTATGCCAACCGCAGTTTACCACGTTACGCTAGGCAGGTCTATTGCAGCACAAAGAACCAGCTCGAGAAGCGCCGCTTACCCCGGTACCGTGAGTCAAGTCCGAGCGGACACGACGTCCCAGCTCTCAGCTGGTACAACCCACGAGCGCTGTGTACTTTGGTCGCGCTCCTGTTCGACGAGCCCGCGTAAAAAAGCACCACTGTCGGGTGTAGGTACACCAGGAGGCCATACGCACACAACACGGGCTATGCTGCACGTTCAACAGAACGTCCCGAAACAAGGCCGGCGGTATGCGCTGGTGCCGTTGTTGCAAACACCCGCAACTGGCTATCGCTCCGAAGCGGATAGCAGCCGCTGCACGAGCTGTGCTGTTGACTCGAAACAGCGGCCTTGTTGGGCGGTGCACCTAGGCAGGAGCGCTCGACACGTTCAAGAGTCGCATCGGCCTGGGGATGCTGTTCTAAAGCAGCTCACTGATCGTATGTGTGTGTGTGTGTGATGCACAAGTTTTTGGACGTGCTGGTGCGGCAGTGGAAAACGCGCTGGCAACTACGCGCTCTGGAGCCGCCGGCGTCCTCGACGGTGGTGCTTCAGTTCCCGCTGAGCGCCGACCCGAGACAGCGAGCTGGAGTCGTGATCTCCACGGATGCAAGTGCAGGTGGTGAAAGCGAGGCCTACTGGACTGACGGTAGGGCGTTTCAAGGGTGTCTGAGTGTTCCCGCCGGCCGTTATGCGAGCATAGCGGCAGAGACGCAAGCGCAGAGAACAACACAGCACAAAGAGCGTTTATCCGGCTTTGTGTCCGCATACTACCCGCTTCGAGTAGACCTCTCGGACTATGACTGTTTCCGTTTATATTGTCGGGATGAGTCAGAGCGAGGGCGCCTGTGGTTGTTTGGTGTTGCAACCGATAGCCCGATCCGCGAGCGCTCTATCTTTTACCGGCCGTTTCGCTTGGAACCAGGTCCGTCGTCGACGTCGTGCACAGCAGTGGATATGCCTTTTTCTGAGTTTGCAATGACCTATCGCGGCCTCGTGGTAGACTCGTCGGAAGGCATGAACACTCGACGAATTCAGGGCTTTTTGGTCACCCTGATGGATACGAATCCGGGTCGCTTTTCGCTTGTGATGGATCGTCTCGAGGCATTTCGGCGTTCCGCATTCGAGACCAGCTGCGGAACGGAGTAGCTTGCCACAGGTATCTGGATACTATCGTCCACTACAATGGAACTTAGCGGACCCCGGCTACATAGACCACTGAGCATATTCGATGTGTGTTGCGGTTGTGGACGGTGCAGCTGGTGTACACTCGTTGCACTGGATCGACAGTCGAGCTTGGCCGGGCGTGTAAGCAACTTGCTGCGCTCGACAGGGCGCTGGATACATCCTGCTCGCCAGTATAGCGATAGGTGTCCGGCGACAGCACCCGTGGACTGGGGAATCAACGCATGCGGCGAAGGACGGATGGGTATGCTGCCTCTGTGTCCGTTGGAGATAGGAAGCGATCCTGCTGGGGTTCATGTCGCGACAAAGACAGGACAGAGGGTCTGCTCCACCAGCAAGGTATCGTGTGCATGCTCCTGGGTTTATGGGTCATGCAAGCGTTTCAGGAGGATTCGGGATCACTTCCCTGGTTTCCGGCAGCAATCGCGTATGCAGAGCGAGCAGGCTCGCATCATCACTGGAACGCCGTCCAAGAGCCTCTGCGTCACCGCGCCTAAACTCCGCGAAAGAGCCAAAGAGCCTTGCGCCATGCCTCAACAGAAGAGTACTGGACAGCGCGATTGGCTACCAGCGAGCCCCAGACATGAACAAGACCGCTTTGCAACCTTCACAAACGGGCGTCTTCGGGTCGACGATGACGGTTGGTGTTCCATCCCTAATGCGCTTTTCGTCTGTGCGCGCCTACGTTTGCCTGCATCTGGCGGGTTCGATCCGCTGATGCCTATAGCGCATGCCGTAGAATCATGACGGTGTGTTTTCAGTTGGTTGCAAACGTGCGGAGCAAGGCGACTAGCCTGTCAGCCGGTAGAAGAGAAGCGTTCCGAAGAAGCAAGACGTCTGCTGTTATCATCGGAACAGTAGCTCGCATTCGAGTCACTACACTGGGTACGGGTCTCGGCGAATGCACATCCGCTTTCGTCACGTGCACGGGATGCCTATCGGCCCGGGCGAGTGCGATGCGGCTCGACATGCTCGAGGCCGTTGGGGAATCACTGGTGCGGCCAACTCGTGTGCTGTGGCGGAGGTATCGTTCGCATGATGCCGCACCGCATCCCGTGGCAATGCCATCGGGGTGCACAGTCCTTGTGCTATGCGCATCGCCAAGTAGCCATGAATCTATATTACGTATTTGCGACGGTGACACGTCTCCTTGGCTCTAGAGGGTACATGTCGCTTGGGTAAGCCCTGAAACGTAGAACGGCTCCTTCGTCCATCGAATGCGCTGTACACGGAAGAGCATTTCACAGCATCATCATCATCATCATCATCATCATCATCATCAGCAGCAGCAGCAGCAGCAGCTCAACCATCAAAAACATCAACAATACGTTCCAAACGGGCACGGACACCATAGACGCAAAACGCAGACGCGTTCGATGGTGTTTTCGGGGCAGGTGCCGCACTGCACTCTTCGGTGCTCCCAGCCTGGACAGGTTCGCGACAGCCAAGGCAGTACGATGGTATCATGTGCGCTTACTCCAGAGACGCTTAGCACGTGGAGAACTCTCCCGACTGAACAGTGCCGAACGCGAGACAAATCTGGTGTAGATGTCTTGCAGGGGCCTGCGTCTTCCTGCCTACAGCTACGCGCTCCGTTTTGAGAGCGCGTTTTCACGAGACCAGGTCAGGTACACATGGATCGCGACCATGCTTCCATGTACGGGCATAGACGCGCATTGACCTGGGGATTTTGTTGCGAGCACTTATCTCGCACTGGGCACTTGGAACACGGCACTTGACTGAGCACATTGCCAAAGCCGAGCCTCTCCGGCGGCACGTAGGCATCGGGCACAGATGCGAGCCCGTCACGTCCATGCAGGCACGCGTAAAAGAAGGTGCGCTTAGCCAAAGTACTACATCGTTCTCTGGATGGCTTTTGCACGCTTCTGGACTGCAACTGCTGCTGATGCTGCGTCACATCGCCGCGAGCGCTGCGGACTTGACGGACCATCGCACTCGCCTCGGTTGCTCGACAGAGCATCAGATCCCAGCACATGGTTTGGAGGACTTGTTCCAGATCAGCAACTTCGAGACTGAAGCGCAACACATTGCTCTGGTTCAGAAATTGCGTCAGCTCAAGCGCGCTTGTCCAGGGTGTATGCAGAAGCCGTCGCCATACGAGCTCCCGCAGCCGGTGAATGAACTCGTGGTCAAAGGTGCCTTCCTCATCATAGAAGGGCCCGCCGGTGACCTCGCGAGAGGGTTCAAGCTCAGCCAACATGTACAGCTTACGCGTCTTATTACGAATACTTTGTACCTGCTTCACCAGCTCACGTCGCTGGAGCTCTTTGAGGGTTCGATTCACATCCGCTAGTGGCAAGCCGAGACGTCCCCGGATGTGTCGAACCCAGATGCCGTGTTCGCCAGCCGCTCGGATCTGTTCATAGACGGCACGTTCGGTGTTTGTGAGGCCCGCCAGCCGCTTCCGTTGCGCTCGGGCGAGTTGCACCATGAGCTCCCCAGAGCCGCGTTGCCTGCGTACCAGCTGCACTTCGCCCGCCCTGAGCAGCGCGTTTAGAGCGGTTGCGATTTGCTCTTCAAGCGCAGACGCTGACTGACGTCCAACGACAGTTGCGTCTGACCCTCCAGGTCCTCGAAAATGGCTGCTCCACTGGAGACGAGCAGCGTTCAGCAGGACTGACTGTGGCACAGCGGCTGCCGTTGGTGCACCGGCAGTCTGCTCTTGCAGATACCGAAGAATAAAGTCAGCGAGCTCGGAAACCGTGTTTTCATCACTCATAGATCGGTTGCTTTCTCCAGTTGGACGCTAAACGCGACAATCCGGTTGTTTTGTTGCTGACTTGGAGCCTTAGTATCGCAGAAACCTGGCACGAGGCGTGCGACCGGTACTGCGACTAGCGACACGCGAGTCCGACGGGCATGCGACGCTGAACTGGCCAGTCTGATACGGCCTTGCGTTTTGTTTCAAGTATGGGTCAAGGTGTGTAGCCTCGACACTTCAAGCGCTTTTGTGACGGGCCTACGCTTTCATAATTCGTAATGGGATTCTCGATAGGCTTCTTAGAAGGATGGTTTCGACATTTTGCCGCTGGTGCTCGTCACGTCACACGATTCAAAACGAATCTCGACGGATTCGAACACGAGTTCGTAAAGTAACCGAAACCATCATGCAACTCATGAGTACAATCCTTATTTGTTCTCCTTTCCCTACGTGTAGCATGCTCAAGTCGCGCATTCATTGAGTTTTTTGATTCTTCTCTTTTAGGGCACCTGGACGGCATAGCAGTGCGCGCCCACGGGATCAATGAAGAGTGATTCTCGAGGATCGTCCCCAGAGGAAATATTCGCAAATTCATGGCGAACGTTCACCGAATACGGTGCCTCAAATACTCGATTTCATTTGGATCATAAATCCGCCTATCTTTGTGGTACCCGATGATTCTGCTTTTCACGACAGCAGCGTGACGCTTCTCTTTGGATATGGTACCAGAAGCTCCCGTTTCTTCTGCTTCCACGGAAAACAGACCCGGACTCGGAGTTCAGGTAGCACAGCGATCGTATCAAGAGGCGAATGCGTCACCGCCGGACACGAAGGGAGCGTCGACGGGTCGACGTTCTCGACGTGAGCTCCAGCCTCGATTCTCTCATCAGAACTTGTTTCACCATGAGCAACGTCGCGTTCTACAAATCCTCTATCAAATGGAACTTTATGTATTTTCGCATGTATTGGAATGCGTACTCGCCAAAGCGATTGCTCAGAAGAGAGCCGCAATCGTAGGCTGCGGCATCGAGGCGAGACTTTTTTTGCCTGGCAAGGGCGTGTGCCGAGCGATAAAACAAACATTCGAATGGTATAGAGCGGCGCTCAGAGAAGTCGGCGGAGGTGCGGTCGACGTATGCGAATAGCTGACCACAATCATGTGTCAATGCTATGAGGGTCGTACTGGATCTGTTTACCAAGAGAATGAACATTGCAAAGGAGGCGTGGATCGCAAATTTGCCTCAGCGTACCATGCGTTGACGTCAGCCGGTAGCGGTGCATTCGCGGCTTTGGTCCTACCAGCGACATCCTTAGACTACTGACAACGGAGATGGTGGTAAAGTAGGGAGAAGCGCATTTAAAGCCATAGGTAAGAGAAGGGGACGGGAAGCAGATGCTGGAAGCGTCTGCAAAGGCAGTTCTTGATGACAGTGAGCAGGGACTCAAAGATTAGCGTGCAAGGCCGAGTTCGATGAGTGGAATCGCCCCATTTCATTCTGGTACGGGTGTATCGGGGGTCCAAGGCCGGTGAGCAAACGTATAGAAAATGGACTCAAAGCGTCTTTTGCAGTTGTTTCAGTGGTAAAACTATATAAACCTTTTTACACTTATACGCATTCCTATTGAATGCCGGAATACCGTTATCATCTATCAGACACCCGAGGAGACCGTTCCCAGTGCAGAGATAGAGAGCTCCAGCCTTGCGAAATTGCCGCGTGTATCTGCACCTCTACCTTGCTTGGAATGAGAATCCAGTCGCCTCTGGCTCCTAGCGACATAGGGATTGTCCAGTGAAGTGTTCAGCGTCCCAGCGCAATGCGCATACCGTGTACTCAACACTGCCGCCGATAGCTCACTCGATACCACCCCGCTGGACGCTCCGTCAACATGAGGCATTCCTGCATGTTGATCGGAAACTTCGAGTCTCGGTTCAGAGAGTGCTTGTGCGCATGGTTGTTGGTCGACGCACACCACCGCAGGCCTTCAGTATTCGATCTTCCCGCCATCGGACATACCAGCCAGTTTATCGGACACCAGCTCGTGCATCCATCCCTGTTTCAAGCACCTCGTTGCTATACGTTCCAGTGGGCACGCGTGCTCGTGATGCATGGATGGCTTCTTGAACGCTCCTACGGGAATCGCTCGGAACCGCCTCCTGCACTCGATACACGTTCTCGTCGAAGTAGCCGGCGTGCAGCCTCTGCGCGCCACAGCGTGTCCAGTGCCACTGGATACCACCATGAAACGATGCGACGTATGAGTCATTTTGTTGCTTGATTCATGAAACAAGATGGCGAATACGAGCTTCTTGGCTCCGCGCAAGCGAAATCGCCGGCGAACGCTGCACGGTCGCATATGCTCCTGCTCAAGATCGCCCACATAAGCCATTCGGACGCTCATGTACGCTCTGAATGAAGCGTACAACGAATCCCTCCTGTGCTCGATTCGGTGCTCAGCGTGTCGAACTGGGTCCATGCGCCGTCTTTCCTCTGGTTTTGTATGTTTCGTGGCATTCGTCGTGCCCGACTCCTGACGATACCGAGCGCTGGAAAAGTTGAGCAGGTTCATCGGCTCGCCGTTCAAGACTTTGGTTCCGTGTTCTGGCTTTACATGGACGAAGACGGCCTCGGAGCCCGGCAGCCGAGGAACCATGTCAACCACCGGGTCCTTCTCGTTAATGCTGTTAGATGACGGAAAATGTGTCCACTCTTGTCATACGATGTGGAGGTTTCACCTAGTGTATCCAGATGGATATTCCGTCGGCCTCTATCGGTGCTGTGAACTGCTGTCCATTCCCTGCGTGTGAGAGACAGGCCTTGGACAATCTCCTAAAATGCACTTGGAGAACGTGTTCGAATGCTTCATACTTGCTTGCGGGTGCCAGCGATGGCGTTCTGAAAGTCAAACCAGAACAAATGA
The DNA here is from genome assembly GCF_000091205.1 of Cyanidioschyzon merolae strain 10D. Classification (NCBI taxonomy): domain Eukaryota; phylum Rhodophyta; class Bangiophyceae; order Cyanidiales; family Cyanidiaceae; genus Cyanidioschyzon; species Cyanidioschyzon merolae. The sequence goes on along the minus strand of NC_010128.1, from coordinate 13,926 downwards.
GTACCATACAGTAGAGTCTACAGCAATGTCATGTGTTTTGTTCTGATGTTCGGATTAGCATTGAATAAGAGGTTGGCGAGCCAGGGGCGCTCTCACTCTGAGAGCGATTCTGATTCGCCCGGATCGCACTGTTCAGGAAAACGTAGGACCGCAAAATGGGAGCAAGTCAGACGTTACGTTTCAATCATGCTGCTGATTCGACGTCCAATGGCCCGGGGTCGAGAACAACACGTCGATCCTGGAAGATCTGACGAGGCCCATGCACACACCCTCTCTTGTAGAGTCACCTGATCCGTACTCGCTACCAGCTCGGGCGCTTCCGCCATTACCAGCTTGTCATTTGCCTCCATCGATACCCCAGGAAACCATTCCATCAACTCGTTTTTCCTCCGCTACAAAGCCGATAGTTTGTGCCACATGAATCGCTCGATATATTGAGCTGCTTATGTTTTTGTTTTCTCGCTTGCTGTTATACTTTGTGGCACCGGTGCTGGAGATTTCTCTCGGGCGCCTACGCGGCGCTGCGATGCATCGAAGTATTCGTGGAAGCTTGCGTATATGTCTATGATCCTCGGATCAGGAGATGCTCAATGATAGGACTCGAGCATCAGATTTCGTTACGCTCAAAGGTTTGGTGGATAGATTCATGAAGTTTGTGGACCGTTGGCAGAGCTGTGTCCGTGAGTCCTAATTACAGTTGCCCAACGAGTTGTGGCAAGGCGAACAATCCTCGTCTGGGAATTTGTGCAATCTTCAATGCAGTCCCGAATCTCATTTCGTGGAAGATTCTCCCCGTTGACGTGAATCAGTTGTGAGGCCTTGACAACAGTTTCAGACGGAGCTTTCTGCATGGACAGTGCTTCCATCCGGTCATTCCTCGTAAGGTTCTTCGAATTCCCTTGCTCTTCATAGGCGTGTGATTTCCTCGAATTCTCTTTTCTTAAACGCGGTTGCATTGTTGTGCTCGAAATCGTCCATACTCGATTTTGGCTCATGATTCCGAAGCACTAGGGGGACGTCTGCTTTAGAACTCGCCTTTCTTCGGCATGTATGAACGATTCCTCAAGTGCGCTTTGATCAATTGTTCCGTTGCGAGCACGCCCACGGATCCAAGCGAGCTTATCCGCTGCATCCCGCGTATGAGTGGACTGCCAGGATAGCAGTCCAGGGCTGATAAAGGTAGAGAATTTATTGTCGAAGGACGTTGGCATCACGGATGCGAACTATCTTTGTATGCATCCGTAAGGGACATGATGGTTGTATGACAACGGAGAAGACGCTTTCGACCACACTGGAGCAGAGAGAAAACGCAACCACGCCGGGCATCCCATCGCTAGTCTCCGATGCCTACTCATGAGACGCATTTGAGAGATGCACATTGACGTTACCTAGCACCAGCACGGAAGTGCACGCGAGCGCAAAGGGTGACGTTTCGAAGGAAGCTGCCTTGCAGGCGACTTGTTGGCGGGCATATAATAGCATCGGCGCTCGGGCTGATACCTTTGGAATGCTCTCTTGTCTCTTCTTTCCGAACAGCGGATCGCCTGTCCTTAAGTACCAGTTTTCAGGTCTACCAATTCCCCGAAATGTAGTATCATCGAGTGGGACGAGAACCCGTCCCTACGTTAAGGTGCATTCGCGTTTCAGTACGAAATCGATTGTGTTTTGCTCAACGTATGATGGTCTTTCGTGGAAGCGTGCATGTTCCTTTGTCCATCAGAGCCTCTTTATCGCCGTTCGTATCAGTGGTGCGGAAACCCAAGCCCCGGTGGCATGTTTGGTAGACTTTCTCGTTTAACCTATGAAGTACGATGGATTGGCGAGGAGACAGTCGTGAAAAACCAGCTTGGATGACTTGTACTTTACTTGCAAGATTTCCAGCATTACGACTTCGGGGAGCGTGCTCCATACACCTGCTCATCGCAGAATCACTGGCTTGCAGACGCGTGCGCATCTCTCGCAAGCTAGAAGCGACAGCATCAGCAGTTTCTGGGACCTCTGGCCAATCTGCAGGATACATTCCGTTCGTAGGATACCTGCGAGAAAACAAACAAGTACAGAAAGTGCTTGCGGATATACATGCTGCAGAACTTTGCGTTCTGATTCTAGCGCGACGACTGGCAAGAGCAACAGATGAAAACTTTAGATTCGGGTACCACGGAACGCTGAGACAATCGAAACGCACTCGAGACTAGGATACATATCAAGTACCCGTTAGACCAAGTGGCGCAGCCACGAACTCCATCTGCTGCAGAGTGCCTTCGTCCGCCTGTCATCGATGCGCCTTTTACAGTGCAATACGCCCAGAGCTCGGTCCGATCTTGTTGGACGCGTCGCGTTAGCGAGGGTCTTTGGCAGCCTCGGGTATCTGCGTCGTAGACTTTTGAGATGCAGACAACCGAGCTGCGAGGAACGCGAAAAATTTCCAGGCACAAAGTTCTCAAATCTGAACGGTTCTCGCTCCGATTACCATGTGTGGGTATGCGTCTCCAACTTGAGTATGGTGGAAGGCACCTGCGCCATTGTTCTGCAAAAACATCTATCATCAACGCTATGAAAGTGCTCACCCATCAAACTGCAGGAAAAAGTAAGGCTCGTCGAGGACCCTTTGGGCGGGGGACCCTTGCAGAGCTCGACGAACATTACACTGAACCAGTAAGCCCTTCGGTGTGAAGTGTCGGCCGAGGTCGAATGCTCACGAGGCATGCAGGCGACCATGACGGACAGAGACACGGGCGATAACCAGCTTCTCGCGGCTTTCTATCATGCAAGTGTTCATGTAACCATACTTGGCGCACAAGCCAGGTCAACGCTGACGATGAGTAGTGCGAGCGCGGATCTCGCCATACCAGCAAAGTGTCGTTCGCTGATTAGCTGCCTGGCTCGCAAGCTAATGGCGCGCGGTTAAGCTTCTACGCTCGAGTCTTGGATACACCTACGGTCTTGCCATGTCTGCCGGTTGTCTTGGTCTTCTGACCTCGCACACGAATTCCCCAAAAGTGCCTCAAGCCTCGATGAAGCCGGACCTTTCGCATACGATCGAGATCCTCGCGCAGCTTGAAGTCCAAGTTGTTCGACACAAGCTGTTGGTACTTGCCGTCCCGGATGTCCTTCCTCCGGTTCAAAAACCAGTCCGGAATCTTAAACTGCCGCGGGTTCTGAATAATCGTCACGATGCGATCCACTTCCTCGTCAGTGAGCTGCCCGGCGCGTTTACCAAGGTCCACTTCCGCTTTCTTGCAGACCAAGTCCGCAAACCGTCTGCCAATGCCTTTGATCGCCGTTAGAGCGTACGCCACTTTTTGTTTTCCATCAATATTCGTGTTGAGTATGCGGAGAATATACCTAAACTCTCCCTCGTTCAAGACGATCGCCATGGGTGTCGCTGAGAAACGCACAAACAGCTATCCACGCTTCGTCGCACGAGGCGACTGCCGGAGAAAGCGTCGCCGCGCGACGCGGCACGACGCGTAACCCGCATCGGTCTTGCGCCAGATATGGGCGCTAAATGGATATAATTGTATTTTTTTCCAGAAGAGACAAAATAGCACACCACACTTTACGTAGCAGAGCGCGCATCCGGGGTAGTCCACATGCGTTGGCGATCGCTGCATCCGCAAGTCCATTTTGTTCATAAAATGCTTACTATTGGCATTCAATTGAAGTACGTTCCATCTTCAGGTGCGTGTAGCCCAATGCTTGACGCGACTTTAAGCTGATACATTCAAAGCGCGTTCACTCGGAGAATTTAATAGTCTAAGCGAAAGGTATTGACAAGAAAGTCGGGGATTTTTGAAGGCCGTCATCCCCGGTTGCCGGGAAGAAAAGCAAAAAATTCTGTTCTCGCCGACGGGCGAGCACAGAACAGGGCAGATAGGCGGGAAAAGGTGCTTGCGATTCGGGATGGTGGCGGGAGTGTATTGGCACACAGGGCGCGAGTTCGAATGATCCTTGCATTGATCACCTCTACCAGAGGCAGTAAACGAGAGGAGTTCGGAAACCGAAACTTTGACACCGTCACCAATGTCGGACAATGTACGATGTAGAAAACGAGATTCGAGGAACTGACACGAACCAGGTTTCTGGGGATACGCTTCCGGCTCGAAGTATGGAACGAGAAACCCAGAGCGGTAGCAGGCGGCCAGTCGATAAAGGCTGGGAGGCAGCTGTAAGATTGGGCTATCCATTTACCCCACATGCCAGTGAAAAGCTTATCTTTTTGGTAACAATGTACAGGAATAGAGCGCGCTAGCCCTCGACTCGTGTGCTCCATTCACACTAGGGGGTGTGTAGGATGCTCCTGTGTGGGCAGAGTCGTTGTATCGAAGGGAATGACAACGCATGAAGACCTGCTGTCGCGGAATGACCATGCAAGCAACTCAAGAATACTGCATACCTCGTAGATGCGTTATCTTCAATATGCACACACGGATTTCGAGCTATCGGTTGCGCATTCATTTATGCGGCAGTTCCGCAGAGCGCACCGCTTTTGCTGCACTACCGGATGCGAATGGCCGATGACTTGTTGCAATGTTGGAGATGGCGATGCGTATGTTTCGATGGTATCGCGTTAAGCGATGCAAGATGAGCAGCCTGCAGCCGTCGTCGGCTTGTCCACGATCATGCTGTTCTCAGCTCGTTAAGTTCTCTACTGATTCGAGAGCAGCCCGCGAGTCATCGCAGAAGGATTCGATGCGGCGGTTTGCGCAAGTCGCAACGGGAATATTGCCCAATACGCCATGGTGCTCGTATGCGGAGCTTGCGTCGATCGACAAGATTGTCACCCATGACGTCGGGTCGTGGGATTGCAAGCGGATCCGACCCCGGGGCAGAGATCTCGCCTGCATTCCGAAGGATCCAGTAAAGCGTAGGCGAGCTTGGAATCTAGCATGCTTATCAAGAAGCTGGAGAAACGATCGGAAACCCCAGAATCTCGAATGGTGTATTTGAACAACAATCGAGCAATGTTGTCGAAATATCTTCCTTTCTTGTGGCCTTCATGGCAGCCATCGATATCAATACGAACAAGCAGCTAGAAACTCGTATGTCTCTGCTTAGAGAGGGCAAGTGGCGACGCATGCGCTTTTGCTGTGAAAGTCGTCGCCTCTTTGGATGAGCCTCCTAGATTCTGTTCTGATCTTAACTCAATATTTCATATGATTCACGGTCTCTGATCTACGTCGAAAGCGCTTTACAAATATCGAACCAGAGTGTGCGACATGTATTCCGCCATACTACAATGCCAGCGAGCGATTCGAGCGCAACGAGCTCATAGAAGCCAAGGTCGCAAATGCGCATTCGTTCACTGGGGTCGATCACAACAGCTATGCGCTTGGCGTATGTTCCCGTTCTACGCAAAGTGCTTAGTGACTTCGAAAGCAAAGTTTGACGGGGACTTTCTGCAGCCCGAAATCGAGCTTGAGCGCATTCAAAAGCGTTCTTCGATAGACCGGCGACAGGTAATGCTCCGCTACCCCAAATATAGTGAAGACCGGAGGCCGCCTGCCAGTTTGTATCATATAGGCAAATTTGGCATGCACTGGTGGCGAATAGCGCCTCGTCGCCTGAAATAACCACTGAGAGAGCTCGCCTCTAGACCAGGAGCCACTCCACAAATGCACAAGCTCACGCACGGTGCAAAAGAGGCTCCCAGCATCATCTTCAGAAAGACACGCCGCACTCAGGCCGATGATCGGTGCATGGCGCGCCTCCGGAGCGCTACTCTGTAGTCTCGTACGAATAGCTCGCTCAACGTTTCTCTGCTGCTCCTTGTTTTCGAGAAGGTCTGTCTTGTTGAGCACGAGTAGAAGCGGCTTTCCTTGTAACTCCGTGGCCTCCTGGATCAAACTGTGCTCCATACTAGTCAGCAAACGGCGAGGGTCCTTCGACTGCTGCAAGGCTAGAGCAATCTCCGCTGCATCGAGTACTAGGCCACAAGCAGTGGCCGTGGCGATACTCGTAAGCATCTGCGCATAGGCACCCGTTTCGAGCGGGTCAGGTGCTGCGTCTGCTGCACGACTCCCGGCCACCGCAGTTCGACGCCGCGCTCCAGCGGTATCCGTAACCAGAAAGCCTCCGTAGCGTGAGCTGGCCACTGTGACGGCATCGCGGGTTACGCCCGGAAACGGCGCGGTCAGGAAACGCTCGTACCCAAGAAGCGCATTCGCCAGCGTCGACTTGCCGACATTCGGTCGACCAACAATGGTTAGGCGAATCTGATGACTGTTTGCGGCTACCGCTGGACTGTCTATTTCGTCCATCATGGGATCACCGGATACCGGTGCCGTATCAGTGCTGGTCAGATACCGCGCAGGTAACGTCCCTTGGGGGTCGTGCGGCGATGTCTGGTGCACGCTACGCGCGTCAGCAGCGCACGTCGTAGTCTCATCGATGCTGGACGGTGACGACTCGAGTGCCAGACGCTGTGCGGACGGGGCCAGCCTGGTGTCTTGGGATGCAATCAGCGCCGCTCCATTGGTATTCCACACTAGCCCCGCATGCGATGTTGTGCCGTCGTGTGACAACGTCGAGGCTGCATGACCGCATGCAAATTCGCGCTCAGGTTGAACAGGGTGTGTGTTGGCAGCGCACTCTGCATCACGTTTGCGCGGAATATCGCATATGTGAGCGTTTGCACGGCAAGCCTCTACGGTCTCGTCACTGTTCATGTGATCAACCAAAGGCTGCATTGCGTGATATAGATCGGAGAAGCCTTCGCCTTGCAAGGCACTGATTGGTACACTAGAGGGAAAGCCCAACTCCGCGAACGAAGCCACTGTGCCAGAGTCTGCGGCGCGCATGTCGCACTTATTCAGCACTAGAACGGTGGGTAGTGCTAGTCTGCGAAGTAGGCTCGCGATCTGGTGATCTGCAGCGACGACTCCCTGGGAAGCGTCCACTAGGAAGAGCGCGAGCGTCCTGTCCTTAGCTCGAGAGCTCAGGGTCCGAAGAAACCGTTCAGTCAGCTGAAGCACTCGGGCGTAAAGGCTCTCATACGCGACAGAATACTCCAAGCTGTGGGCGAACTGTTGCATAAGGTTTGGTCCAGAGTCGCCAAAGGCTGCTTTGCTGTTAGGCAAGCTGTTTGCCGCCGGCAAGCGACCACGTTGCACACGCTCTGGCAGCCATTCAAGACCGGGTGTATCGAATAAACGGAAACGCAGGTCCACAAGCCGACCATAGGCACTGCGAACATCGCGGGTACAGCCCGCTCGAGGGTCCACCAGGCTCGAGGCCTTGCCAACGAGTCGGTTGAACAGCACCGACTTGCCCACGTTAGGTCGGCCGGCAAGCACCACCGCAGCTCGCACGTGTGAAAGACCCATGGAGATCCATGAAAACGTCAAGATTCAGGTCGGCTCGCAATGGACGACGTGACTCCGATAGGTTCGTTCACAACGAACTGCCAACAACTGGTTATCTAACGGCTAGTTGAGGTCACCAAGGGGTTCCTGAATACCCAGCGATTCGCTAAAGTAGCGTTCCGCGTTGCCCGCCCATTCGAGGTAGCGCGAGCTGGACGTACGTGACGCCAGGTTTCTGCCGGTTGACCCTACAAACCGTTTTGTGTCAGGCTTGCGCTTCTTTTGACCCTTGTGTTATGGTCGGGTTCCGCGTAACCGGGTATGGAAGCGTTGGAAAGCTCGCTTGAACGACTCCATGGACCAGTCGTGATGCAGAGCGCTCCACAGAAGGCACGGAAACGGACCCGCTGGACTGTGGTTGTTGACGGTGTCGTGCCAGGGACTAGTAGTGAGAGTGTGCAATCAGGAACGGTTTCCGAGTCATCAAAGTCTACTGATGGACCTGAGCCTGAACAGACTCGAGCCCAAGGTTTGCTGTCGGTGGCAACGCTACGTTCGTGTCGCACTGCCGTGGACGAGGCGGTAGCTGGCGCTCTGGTTCGGGAAAACCACGCCTCTGAGGTTATCGTGCAGCACGTGTTGGAGCTGAAAAACGCCAGTGTTCTGGCTGAGCGGAAAGCTGCACAACGCGCTCTAACCTATGCTATCACGAACAGAGGCGATGCCGGCGGTGTCTTCCGAACACTTTTCGCGTTCTGGCGCGCTGGCGAATGGGACGCCACGGCGACGCTGGCTTTGATGCGTGCGCTACCCCGCTTCGCCGACGCCGCTGGAGAACATGTCAGGTTGTACGTTAGCGAGCTCCTTCATCTGACGATGCTGGGCAGGCTGCCCGAACTCGATCCAAACCGAACCTCAAACTTCGAAGACAAGTCCGTCGAACGTCAGGCGAGACGAGAGCACGAAGCGCCAACGTCATATATCGACCTGGATCGCGCAATGAACCCAGACGCGCCGGAGAATACCTCCCTACTGAGGTCACTTCTCCGCCTGGTCGGCGTTGCACCGATCATCCAAGCTATACGGCCCTGGTTCGAATCACCAGAGTACCTGATTCGGCTCTGCGCCGCTCATGTCATTGCGTTTCTGGCGTCCAGTGCAGGATTCGCTACGATACAACCGCTTCTCGAAGCGATGCTGAGCTCGCGGCGGTACGGATCGCTACCGCGGGAAACCGCTGCGCTTTCACTACGCCTCCTGGCCACGCGATGGAGTGGGGATCTGCACCCACATCTACCAAGTTTTGTGCAGTTCGTGCTGCGCCTTGTTTCAGATCCGGATCCGCTCGTGAAACTTGCTGGTGCACGTGCTGTGGCGGCGCTAGCTACGGTGGTGTCTGCGCAAGATTCCGCCTCCCTGGAGGCGCTGCGTGCACCCATTTGGGACGGCGTGCGTGCCTATTATGATCGAACGTTGGTGGCGTTTCTCTCAGCGGCAGCTGCGCTGATTCGCTGCATGCCATTGGAGGAACGCGCCTTTCATGCAGCGGCGCTTTTGGCGCCAACGATGCGTGCGATGCGCACACACTGCGCTGTTGGTGTCCTTGAACAGCTGCTTGTTCACGGCAGTATACCCGAAGACACCTTAGCATCGAACGTTTTAGGAGAGTTTTTGGAGATGTGTTTCCTGCGACCGGAGCGAAGCGTCTGTCGGGCGGCAGCACGCAGCGCTGTTCGAAGGCGGCTTGCTCGAGTGGCGGCACTTATGTCTGAGCGGGTTGGTGTATCTGCTGTGTTGACGGATGATGTTGTTTGTTGCTTGGACGCGGCGGATGCTGATCCCGTGATTGTCCTATTGTTACTGGAAACGGTGCGGCAGGTGCTGCGGAGCGGGCGTGGCCAGCTTGATCTGAAGCCGGCTTCTGAGCGCCGTCTGATCCAGGGTCTACTTCAGTGCTTGCGGCGTTCTGCGCCGACTCCCTACCGCCACGTGAGCTCGATTCTGTGGATGTTGGGTGCCCGCGTCGTACCGTGGTCCGAGACGCTGGTGCATTTGCTAGTGGCTCGTTTACAGAGTGCAGCGGCTGCGACTCGTGCAGAGGCTGCACGACTCGTCTGCAGACTGGTGCCCATGTGGGTGCAACTCGGAGATGCGGATGCACTCGCTCGTCTGGGTATCGTCCTCGCAGAGTGCTACAATGAAGTGTATCCGGAGGCGTTGGCGGCCATGTTAGAAGCACTGGGTGCCATTTTGGACCATTTGACTGCCTACCTGCCGCCGTCGGAGGTTCCATTCGCTGAGATTCTCTCCCGATTGGTTCCTGTCTTACGAAATCCGGCCGAAGAGGTACAAGCTGCGGCGGCTCTGGTTGTGATGGTGCTTGCTCGTCATGCTGGCTCCAGTATTCCAGACTCGGAATGGCTGCGTGTTGCCCAGGAGCTTCGAAGAGCGCTCGGTGCCCAGCGGCGCCAAGTGCGCTACCGGGCGGTTGATGCATACGGTGCCGTCGCTCGCGTGCTTGGCCAAATTGACTCGCTAGGGCAAACCTTGCTTGCTGCACTTCGACAAACCGATCGCTCGATGCGTGTCGCTGCATCCGTTGCGCTCGCCATAGCGACCTTACAGAGCCCCGACCGGATGCTAGCGCAGCTGCTGGATGCTTACATCGGCGAGCAGGACAAGAATGTTCAAACTGGGATCCTGAAATCCGTCGGGTTCTACTGCGCATTTTCCGGTGATGCGAATCGGTCGTGGAATGCTCTCCAGGTGTATGCGGTGACGCGTTTGTTGGAATCGGCGCTGATTGAACGCTACGATACGCACCGACAGTTGGCTTGCGAGGCGACGGGACACTTTGCTCTGGCGCTGGTGGGGCACGGCTACGAGGAGGCGATGCTCCATCTGCTGAACCACGTCTGGCCGGCGTACGTAGCCCAGGTATCTTCGCCGGAAGACACGCACCTAGAACATGCGGTAGCGTTTTCGGTGCAAGCATTGGGAATAGCGCTGGGCGCAGGAGTGCTGAATGCCTACCTGACGCAAGGGCTATTCCACCCGGCGCAAGCTGTGCGCAAACTGTATTGGACGGTGCAGCGATGGCAGATGGAGTATTTTGGCGGCTGGAGTGGCGTCTCCAGTTGTTTGTTTGGACTTAAAGGACCGGAGTGGCCGGCCGCAACTCTGTAAGGGTAATCGTTCCAGATGCAAGCAATCAGTGTAGCGAAATAGAAGCGCGAGTGGACTCACACGGATGATGCGGACCGTGTACAGTAGTGGCGAGAAGCCCGCCCTAGACTAGACGTCATTAACCAATGTGCAGACGTCCCCGTCTTTTTGGAGCGGCCACCCACTACTGCTTCCAACTTCTTCTGATATAGTTCGACTTTGAGAGGTTGTCCAACAAAGTTCTCTCGTGTCAACGCTGGAGGTCTCTTCTCCAGCACCGCTCATCTGCTTATATTGATAGCGGCGTTAAAATCACGATTCACGAACTCCATCCGTCTCTTGCCGTCACTGGTTGTACTTACTAACGCACGCAATCCACGAACTTTTGACCTCCTTTCCATTTGCTCGTCTGTCAGCGGTCCGTTCTTTTTTCTATCCTCAGGCCTCCGCTGGCACTTTTCCATCTCGACCCTTTGAAATGTACACCCCAGTTCATGGTGTGTCTACGAGGTTCGGAACTCATCTACATGTATCGTGACGAAACGCCTTGCGCACTCCTTGTATGTTCTTGTCGTTGGAGCCGGCGTAATTCCTTTTTGGTTCTTCCAGCGCCTTGTTCCGTATGCTACTACGCACCTATGACTTTCGGCCTTTTTCAAGGCTCTCAACTGATTGAAAAAGTTCGCTAGCGCACGCTGATGCTCACAGTATAGATTCATACGTAGACGAACCCACCGGGCATTTGGATACTCCGCCTACAGCGCCACGCAATGAGCAACACGAACTTCCAGGAACTCCCAAGAAGCTTGTAAGTCCGCTCCTCGGCTCGTTACCTAGCTAATAGCCTCAAGGTTCTCTTGCACTTCTGCGTTCCACGCCTCAAAATCCTTCCTCTCATTCATTATACCCGACTATCGGTAGTATCTCACCCTCGAAAACCTAAACAGACGCATCTCTTTCTGACGTAAGTTTCCTCCAGTACTATCATCCGCACGCTTGGGTACAGCGATGGTAATGATATCCTTCTTCCAGGGGTTAAGGCCGACGAGAAAGCCGTTTTCGTGGGGGATATACGTCCCGTGTCCTTTCTTCTTGTTTTCGTGGTTCGGCAATGGCGATAACGAAGACGGGATAGGACGAAGTGCCTGCAACCGCTGATATTGTCAATGTATGTATAACCCATCGTTATCGATCGCACCCGTGGTACCTTTTTTTGGCCGGTTTCTTACGCTTGAAATAGAAAACATTTTTCCAGTATGTGTCCGGTCTTGCCGGTGACCTCTTCGTTGCTAATATCGAGCTCTGGACAAATCTTTGTCATAAAGGCGTAAAGGACTCTAACGTCGATATACAGAAAATGTGACTCGAACTCGAATAACTGGACGACAATGAAGCGCATCTGGAGAAGCACATCAATGTCGATTCTCCCATCCGTCATTTTTTCCACAGTTGGCTCCATTTCGGCCTCGCGTTCGAGTACTCTGTCCAAAACCATGAAGTAGGGCAGAATGAGTGAGTAACATCTCACTTCGTCTTTTTTGATTACATCTGAGAGCTTTCCTCTTGGGTTGACAAGCCCCAAGATCGAACGATGGTTTAGAACAGAGGCGCGGATAACACAAACCCCATTCTTTCTCCTCCGTGATGACCTCTTGTCGACGAATATGATTTCCGGTTTATGCAAGCGATTGTTCTTGGTACCATCGATGATTGCCCGCATCCCTTCGCGAAACAGGCCCGGATCCAGCGCAATGACGACGCGTATCATTAAAGAATCGATGTTTACGATCTTATGGTTCCTCATATTCGTGGGGCATATCGTTGCCCTGTATTCCTAAAATTCTGCGTCACCCTTGTGTCCAGCACCGCTGACGAGGTACTTGGCGTAATTTTGGAAGAAGGGATGCACACGCTCATTTCTCCTCTATGTATCCCCAGTAGAACAATTCAGGTGGGTTATGAAAGTCTTTTGAAAAAATACTTCCGGAAACATCACTTTTGCGATGTGCGTTACGTCGCAAAGCAGGTCGCTCTCCAAATGCTTCAGACTTAGGGAGAAAAGTTACAAAGATACCTGGCGTACGAATCGATATTGTTTCTGATAGCGTCTCGCAAAATTCAGCCAAACCGGTCATTGATATGTTGGAAACGACAGGATTCTACATCCATCTCGTCGTCTAGACGGCACTATTGCAGCTATCGACAAAAGGTCTCCCCTTTTGCTTCTTCTTCATTCCTGATCGTCTTCGCTAGGCACTATGTCTCGTTTCGTTTCCTTCATCCGGCAACAAAGACCAACCAAAACCTACTATCAACAATTACATAACTCTAACTTTTTTTTTTGAGAAAAACTCATTGGACGCTTCTGTTTCGAACGGCGAGAACCAGTTGAATACTCTTACTTGAAGACCGAAACGCCATTGAAGCAAAAACTGTACTTTGCTACGATTGCATAGCACATGCAAGTGGCCCATATAGAGCAGTCGCTCCAGAAGAGGATATTAACATGTTTCTCGTGATGGGCGAGACGCACGTGGAGTGACGTGACGGCCAGATTTCGCAATGCATTACCAAAGCGCACGACATAGAAAAAAATAAGTACCAAAAAGGACAGCAACTATCATCGCAAACTACTGTAAAGTTTAAGAGGAAGAAATTTGCGCGTATGGTCAAACAATTCTATTTAGGTAGGAGGTCTGCGAGCCGGGAGACTCTACCCGCCTGGCATCCGTCTGAATTTCAGTTGAGAGTGATGTGACGCACCTTAGCATCTCATCGGCATAGCAATTGATTTCGTGACTACAAGCGGGCATGCTGCGTCTGCGCGTAGGCTTCCTCGCGGTGGACTAATAGTGCACGCTTCACGCTACCGCAGGCAAAAGGTCTGCAAGAACGGCTTGGAGTCTCCCAAGAAAATAAATCTCCCCGATCAAATGTTGCATGAACGAAGCCTCTACATACGCGCTTAGTGGTATGCCAGAGCTGCTCTGCTGCAAGAGTATACCGGAAACGGGGATAGAGAGGCTACGGGGGGTGCTAACGGCAGGTACACGGCGCAAGATAGAAAGTCAGATATGATCAATACAGCCGGGATTAAGTAAATGCGACGGAAGATAAAGAAACAGTTCAGCGGGACGGATGATTTCCCGAAACCAATATCAATCCGGCAATTTCGGCGATCTCGACATCGGAAAGGTTCTGTCAAAACCAAAACAAGCATAGCTCTGAAGCTATTTCCCTAATGGCTCTGGTAGGCGAGAGGAAGATATGACAGATGCGTAGGCGCCCAGATGGTACCACCGAAGAAAAAACCCTAACGAGTATAAATTGATAGACGTCTTAATCACAGATGCTTTCGCGCTGGGATCATCGCATTAATGGGGAAATGCGTAAAAATTTGGGGGCAACGAGGGGAAAAGAGGGTATGGTGGAAAAGGAGGGAATGGGGGGAATGGGG